>NW_026267131.1:5003087-5010338 GCF_000697945.3 Frankliniella occidentalis | reverse complement strand
CTTCCATTCCCCGCCGTATCGCCACCAAAGAGAGAAGGGGAGAGAAAGAGAGAGAGAGAGAGAGAGAGAGAGAGAGAGAGAGAGAGAGAGAGAGAGAGAGAGAGAGAGAGAGAGAGAGAGAGATGAGGGAGAGAGAATAAGAATGCGCGAGAGATGAAGCCAGTGCGATTTACTCGGCGCGTGCACCTCCTCTCATCCTTGCTCGCTCCCCCCCATCTCTCCCTATCCACTTTTTTCTCATTTTCCTTTCACGCGGTCATTCTCGTCGTGTTCTTCTTTGTGACCCTCCTCTCTCTCCCGACCGCTATGCTATGGTTCGCTCGAGGTTCTTGCACCCCGCGCAGCACCCTTTCCTACCCGTGCCCCCACACCGACACCCCCTCCCCTTTCCTCACATGCTCGTCTCGAGATGAGGTTAAGGCGGATTTCGGATTCCGTCTACGTTGGGTCTCACCTCGCCGAGTCGCTCCCCGTAATCAGGAGCAAAGAGAAGGGCCGCGCAGCGCCCCTTAACGGCATGATAAATTTCCACGGCAGCACTGTGAAAAATATCCTTCCAAATTTACATAATTTGAATTCTTGTTAACAAAATGTTTTACGACGTCCCATTGTAATACATAGTGTATGTAATTTTACAATTTGAATTATAATTTTACAACACAAAGCATGGATAAACTTTCCTGTGACTCTTACAAGAATTTCTCACAGTGCCGCCGCATTTTATTTACGAGGATTTTAAAAAAAGTGAATTGCGCGCTAACAGGAGAATAAAAACACGACGGCGATGAAAGACGCGTGCGATGTTGCGAGGGCTTATGGATGAATGACGAAGAAAATAATCTCCCGGTCACTTGTTGTTCGTGCAGCCCGAGGGGATGTTCAATTAGCAGCTGATTTCGTTAAAAAGTGACAACGGCGCATGGCTTTGAGAAAACGGAGGCCGTGACAAAGGGCGGCCAAAAGAAGCCGTAGCTAGGGCTGAGCGAGGAAGAGAGAAGAGAGAGGCAGATATACAGAGATACAGAGAAGGAGGGGGAGGCAAAGTACAATTTTGTTTCCATTTTTCTTTCTTCATACAAAACAACAAAGATAGCCACGGGCGGCCACGGGCTAGAAATTGATGAAGTCGTCTGGATAGCGAGGGGAGGGGCAGCAACGTTTAAAACGGCCTAGGAACACGGTGAGTGACAGTGGGGCGTGGACGAGACCCCAGCCGCCGCCTTGTAGACTCAGACTCACCGCCGGCGGCACAAGGATAAATTTTCACACAGGGCACAGGGAAATTTTCAATGTCGTACAATTACAATTTGAAACTGTGAAATTAGAAGGCCTATAGGGTATACGTACCGATTGGGAGTCGAAGAACGAGCAAAAGTGGGAGGTTTGTACATGCGTACGACTGACACTCGTTTTGTAAATGGCAAATTACAAAATATGTCGTACACATGTACAAACATATTTTCCATAGTAAGGGGCGGCGACGGGCAAAGAGGTGGGGGAAAGGGGTGGGGGGCGTCTGCTCTGCTCAGGCTGGCTGCCGACGAGCCGACCGACCCAACGTCGTTAACGGATACACGAATCCGGAACATGTCCATAATTTATGGAACTTGGTGCGCGATACGCTATGGCATGGTAGGTGAAGGGCGGGCGGGCGGTCCGGCAGACGCGTGACGTGGCGTCACACTGCAAAACGATTCGGCGTTTCATCCTCCTCTGCCTTTGCCTCTCTCCGCGGCAGAGTAGCAAAACTCGAATAAATTTCGTGCCGCCCCGCTGCCTTGCGTTCATTGTGGAGGCGCGGCCGACTTTGTTTTCTCCATTTCTGTTTAGCAGGGAGATGACTGCCAGATTATACGACGAATCCTCGCAGCCGCCCCCCCGGGAGCCGCCGCCGCTGCCGCCGCCGCCGCCGCCGCCGCCGCCGCCGCCGCCGCCGCCCCGCTCCGCCCCAGCGGGCTTAGAATCGGAATTATATAAAGCAGGCCCTGTTTTGTGCCCTCATAATCCCGTTGACTTGCCTGCTTGTATGTAAAGAAAAGCGCCGCGCGCGCGCGCGCGAGCCAGGGACGTAGGGGAGGAGGGAAAACTAATAAAAATAAAACGCCAAAAGCGAATCCTCGCAAATAAATAGGGCCTCGGGCGCTCAACCAGTGCACAAATGACTGTGTTGTATTTCATGTTGGCCCCCTCTCGCCAGCGCCGCCTCCTGCCCGGTGGATGAATCACAACCGCTGCCCGTTTGTTGTTACGCCACACGGCCGCGGCGAGAGCTTCGCGGGGAAACGCAAAAAAGGCATGTTTGGCTATCACGCTCTGCTGCTGTTCGTTATTCTCAACCGGTTAGACGCCCTAAACCACACCGTTTGTTGACCTAACTTTGATTTTAGGAAAAAACAGGTGTGGCCTCTACTCTCTTTTGCCTTCAAAACGATCCTGGTCGGTTGGTCCGTCATGGTCATGGGGACTCTCATCTATGCTCTGCGGTCGGAGCAGGTGAAACCGCTCTGCAACATTGTTTCCACACCCTACCTTACTTCGTACACAACATCTACAAAACTCTGTCGTTTTTTTTCCGTTTTTCCCCCTTTGATGAAATGGAGAGGAGGGCGTTAGCGAGAAGCAGCCCCCGAGTGTCCGCAACCAACCCTCGCCGACTGACTGGCCCCCGCATCGGAAATCATGTCACGCCGTGTCATACCCCCGATCCTCCGCCCCGCTGCTCCCCTCCTCCCCCCGCGTGAACCCGAGCCCATGGACCCCAGGCCGTCACTGCAGCCTAAGTCAGGCTGCGCTAAGTTGCGCTAAGTCCATGCTAATCCTCTCAGGGGCGCGGCGTGGCGCGGCGTGGCGGGGCGGCGGAGGCTGAGTGGACAGCGGACGGCTCGGGGGGTGAGAGCGGGGGAGGGGCGGCGGCCCTGGGCGCCCGCGGACCAGCAGCGCAGCGGGTAGGTCGGCGCGGGGGTGAGGGTGGTTAGGGGGGTGAAGGGGGCGGGGCCGGGCCAGCCCGCTGCCCGCCAGCCGCCGCCGCGCCACGCCACCGCCAGAGACCGCCAGTGCCAGTGTGAGGCTGACAGTCGCCGCGAGAGGTTGTGTCGCTCGCCCGCTACACCGTCGCGCGCCGCTCCGGCCCTCGCCGGCGCTCGCCGCCGCACCGGCCCGGTTGTGTTTCGTCGTCGTCGTTCTCGTGTTGTGTTGTTGTTGTTGTTGTTGTTGTTGACGATTTCGTCGTCGTCTGCCCGAAGCTGAGATGGGCCAGCCACCGCGCGGGTGTCCGTCCGTTCCGTTGTTGTTCCTTCTGCTGCCGATGTGCGAGTGACCAATTTGTGAATAGTGACGGGGTTGTGCGCTGGTCTGCGTGCGCGAGTGCTTGTGAGTGAGGGGAAGAAGCCTGCCGTCCAGGAAAACGGAAACTGGACATAAATCAGATCCGGAATCGCTGTCTTGTGTGATTGGATACTCGCCACTCTCGTCCGCGCATGACTGCCAGGTGAGATCAGCTGTCGGTGATTTAGTGTATAGTAAAGTGAATAGTAGTGCACGCAAATCTGACAAATCGTGCGGTTCGCCGGCATGACAAACGCCTGACGTTAATCGGTGTGTCTATTTGACAAAAGGAATGGCGCGTGTTCGTAAATTAAAGCCCTCGTGGTTGGCATATGTCGCCCCGTGCGGATTGCTCCAGACACGACAATCGCAACTGTCTGTACATTTCTTACCGACTGTCATAGTAGTTTCGGATGATTCTAGACTCGACTCTCCCGGGGTGGGTAGGAGCGGGTGAAAGGGGGGGTTGAGCGTCCGAAGTGCAATCAGAGGATGAGAAATTGCCGGCGCAACTTTGCGACCGACCTGGGTCGGGCGAATCCAGGCGGGTAGCAGGCGGGGCCGCCGCCGCGGTCGTCGGGACTGACTGCAGGTTGCGCTCGGGGAGGAAGGAGAGCGAGTCTACGTGACTGAGGCCTGATCGTGATTGGTCAACGGCTCCGTCATTCGGCCGCACGCGGCTCCAAGAGGCGGTGCAGTGCGCATTCGACTGCTGTTCTCTTTTCTTTTCCCCGTCGTGGTGTCGGTTGGTTGGTTTCATCGCGTTCGCGATGAAATATGTACCGTCGTTCCGCAGCTACTGTCATTGCTCTCTTATTTTCGCGGGAAAACTCAATGTTGTCCGCATTGGACTATCTTTTAAAGTTCAATACAACATAAGGAGGAATAAACCAAACTTATTAAAGACATCTCTCTTTTTTTCAACTTTACCCTTTCAAAAGATGTCTAAGGGTTTGCCCCGAGGGGTCCCCTACTTCCAAAATAGGTGTACAACGAGTTGCCGAGTTGCCGAGTTGCCGCGAGTATTCCGCGAGTTGGGATCAATTTTTAGAGAGTTTTGCGCGATTTTGGCGCGAGTTTTCGCGGTTTTCAGGCGAGTTTTCGCGAGTTATCGTGAGTTTTTGCGAGTTGTCGCGAGTTGAACGCGAGTTGAACGCGAGTTAGGCGCGAGTTGGGCGCGGCCAAGTGTACAACGAGTTGACGAGTGGGGGACCCCTCGGTTTGCCCCGCCCGAAGCACAAGCACACCCGCTCCGATGCAATGCAGTTGCCAGCGTGTTCAGTGCACTGTGAGAAAAACCTACGGTCTAACAACGGTCTTGGACCGTCAATTATTAACCAATGGCAAACCGTTCTTGGACCGTGCTTGGTACGGTATGATGACAGCGTCTCACCGTTATTTTCACCGTAGGATGTGATTTCTTTAAAAAAGTAAATAGCCACATAGCCAATAGCCACATCCTACGGTGAAAATAACAGTGGGACGCTGTTATCACACCGTACCGTACCATGCTGTCAAATCCACGCTGTTATCTCACCGTAGGTAGACCGTTATTTTTTACAGTGTGTCCTTTTTTCAACGCGCGGCGGGGGCGGTCTGCCTCAGACTTCTTCACCCCCTAGTATCATGTTTTCTCTTTCAATATATTTGGTTTTCCACTCATCGCGTCGCACAAAGCCGGTAATGCGTTGCGGCGATTTCCTCTCGGTCGTACGCATGAATTTCTCATACCGCGCGCCCATTAGCGGGCTAAGCAAGCTCGTCTCTAATGAACAACAGAGGCGCCGCCGGGTGGCCGCGGCCGACCCGAGCCGAGCGTGAAATTTCGACTCACCGCTCGGCGGAGGCCTCCGAATCGCGGCTGTACCCTTTCTGCTTGCGGGGCCGGGGTCTTCCCCCCGCGAGGAGGGAGACTTCGGATGCAGTCGAGTGAGGAGGACGTTGAAGAGCTTTATTGGTTTTGTAACCTCAGAGAGAGAGAGAGAGAGAGAGAGAGAGGGAGAGAGAGAGAGAACCTTGGAGAGAACGGAACTGATCAGGTACTGTACCGTAAATTCAGAGTGCTCCCACTTTTTCACTTGCACTGGATTCCACATTCCACCGTATAATGCCATGGCTCATGGTCTTATTGCCACCCCAGGAATGATGTTAAGTGTGGTACAATACCCCAGAAGGTAGGTCCAGTAAGTTTGTCGACTTCAGTCGGCCTGATTCTTGGTTCGCGGGTACCTCACCTAAGTCACCGCAGAATGACAGTGTGTAAGTGTGGTCCTCCTTGGGCTTGTGATCCACAATGCGTTCGTCCGTGGACCGCCGCGAAGGCCGAGAGGTCTTCGGAGACCTCGGCGTTAACGTCATGATTTCATGACCCTGACCATGATCACAACGACTCAGGCTCCCACGCCGACCGCCACTGCCAGCACACAGTGTGTAAAAAGTACTGTAGGCAAGAACGGTAGGCCCACGGCCCCTACTGCTACGTACATATTTATTATTGTTTAGTATTTATGTTTTAAGGTATCGTCAACTACAAAGGGTGCTATCGGGACTATCGGTTTTGTCACGGAGTTGCTGCCACTCTCTCGCCGCGTGCCTCTCTGCGCTTCACTTCTCACATGAGGAGGTGCTATGGCGTCGAGGGTTGTGGGGAGGGGGAAGGGGGGGGGGGTTCTACCCTGCGTCTTTTCGGTGGCAGTGATGCGGCACGTGCTAGCGGCCCTCTTGGGAGTCGGTACCTGTTGTGAAGACATGCGGCAGTGTGGCAGTGTGGGGGGCGGCGGGGGCGGCGGGGGTGGTGGTGTTGAGAGTACCAGATTCCGCGTTACTGTCGCATCATCCCTTACCCACTCCCTGCTCAGCACCCCTCGCCCACCCCCACCCTCGCGCGCCTTATTCTGCATCCAAAATTTTGCTCCGCATCGGTCCGAGTCAGTCTCTTTCTCTCTCTCTCGCCGAGTTTGTGGGACATAACAGGCTTTGGGGAGCAGGGGGAAAAAGAGGGGTGGGTGGTGGGAAAGGCAGACCAACCATATTATTATTCAGCCCTTGCAGAATTTTCAGTCCGGCTGAAACTTCGACATCCTTGGAATGACGGTGCCGTCGGATTTCTGTTG
This sequence comes from Frankliniella occidentalis, assembly GCF_000697945.3. Taxonomy (NCBI): domain Eukaryota; kingdom Metazoa; phylum Arthropoda; class Insecta; order Thysanoptera; family Thripidae; genus Frankliniella; species Frankliniella occidentalis. The sequence goes on along the minus strand of NW_026267131.1, from coordinate 5,003,901 downwards.
GTGGGGCCAGTAGCGGCAGTAGTAGTCCGATGGGGGGCGGGGCGAGGGGGTGGGGGTGGACGACACCCGGCGCATGCAGCACAGCAACTGCCGGGTTGAGGGGGAGGCGAGGGTCTCTCTGGGTTGAGGAGTAGAGCGCAGAAAGCAGCAAGATACTCTGCCCGACCAGACCTCGGCGCACTGGTACGCGCCATGGAAATAATGTTTCAACTCACCTTGCTTGCTCTCTCTTCCCCCTGACAGTCAGACACCTGATTGCCCTCTCCCCCATTCCCCCCCCCCCCCCTTTCCCTTTTCCTCTCCGCACAAGACGCTCCGCGCGCGCGCGGCGCCTCCCGCGGCTTCTCTCCTGACGAGCCGAGATAAATTTCAATCGAATTGGGTCATGTCAGAAACTCCACCGGTCCGGACATAATAATTCATAGTGGTGCGGTGAGAGAGGGGAGGAAATGAGAGAGGGAGAGGGAGAGCGAGAGCGAGAGCGAAGAGAAAGACTGGGCATGGATGCGCACTGAACCCCACAGTAGTAGTTGGGGATGGCGCCGGAGCGAAATTAGAAAGGGAAAGGGAAGGAAGGACGCCTGTTTGACACACCTTCCTGTTTCGTATCGGAATCCTTTCGCCGCTATGGACTGATGGGTTTGCCTGCGCTCTACTGCATACTCGCGCAGCGGGTAATTCGGGGAATGCGTTAGGGGGGGGGGGAGTAGTTTATCCCCCTGCGTATTAACCTCCGCCCCCCCCCCTCTTAACCCCCCACACACGGGGCGTTGCTGTGGTCTTATCACACATCAACCCCCTTCTGCCTTATCTG
>NW_026267131.1:5001039-5001592 GCF_000697945.3 Frankliniella occidentalis | reverse complement strand
CGACCAATCCTTTGTCTCTTGAGAACGCCGTGCCTGCCTGCCTGCCGAGCTGATGCCTCGCCGGCACTACTTTGTCACGGACCTTTGAATCCAGTGTTTCAGCGCGAGTACCGTTCTAATCGGTTCTGCAACTATTCCCACCCTCCCCCGCTCTCTCTCTCTCTAACTCACTCAATCACTCGCCGCGGCGGATCCACCGGGAAGGGGGATGGGGGATGGTACAACTCGTCGTCCCTCCACGGAACCTGCTTGGACAACGACGGCGTGAAGTTTTAAGTAGGCAAAACACGTTTCTTTCCGACTGGACTGTATAGTTGGTAAAGACCGACTCCATTCGGGTGCGTCTGGTCATCCACTCCTACATGAGTGCATTTCAATTTTACTTGGTTTTGAATCAGGACACAGTAACTTTTCGCCTCAATGCATAGTTGTTTATATTCACCTCTAGAAAGGTGCCCTGCGTGCACATTTTACATTCACACACACACACACGTCCCTCCTCTTTCCACCGCGCTTGCTTGCCACAGTTTCTCGTTCGATTCCGTTCGATTCA
>NW_026267131.1:4999724-5000989 GCF_000697945.3 Frankliniella occidentalis | reverse complement strand
AGGGGGGGGCACGCCAACTAACTGGTGTCGAATGGGGCCGCTGCCACTGCCACGACCAGCAAACGGAGCGCATTCTACTACTACTGCACTACTTATTCTCTCGCTTGCAGGTCCTTTTTTTAACGCACACATTCCTCCCTTCTCATTCCCTGTTTCAATGTTCCATTTTCACGAACTCACCCCCCGCGCTCGCCCCACCGACTGCAATGGTCTCCCTATGTGATTGGCTGAATCGCTTGGTTTTCGTGATCAAGCCCTGCTCTCTCGCTCTCTCCCGCTCTCTCCCGCTATCTCTTTCGCTCTCTCCCGCTCTCTCGCTCCTCTTTCGCTCTCTCCCGCTCCCTCTCCCCCCGCCCTGTGCTGTCTGCCGTCCCTGCGGCTCGCTTCTTCCTGCTGCTGCGCGCGTTTTCGCTGCGTCTGTCTCGGACGCGAAAGAGAGCCAAGTTGTCTATTATCGTCCAATAAGTCTGCCTGTACCGTGGCGTGCGTCGCGGGAATGGGGTTGTCCTGTCAAAGTTCGCTGGAGGCAGGAAGGTGTTACAAATGGATCCCTTTCTTTCGGTGACAGCAGCGCGGGGCCTCGTGACCTCTGCCGCCGCCTACCCCACCTACCCTCCCCCACCTACCCTTTTGGACACTTTCATCACCTTTCGCGAAGAAAGCGGCAGAGAAAGGAGATGATGATGGCTGTTGCTGCTGTCTTTGAAATTTTGAAAGGCCGACGGCAAATGGTGTCGTAGGGGGGAGAAAGGGGGTGTAAGTCGCTCGAATTTGTAACGCAGTTTGGTGCGTGTCACCGCGTAGCGTACACAGTAAAAAGAAGGTGTTGGAAAACAAAAGTTCTTTTAAAAGTAATTTTTAATAATTATTTTTTGTGATGGCACTGCTGTTGGTAGATGGTTGAAGCCAGTAAATTGTTAGTACACGTGACAAAGTTGTTCTTCTCAGGACTTTGCACATTGTCCAATTTACGGCACCTTTGTTGTTTATTGACTAAATATTGCTGTCTTGTTATTCATCGCCTGCTCGTATATACATGCCCCCCCTGCCTTCGCCGCCGGCCCTCGCTGTCCCTTTTTGGCGAGCAAAGACGCACAGTTTCCGAGGCGCGCGCGTCGCTTCTTGTCGCCGTCAAGGTCCTATTGTGGACAACTTTGCGCTCATCAACTCGTTATGGTCCGCGAGAGGCGGGTGGCGTTCGAAACTGAAACTTTAGACGACACCCCTGCTGTGCGTGCGCACCCCCCCCCCGGGTTTCTACCCTG
>NW_026267131.1:4994939-4999194 GCF_000697945.3 Frankliniella occidentalis | reverse complement strand
TGCGTGCACATTTTACATTCACACACACACACACGTCCCTCCTCTTTCCACCGCGCTTGCTTGCCACAGTTTCTCGTTCGATTCCGTTCGATTCACTTCGACATGGCAGATTAAAAGGGACGTCCTCCCTACTCCTCTTAATTACCCTCCGGTGCACATGGGTTTGAACAGATCCATTTATACCAGTCGGTTCGAACAGCAGAGCATTGTGGAGTGGTGTGTTTGTGGCCAGGGCGTGCCTGTCAAAGCGTTGAAAGCTTTCCCAGGATCGACAACATGGGAGGGAGCCGAGGGGTATATGTGCAACTAGGTTCGAGCGTGTACACCACCAACCACCAGAACAACTGATTGAGAACAAAGAAGCCCTGCGGGATGAGACTCATACGGAAGCCTAGGAATCAACCATCGTGTGTAGTGTATACACGGAGACGAAAGTTGGGGATCCCTTGATGGGAGCCATGGGAGCTGCAGAGGTTTGGTTGGCCTACCGGATTGAGACTAGACGTACTAGTGAACTTTTGTAAACTGTCCAATCCATATAGACACTTTAGATAAATTTCTGTTAATGGAACCAAACACCTCTACCTCTACAACATGAAGGAAGGCGAAAATTTACACGATATAAATCCTCGTCGAAATCGAATTAACCGAAACCTGCCAAATGAAGCCTCCTAAAGCTGTCTTAGCGCCTGGCAGGTAGGCAGCACCTTTCCTGCAGTGCATGCGTGTACTGCGGGCTGGCCTACCCCGAGTTTCGCAGGCGCCGAGATCCCGTCATTTACTGAATGAATCTGTCCGGAAAACGGGCACACACTTCGTATTGAAGATCTTTCGTCCATAGCAGTAGCCAGCACCGCTTTGCTCTTTCCTCGCGGACGACCTACATTGATGTAATCGCGACTTGTTATTATGCTCACTGGAGACCCACTGAAAACTGCGTAATGACGCATGTCGATCACTAGAGGAAAACGCGGTGCACATTTCAGTTTTTGTGGAATATTTTTTAAACGAGCTCTGAGATTTAATTTTCTAAAGCAACATTGGATTTCCCGCGAAATTTCCAATCAAACAAGCCTACATGTGATAGGGTTCGGAGTTCCAATAATAACTCGGAAAAAGGAGTGTTCTTACAAAACCTTTGTTCAGAACCCTATCACATATAGGCTCGTTTGATCGGAAATTCAATGGTGCTGTTTAGGGCTTGTTTAGAAGATATTCCACAAAAACTGAAATGTGCACCGCGTTATCATCTAGTTGTCGACATGCGTCATTACGCAGTTTTCAGTGCAACTAAGCCAGGTTTAAAACCGTCCTTCCCCGTCCAGTGCTTTTATACGGCTTGTTGCTACTTGTATACTAAGGACGAATGGAACCTCTCTTTCTTTTTGTCTGAGAATAAAATGAGAGTCTGATAATAAACAAGTGAGAGTGCGAAAGAGAGACAACATGTGCCGGCGCGAGAGGGGGTGGATGGGAAAAAAAACCTGCCTAGTCCTGCTGTAGTGGTGGAGCAGTAGTGAGTCTCGTGAAATTTTTACTGCCGTTCTGTCGAGCCTGGTTTTATCTCCCGGTCCTGTGTTATTAATGTAAGCATCAGCCGAGCGCGATAGCCTTTTGTTCCTCTCCTTCGCACTGCCACCGTTTGCCCGCATAATTTCATGCGCGCCTCTCTCTCTCTCTCTCTCTCTCTCTCTCTCTCTCTCTCTCTCTCTCTCTCTCTCTCCCTCTCTCTCCCTCTCCCTCTCCCCATCTCTCTCCCTCTCCCTCTCCCCATCTCTCTCTCCCCCCCTCTCTCTCTCTTGCCCGGTCACTCCCTCTCTCTCCCTCACTCTCTCCCCGCCCTCGTTCCTCGCTGGCTGGCCTGGTCCGTTTGTGTCGATGTGACAAATGGGTTGCCTAACCAGCCCGGCGTCCACACAGTCCGCACCCCCTCTTTGCGCTCTCTTTCTGATTCCCTCCCCTGTCCCTCGCCCTCCTGCTCTCCCTCTCCCCTTCCAGTTCTTTTGCGCGCTCTCCACAGAAACGCCCACGCACTCTCTCTCGTAACTCTGTGGTAATAAGAGAGTGGGGCAGGACTGGGAAAAAATTGCACCCTGTCTATTTTAACTGCCGTGGGTTTTGGGGTGAGAGGAACGAAGTGCGCAGGCAGAGAGGAGGGGAGAGCAGGAGGTACCATCATGAAGGGAGGAGGGAAGAGAGGGGGAGAGGAATTTTTTTTTCTGCTTTATTTGGATACATAACAAGGAACCAAAACTTTTAACATCGAGCTGTTTCATATACAAATTTCTGAATGGACCACCTGGCATACACCTTCAATACCCACAATTCGCACGGAAAATACAAATAACACGTCTAGTCAGCCACTGTAAAAAATATTGTCGTAAATACAGAAAAAAAATTGTACACTCGAATTATAATTTAAGTTGTAAATTTACGAGAGCACATTTTTTACTCGCCAGTGGATTTTTGGTCGATACGTACTGCATGTAATTTTACGATTACAAATTGTAATTTTACAACTTGCGTCAAGGAAAATTTTCCTGTAAACCTTCCTATTATTTTTCACAGTGAGCTCTATCCGAGAGAGCCCGTGTAAATTGTTGAAAAAAGAAAATTAACATCTAATTTGCTGCTAGTTTTTATAGCAACTCGTTTAATTGTAAAATAGCACAGTTTTGTTACAACGAGGTTGTTCAGCAACAACTGAAACGTTTCTTGCCACAACAAATTATTTTTGTTTTTGGTCAAAACAGCCGTTGCTGTTTTTAAACAGGTGTGTCATCTCAAAACACCAGACGTGTCGAGTCGACCCGTGTCCACCTCGTGACCGACAAGGTCCCGTATTTATTGGGTTGCCTATCCCAAGGCCTATCCTCACTCTTGCCGGCTCTAGCTAGCAGGCACCTCGCATCGTTGCCACCGCCCCCCAGCAGTGGATGTCCGCTGCTGTGCGATTCAGGAGATGGTTCAAGAGAGGCTCTCCTATATCTCCTGTATAGCTCCGTCCTTGTTGCACTCATAGGGCAGGTATTGGAGAGCCCCTCTTGAACGATCTCCTGAATCGCACGGCTGTGCCTTTGCGCTGTGCTCCTGGCTGCACCCGCACGTCCTTGGATCTCGCATGGCGAGTGGGCTGGCGGCGGCGGCGGAGACTCCGGATACGCCCATCATCTGTGTTCCGCCAAGTCTTTTTGTTTTGCCAGCAGGCCTGGAAATGATTTCAGAGGTCGTTGTCTGGGCCGGCGCGGCGTGGTGGTGGGGGAGGGGTGGAAGGGAAGATGAAGGCTTTATTCCCTCATCAAAACTACTCCCCCCCCCCTACTGCTGCTGCGGGGAGGGACGCAGCGGACATCAGCGGAACCATACCGCTCCAATAAAAACAAAGATGGTGCGATAAAAATTCACTTTCTTGTGTCTCATGGGAGGAAGTGTGGGGGGTAGCGGGAGGGTGGAGACCCACTGAAAACTGCGTAATGACGCATGTCGATCACTAGAGGAAAACGCGGTGCACATTTCAGTTTTTGTGGAATATTTTTTAAACGAGCTCTGAGATTTAATTTTCTAAAGCAACATTGGATTTCCCGCGAAATTTCCAATCAAACAAGCCTACATGTGATAGGGTTCGGAGTTCCAATAATAACTCGGAAAAAGGAGTGTTCTTACAAAACCTTTGTTCAGAACCCTATCACATATAGGCTCGTTTGATCGGAAATTCAATGGTGCTGTTTAGGGCTTGTTTAGAAGATATTCCACAAAAACTGAAATGTGCACCGCGTTATCATCTAGTTGTCGACATGCGTCATTACGCAGTTTTCAGTGCAACTAAGCCAGGTTTAAAACCGTCCTTCCCCGTCCAGTGCTTTTATACGGCTTGTTGCTACTTGTATACTAAGGACGAATGGAACCTCTCTTTCTTTTTGTCTGAGAATAAAATGAGAGTCTGATAATAAACAAGTGAGAGTGCGAAAGAGAGACAACATGTGCCGGCGCGAGAGGGGGTGGATGGGAAAAAAAACCTGCCTAGTCCTGCTGTAGTGGTGGAGCAGTAGTGAGTCTCGTGAAATTTTTACTGCCGTTCTGTCGAGCCTGGTTTTATCTCCCGGTCCTGTGTTATTAATGTAAGCATCAGCCGAGCGCGATAGCCTTTTGTTCCTCTCCTTCGCACTGCCACCGTTTGCCCGCATAATTTCATGCGCGCCTCTCTCTCTCTCTCTCTCTCTCTCTCTCTCTCTCTCTCTCTCTCTCTCTCTCTCTC
>NW_026267131.1:4986258-4993995 GCF_000697945.3 Frankliniella occidentalis | reverse complement strand
ACACACACACACACACACACACACACGGCTGCAAAGTTCTCCGCACACGCACTCGATTTTCCATTCGGGTACGTCTCTGCGCTGCCGAGCCGTTGCGCCGCCGCGGCGCCGGTTTGCCTGCTGGTTGTGGCTGCGGCGATAGTAGTTGCGCGCCCCGCTCCGGGCGGTTGCTCTCAATTTCACGTGGCAGTGCAGCCTGGGCTGCAGCAACCCCACCGCCGCCGCCTCAACCACCGACCCTTTTGCGGGGTCGCCCCGCCCTGCCCTGCCCCGCCTTAGCCGCATCGGGGGCCACGCTCACCCCGCCCGCCACTTCTCGCTGCTCCTCTCCCGGGTTACAGCAGTTCATAAACTCCCACTTCCGCCCTCCGCCACCTTGGAGTCGGACTGAGCCCCGCCCCGCCCCGCCCCGCCCCGGCCGCTGCTTGGCTTCCTCTCTGAACCCTCAATTTATTGCCCCAATATCTTCTTAGGGTACTGCGTGCGAGTGATTACCCCCGGAGAGACACTGCGAGGAGATGGGTGCTGTAAGCCCCTGGATTTCGTCATTTGCCGCTCCATTTGCCCCCCCGCTCCCCCCTCCTCAGCCCGTGCGCGCCCGTGCGCGCGGGGGGCTATGCAGAGCGGGCGCGGCGCACACGCGGTTGCTATTGCCCCTGCCCCTCCCGCACAGAGCATCCTTCGGGACAGAGGGACGGGGGGTGTCTCCATCCCCCCAAGGGCCACTTGCTTTGGGCGTGGGGAATAGTTTTCTAAGCGTGCTGTTTACGTTTCATTTCTGACCCCGACCATCGTATTCTTCGTGAAATGTTCGATGAAAACGATCGTACACCTGATGTGCTGTATGGATGCATCAGTTGCCATGACACGTGTCGCACGTCTCTTTTTCCAGTGGAGCAGCAGGAGGCCGACCGGCAGGAGATCCGATAACTGACGAGTCGAGGCGCCCTCCTTTTGGCTTAGGAATGCCGATGTGTGTATCGGCCGTCTCTTTCTGCTCTGAACACACACGCTCCTCCATACACACTCGTAAATGTCTCAGGACAATAACTGTAGCTAGGGCCAATATGGCAGACGACCAGATTTATTATTTTTAAACCTCAAATCGCCCTTTTTCACAGCGTAGCCTTGCGTTCAGTTTATGTGGAACTCAAAGAAAGAAGAAGTTCTTTGGGCGCATGTATAATCCAGACAAGTTTCTCCAGATGCCGGTGTGATCGTTTGATACCTGCAAATTTCCCAGGTGCCTCACTCACTTCCGCTTAGAGCCTGTTTACCCGCCACTTTCATGCGACCTCGCCCGGCGCGGCTGCTGCTCCAGTCTTATTCCTGGAGATCTCCAGGCGCCCCTTTCACTGCGAGCACCGCGCTGTGGGTAATGAGTACAATTGTAGATAATTTCCTGCAAAAGAACACCTGAGCATTACCCTTTCTTTTCGTTGACGGCTCTGACAAGACTCACGGGCTTGGGACGATCGATATACGAAAAAGTTTAGCCCGGCATCAGTCCGTTTTCGGTCCGCAAAGAGTCCGGCTGGACAGTCCGGCATCAGTCCCCAAAAGCGAGCGGACTAGTCCGCGAAAAAAGCCAGATCGACCAAAAACCGACCTATTTGCCGGACTAGTCCGGCTGGAACTAGTCCGCTTTTGGTGCGCATCCCCGCCTCACCAGACTGATCGCGGACTGGTCCGCACGTAGAGCAGACTGATCGCGGACTGGTCCGCACGTAGAGCAGACTGAAAGCGGACTACCTGAAGCACAACTGACCACTACCGTGCCAAAATTGATTGGGAAAAGTGCAAAGTTTAATGTTTATTATCGCTAAATAAAGTAAAATATCAGGTCAGGGTAAATCGAACAGTGGTCTGAGAGTGTTAGAAACGAGGCGAAGCTAAATCCGCTGTCTGTTTTGACCTAGCTCAAGCCGTTTACGAGTTAGCAGAAAAATTTGCTTCGATTTCAATGAAATTAAAATGGCCCTACTAAAATAGGGTGTAGATGTCCCAAATAAAATTTGAGGTCAAAATTCCTATAACTTCCAAAGTTACAGCATGGTAAACTTGTATCGGGATTCGCTCCGGACAATTCTTTCTTTTTAACAGTGCTGTGCTCTGCTCCCGGGCGGACTGAAAACGACCTGGTCCGCTGCGGTAGGTACTCAGGACGGACTGGTCCGCCAGTAGTCCGCCGTTGGTGGACTGATAGCGACCTAGTCCGTCATGGGGCGGACTGAAAGCGACCTAGTCCGGTGAGGGCGGACTGTCCGCGGACTGGTCCGCCGAGGACGGACTGTCTGCGTACTGGTCCGGCATCGCACTTGGCCGCTGCGACCTCAAAGCGGACTAGTCTGCACGCCCGGGGGTACTAAAAGCGGACTAGTCCGGTGCACGACGGATCGAACGCGGACTGGTCCACAGGGGTGCGGACTCTTTCCGGTCTGACAAGACTCACGGGCTTGGGACGATCGATAGGCTTCTTATGGCGACAGTTCGAAAGGTCATGGGCGTTGTTCTTCCATTTTCATCTTCCTTGGTCAAAGGGCTCTACCCCCCTCCCCCCTTTCCACCTCTTTTTCCCCACCGCTCTCTCCCTCTTACTCTCGCCCTCCTATTCTCCCCCTTCACTCTGACATGAATTGTACTGGCGTCCTTTATGTACAGTAAAATTTTATCCGATTTAATCAATTAATACCTCGCCCCCTCCCCTCCCTCTCGCTCTCGCGTCTCGCTCTGTGAAAAGGTGGCAAAAATGTATTAGCGACGCCCTGGCCGAGTCTGGCTAGAGAGGACCTGCTCTCCCTTCGCCTGCCTCTCAAGTCTTTGAAGTTTGTGGACGAGCTCCTGGAGAGCGGAGTGAGTCCTGTTTGCTTTGTGAGAGGTTGAAAGCAGTAGGGCAGTAGGATGAGAGCACGGTGAGAGGAAATGAGAGAGAGAGGGGGGAAGAGAAAGAGAGAGAGAGACGAGGCTGAAAGAGGGAAGGAGAGCAAAAGCACAGCGGAGGGAGGTTTTTCGCGCCGCCAGAACAGATTATTACTGCACGGCGAGGCGTGTAAAGTATAATGGTGGGCGTCTTAGCCAAGTACCTCGGGCCAAACACGGGGTGGGGCCGGCCGAGACGCGCACACACCGTGAAAGTAGCATTTCCAGTGCGATTCGTAGGTATATCTCATTCCACGCGCCTTTGCACCACTCTGCCCTCTCAAGTCGGGGGGAGTAATCTAAAAGGAGGAGAGGAGAGTAAAAGCGGAGAGCCCCGGGGGGGCATTGCTGGTTGGGGTGGGCGGAGAGCAGCGGGCTGAGAGAGAGAGAGAGACGAGGAGAGAAGAACGCCGCGGCTGTGCCCCGGCAAATTATTAATCAGATGTGGCGTAAAAACTCTCCGCCTCTGCGCTGTGTTTAAGGGGTGGTGGACGGAATCAAAATGTGGGCGGAGTAGGTTCTGGACCTGATGTGCACACGTGCCGGTGGGTGGAGGATATCTCGTGTGCTCGGGCCGGGGTATGCCATAGCTCAGAAACAGAGGAGTGCGCCCAACTACACTCGAAGAGGTAGAGGGCCACACATGGGGCCACAGTAAATCGCACACACCGGAAGCCTAAGTGTGTGAATGTCGGTGAATGTTGCTCAATTGTAACGCCAATCGTAGTCATGGACGGGCAAGTATGTGCAGTTCAAAAGAAAAAAGAAAATTCACATTTTTGTGGGAATTCACACACCTCCTACAAGTGTGCGACGTTCACTCAATTTCGATTCCGGTGTGCACTTTTTTTTCGCTGGACTTCATGCAAGAATGAATTTGCTTTGGCCTCGGTTTTCCTCGGACAATAGACATCGTGCAACGGATGAATAAATCAGAAAGTGAAAGTTAGAATAGCGATGGCACTCCGGAAGGGAGTATAAAGAAACTCGCGCGCAGACCCAAAAGTCGGTGTGGTTTTTGCAGTCACTGACCTTGCAGTGCGACGAACGCGACGACGCGTGGTCTGTGCCGCCGGAGGGGCCGCGGACATGGCATCTCCAGCCAGGCCGTCTCCACCAGTCAGTTAACGCCCAAACGATTATGGATATTGTTTGCATGGACTTTGAAAGGGAGAGTCGACACGAAGCCAGAGGGACAGAGAGGGAAGGAGAGGAAGAGAGAGGAGGGGGGTGGGGAGAGTTTGGACGAGGAAAAAAAATTGGGACGTCTCAATACTTTTGCGCAACTTTGTGCGCGCCTCTCCCCTCTCTCCCGCGGGTATAATTCATGGGTGTGAAAGAAAAGGGAGAGCGTGGTCCCTCCTCGAGGCAATATTGTATATCATAGCGGAGGGGGGCCTGGCCAAGCCGGGAAGCATTTTTCTGAATATTCGCCTCGAACGGCAAAAAATTATGCGGCCGGCGTCTCAAACGGAGTGTTAACCGAACAGGCAGCAGTGGGGCGTGCAGCCCCCCCCCCCCCCCCGGCACATGCTCCGCGTTGGACCGGAGACAATGACCTCTTTGCCTTTGCAGTAGGGCGGTATGGCGGTCTCGAGGGTCCCTGCAAACGTACATCAATTTTTCTGTTTTTTCTTGATTTCTCTTTTAAATTACTGATTGTACACACTGACTTTTGCTGTTTTTGAGTGAACTATACCCTTCTGGTTTGGCACGGTGCACGTTTCTCAACGCCTCTCTCTCTTGTTTGCAGGTGAGGCGTCCGCCGTTTGGAGCTGCAGGTGTGACGATGGAGTCGGTGCACCACCATCACGGGGGGTGTTGTAGTGGTGAGCCCAAGTCTTCGCACCTGTCGGTCGGCTGCGCGTTATCGTTAGGGCGAATTGAGCAACATCACGTAAACGGCTCGTGTTGCTTTCTTGTTCCTAACCCACCCCCCCTCTTTCCCCTTGAAGGAGGCCCAGCCCTTCTTCAGGGTGCCCTGCGCAGGCCAGGGTCTCTCGCTATGGCTCGGGGTTACAGAACCTTACTAATGTGGGAACGTCGGCACTTGGCGCTGTTCACCAGTCAGGTTGTGATGGATGGGTCCGCGGAGCCGGGCGCACCCGCCGCACCCGCCGCACTACCCGCCGCACTACCCGCCGCACTACCCGCCGCACCCGCCGCACCCGCCGCACCCGCCGCACCCGCCGCACCCGCCGCACCCGCCGCACCCGCCGCGAGATATGTTCGTTAAAACGCAGCGTTTCATAACACCACCGCATGCCGATGCACACGCAGAAAAAAAATTCGTGGCTCTGCTAAGTTTTTAGCACCGGGGCTAAAAAATTAACTGAATAGACTGGGCTAATTTATTTAGCACCAGGGCTAATTTTTTAGCCATATAGTTAACTACAACGTTTTTTAACCGCGTAGCTAATGTCACTTAGCTCTACGGCTAAATATTTTTACACCCAGCTAATTTTTTTGCACGGGTGTAAAATTGTGCAGTTAAACCGATTTGCACGGAACCGAATTTTATTTTTCTGCGTGCACAATCACCATTCATTCGTTTTGAGAAGACATGCATATGGACGGAGTGAAGTCAGTCGGGGAGTTTCATGCCGTTCTATATGGTGCATTCGCACACGAAAAATGCAGGGGGAAAATAGCACAAACAACAACAACAAAAGTAGTATGAGGGATCCGTCTCCCACACGGTGCGCGCGCGCTCACCAGGGTTTCGCCTTCATTTCCTGTTCCGCGTGCGCTACACATTCTGCATCTCGTCGTGTGTCGTCTCGCTTCAAGAGGCGGGCGGCTGCGGCTGTGGCGGCGGCGGCGTAGGGGGCTGGCGGCGGCGGGGCGGGCCAGGACAAACTCATGGTAATGCGCCCCTGTGTGTGTGTGTGTGTGTGTATGCGTGGGTGTGTGTGTGTGTGTGCCCTACATCAGGGCCATCTGGCTCATGAATCATGGGGAGCTACAGACACAATTTACCCGTCACGCTCTGCCCGGCCCCGGCCCCGTGGTGTAGGCCCTCATGAAGCTCCTGCCCAAGGTGAAGGCCGGCGGGATCCTCTACCGGGGCCAGCTGCCCTTCATGATTCATTTGGCGTGTGTAGTTAGTCTATTATTCGCGGTCTCGGCGGACCCTTCCTCCCCCGTCATGGCGCGAACCGAATTTCGTGGGCTGTTTGCTTGTTATTTCTGACAGCTATGTAACCTAGGATAATTTTCTCTCTCACGCCCACGGTGTTTGAATTCGCCCAGGGCCCCTCAGCAGTAGCCCGTGAAAAAAGGATTGCCTGAATACAGTATGGACTTCGCCTGGATCGTGGCTGGCTGCGCAGATAATCCGCAGACCTATTCCATAGTGTTGTGAGTGTTGATCAAGGTGTCATGCAGCTGAAATCCAGTCGCCATTCAGTTCGTAGCCAGGCGCGATCGCCGTGCTTTACCACAGCTGCGTCCCACCTGAAACTCGACTAGGATCACTCTGGATCTGGCCTGGATATGGAACAAATCCATGCATTTCTCAGATCACATCCAGGACAAATCCAGTCGAGACCGGGACAGCTCAAAGAAAGAAAGAAACTGAAAATCAATTCGCGTGCCCGGTGTCGAACCTCCGACGAAGGGGCGTCTGTCCGAGACGCTATCCACTGGGCCAGAGCGGATCGCTGGAGGCGGCGGGCAGCGCGCCGATGTCGCTCGCCGCTGGCCACCGCGTGCTGCTGCCGCAATCCGGATGAAGTGGTCGACTGGCGAACGAACGACATCGGCGCGCTGCCCGCTGCCTCCAGTGATCCGCTGTGGCCCAGTGGATAGCGTCTCGGACAGTCGCCCCTTCGTCGGAGGTTCGACACCGGGCACGGGCACGCGAATTGATTTTCAGTTTCTTTCTTTGAGCTGCCCCAGTCTCGACTGGATTTGTCCTGGATGTGATCTGAGAAATGCATGGATTTGTTCCATATCCAGGCCAGATCCAGAGTGATCCCAGTCGAGTTTCAGGTGGGACGCAGCCGTGGTAAAGCACGGCGATCGCGCCTGGCTACGAACTGAATGGCGACTGGATTTCAGCTGCATGACACCTTGATCAACACTCACAACACTATGGAATGGGTCTGCGGATTATCTGCGCAGCCAGCCACGATCCAGGCGAAGTCCATACTGTATTCAGGCAAACCTTTTCTCACGGGAGCTTCCACGAGTAGCTCCAAACTCGACTTAGCGGCGTGTAGGAGAGGACAATCATAAAACTCACGCTCTGTAGTTCTAAATGACCTAAGGGCCGTGTACGACGGATTTATGCGTCTAACTCCATCGATTACCCCGCCTTGCGCGCTGCCTACACGGGTGTATGAACTATGACCATTCTACTACCCCCTGGTGAAACGTTCATCTCTCAGCAAAACGGCCCGGGCGGTGGTTATTTGCCAGAGATTCGCTAATTTTATGAGGTGTTTGTCGGCCGGGCCCGCACTCTTGCGTGACAAATCGGTTCAGGTGTAATTACACTTGCGATATGGTAATTTTATTGTGGCATGCCCATGCCTCTCTGCCGCTCATATATCCCCCTCCTCCCTGCTCTCCTGCAGGGACTGAATCTCCTGGACTGTGGCCCTGCGTCGTGTGCCTCCACGCAGGTGGATGACCAGGTTGTAACAGCGCGCCCCCGCTCGGTTGCGCTTCCTCCTCCTCCTCCCCCTCCCCCCCCCTCTCTCTCTCCCTCTCTCGTGTTCGTGTTTGTATGTTTGGGTCGGGTGCACTCGTGTGTGACCCATCACGCGGGGCCCCGCTGTCCTCTCCAACACTGACCGACAGTGGCACGACGCA
>NW_026267131.1:4981701-4985004 GCF_000697945.3 Frankliniella occidentalis | reverse complement strand
GGGGGGGGGGGGGGGGGGGGGAATGGAGGTTCGAAATGGGGACGCGTACCTTTTCTGACCCGACCCTCTGTGCTAGCATTCCACAGTGCTCGTCGGAGGGTGCCGGCCGGCATTCCCGGTATGAATAAACGATAAACAAACTTGCAATACATCGGTGCGTATATTGCATCGGCTGCATCGCACAGAACAGCCCGGGGCTGTCGATCGTTGGCTAGAGGGCTTGGAGCCCTAGCAGCAGGGCTTAGTTGTCAGCTTCGACTGACGCAAACACCCGTGTAGGACGGGACGCCTTCTGCATTCTGTTTAGATAATTTTATTAAATATCACCGTGAGAGCAACGACAAAAAGTTGAAAAGATCCAGAAAACGTCTAAAAAGTGTCGAAGAAAATTCAAATGGCTTTTCGGCACACTTTAGTCGCCCTACGCAAACGTCCGAAAAAAAGTCAGCGTAAAAAGGCTGTCGAGAAAACATTTGAATTGTTTTTCGACACTTTCCAGATGTTTTCTGGGTACCCGTCCACACATCTTTTTAACGCCTTGTGGCTGCTCTCAAGCTGATATGCTGATATGCAATAAAATTATCTATACAGGGTGCAGTGCAGAAGGCGTTCTGTCCTACACGGACAGTTCCAGGTACGGTATCGTTAGGAGTTGTCTTTGAGCACCCTGTACTCTGGAAACTCAGGTGTGAGACAGTCTAACACTAAATGGTGTTAGGCAAAATACCTCACACTAAACGGTGTGAGGCAAACATACCTCACACCAAATGGTGTGAGACTCGTTGTGCCTCACAGCAAATGGAGTAATACTTTCTCATACCAAATGGTGTGAGACACAGAGGGTCTCACACCATTTGGTGTGAGGTATGTTTGCCTCACACCGTTTGGTGTGAGTTATTTTGCCTCACACCATTTGGTGTTAGACTGTCTCACACCCGAGTTTCCAGAGTAAAACAGTTTCACAGTCACAGCCGGTCAAAAGCGTTAAATTGAACTCATGCCAAGAGGAGTGGTAACAAATTTGCACTCGAGAAGAGAATATTGTTTTTCAGATCCGTGAATTTAGTTCATCGAGCCTTTACAAAGACGCTGCTGGCGTGCAAAAAGACGCGTACCTTCCGGCCTGGAACACTGCCATCATAGGGGTCTAATTCTTGTTACGCTACCCTTCTGCGAAATGCAGCACAGCCTTTTTCTCTCCGCTGTCCTCTCCTTTGTCTTTTCTGTCAATGCAGAGTCACCATGTGCGATCAAATGGTGTCCCTTCCTTTTTCTTGGTATCAATATATGTCACTTTGTCGATTGCTTTCTCAGTACGATTCAAATCTTCGCCCCTTTGCGGACGCATATAGCCTCGTGCGATTCACGAAGGGGAGGAAGCAAACCGGTGGCTTCCAGGAAGAAGACGACCCCTCCCTCAACGGCGCCCCCCTCCCCCCTAAAGCTTCTGTACCGTCTCACAACGGGCCTAGCCCGTCCCCTTGTTCATTCAAGCCCTCAATGGAGCGGCTGACTAGGGCCTCCTCCTCTCCTGCAACCTTTCTGAAAATCGGCCTCTTTGTTGGGCATCGAGAAAGATTTTAAAATGAACGTTGGTGGATTTTTCACAAATGAAAGGCTTGTGTGTGCTTTGATTTTAAAATAAAATGATTACTGTCTTTGCGTTTGTGGCTGAGTTTGGACGAATGAATAATGACTAGAGGTTTTCCCCAGCTCACCTACGAACACAAAATGACCAAATGTAGAATTATTATCATATGTTTTGTCTTTTTTTTCCCCTGTCGAGCATCGAGGTCTTTGGCCCCAGACAAAGTGTTGTCTGCCGCGGGGGTGCTTATAATACACGGCCTCGCCTCACCTTGCACGCTCTACCCGACGGTCGCTGCAGCGCTTCGAATAAATGTATCTCGACGGTAACCGGAGCCGGGGGAGCTCTTATCTCGAGTCGGACTCGGCGGAGGGATAGGGGGCGGGAGAGGGTGGGGGTGGGTCAACAGCAACGGGGTACAGAATCGCAACAACACTTACGTGAAATCGATTTTCGGTGAGGATAATGCTCGATCGGGGGCAGAAGTGTTTGTGACTAGCAAAACCTCGCCTTGCTTTACTCCTCAACTCCTCACGGGCAACGAACGTCCGCTACCAACCTCAAAATGCTATAAAATAACTTCAAAATAAAATGAAGAAGTACTTGACAAATGCCTGGCCTTCCATAACTCGTTATCGGAACTCACGGTAGGCCGTTTGCGCCTGGCTGTAAATTTTTTTCCAGCCAACTGCGATAAAAGTTATTGCTATTACTCAAACTTGATGAACACCCTGGGTGCGCTTGTTGTTATTTTTTCTTCTCTATCATGCCCGGTCCCCCTTTCGTATTGATATATCGCTGCGTATCGATGCGCGTTGCCAACCTACCGCCACGATAAAGTGGTCTCGAGGGAAATGCCCAGCCGCCTCCTACACTTTCAAAATGTTTTTTTTAAACTGTCACTACACTTAAATGTTATTCCAACCGAAGTTATTACTCTTGGTTCTTGGTTTACATGCAAAGGTTTCGAAGCCGAAACCAGTCGTTTGCCTCCTACAAACGAACTCGTGGGAACTGCACAGCAGGGCCCCTACGTATTAGTTATTGACTCTGCGTGGGTCACCACAGATATCCCCCCTCCCTCCCCCCATCCACCTGACCGGTCCCGGCAGCAGGTGTTTTATCTCTTGATTGTACGCTCCACAGAGTGGATCAGCTCCACATGATCTATGTGAGCGCCGGGCCGCCGGCCCACCGGCGCGCTGGGATTCTGTACACATCCTCTGCCACCCTACGCCGGAAACGAATGAAAGAAACAAAAAACAAAAACAAAAAAAACAACTCATGTTCAGGAAAGAATTTCACTTCTCCCCCATTGTGTTCTAGGAAGATTTGTCTGGTATGGCGCGTGGCTTGGCTCTCAACGTCTTGTGAAAACGCTAACGCTGCTGCAGACTGGTTAGGAAAAAAACAACAAAAAAAACAGACAAAAACAAACCAACAAACGGTCCTCGCTCAGACAGGCAAAAACAAGCCAGAATGATATGGAAGTTGAAACAACGAAATGTGCTCCAAGTCTGAGGGGCGTTAGCGACCCGTGACGCCTCGCCTCGCTCGCCCACACGTCGCGGATGTTTTCGTCTATTTCGCCACAAACCGTCGATGAATAACGTTTACCATGAATCCAAGCACCGCTTTGAATACGCCGGTAAATCAAGTGAGTCCCCCTGCTCCACCTCATACACGCCTCTCTCTCTCTCTCTCTCTCTCTCTCT
>NW_026267131.1:4973136-4980631 GCF_000697945.3 Frankliniella occidentalis | reverse complement strand
CCCCACCCCTTCCCCCTTTTGCCCCCTTTCCCTTCGCTTTCCCTGCATCCAACATTTTTACAATACCCCTTCTCCCCCCTACTTCCGGCCGCCTTATCCCGTGGCGGGGCGGGGCGTGGCGGGGTGGCACCCCATTTCCATACATCCTCGCGGCGTCGGCCACCCTATGTCGCGGCGAGCACGTCCCGGTGATCAGACGTCGAATTAGCGTCGATTAAAAGAAGGATATGTTTTGTGCGAGGGGAAAGAACTTTTAAGGCAAACTTTACCGAGGTGTGTTCACTGTAAGAAGCTTCCGAACTAAATCCCTTGCAACGTTACGAACAATTTTCGTTATTGCAAGGAAATTGTTCGTATTGCAAAGCGATTGTTTTTAAGGCTAGACAGGTTTATACGAACAATTTGTTTGTAAGCTTACGAACAATTTGTTCGTAATACAACGCTTCAAAATCCTTCGTAGGCTACAAAGGTTTTGGTTCGCATTACAAACCTATTGTTTGTAAGCAATTTACAGTGTGGACACGAAAGTTTTTATTTTCGATGTTCTACTTTTTTTTGTTCCTAGTCACCCATGCCCGGCCATGCCAATGTACATTAACCACACGCATTGCAGGCTTACGTAAAACATGTACATGACTCCGCAGATTTGCATGTTCTTGTTCAAAAGTAGTTATACTTTTAATAATGAGTGATTTATATCCAATAATTTATTCATAAGAACAGAGTCGCATAGATT
The DNA here is from genome assembly GCF_000697945.3 of Frankliniella occidentalis. Classification (NCBI taxonomy): domain Eukaryota; kingdom Metazoa; phylum Arthropoda; class Insecta; order Thysanoptera; family Thripidae; genus Frankliniella; species Frankliniella occidentalis. The sequence continues at coordinate 4,979,895 of NW_026267131.1, read as the reverse complement.
ATTTCACAATAAATGCTTAAGGTATTTTTAAAATTCCATTATTGTGTGGAAATTTTACTGTGCGCATGCTAAACGTAGTTTCTAACGCACGTTTTAATGCATATTCAAACACAAATCGTACGTAACCGGTACGTAATGTTACTTGTCCATGCAGCTAGTGTTCAAAATAACTGCATTACTATGAATGAATCCGTGCTTGCGCGTAACTATGCACGATTTTACTTATGTGTTATAGTGCTACTTGACAGAGCACAAAATCTCCTGAATCAGGTGCTAATTCTCTGTAATTGGGCACGAAATCGTGCTTATGTTGCGTATGCACGGATTCGTTCTTAACTCAGGTACAAAATGCTCTCTAGGACAGGGTTCCCGGCTAACTCGAGCGCGCGAGCCACAGAGCGCTTTCGCACGCCATCTGTCAGCTACTCGGAAGCGTCCGCGTAGGTGTGCTCCCTTGCCTCAAGCTGGACAGCACAGCCAGCCGTTGACGAACGGGGAGCGCACGCCGGGCCGGGAGGGTCGAGAGAGACAGACTTATGCAAAGATCAGTGAGTGCGACAGAGACAGACTATGTCACCGGCCGGCTCGGCTCGCACTGGCTGAGCTGAGGCTGCCGGTGGCTGCCGTCCGTCGCCGCCTCTCGTCCGCGGCTCGCCTCTCCCATAAGACTCCATTGTGGCTCGCCCGTGGCTCTCGTGACGTCACGGACCCAGCCGGCCGAGCCGCGGGTGGCTCGAGAGCCACGTAGCCGGGACCCCTGCTCTAGGAGTTTAGTGTGTTGCTAACTAACAAAATGCATGGTATCAATTGAAAAGAAAGGTACAACAAAACATACTAAAAATAATATAAACTCATTTTTCTAAATTGTGGTTTGTGACAAAGTGTCCCGAGCAGTCCTCGCGACGTAACGCCAGCCCGACGCTCTGGCCGCTGGGCTTGCACTCACTCCCACCGCCAGAGTGAAAAGGCGTGTTTCCCGCTCCCGTCACCTTTATGATGCCTTATGGCCGTTTGGTCGGACTCCCCCTTTCACTTTCACCTCGCGCTGTCCTTTGCTTATTCTTTTCTCTCTCTCTTGCGCCGCCGTGTGTCTCTTCCAGACACCTTTTCTTAACATTTTGGCCGCGAGGTAGCTTCTCTTTGTGGCTGTCTCCCTCCACTTTCACTCTTATTTTTAACCACCACCCGCCCTTCCCCTCTGCGCACGCGTGTGTGTGTGTTTCTGTCTGCCCGCAAGCAGGCCGCAAGCCAACCCGTCATGCTTTTACCTTGCCCAGATGTCGATGCCTCGGGGCAAAGAGTCTCCCTCACTGTCTCTCTTTCTCTCATTCTCTCTTACTCACCCATTCCCTACCTCCCACTCTCAGTCCTTGCTTCTCTCCCGCCTTCGGGCTCGTCTCTTTCTCCGAGAACTGCGCAAAGAGGACTGGTTTCAGCAAGTGAGTGGCTCGGCCGTGCGTTTGCTTACGCCCTGGACGACGTTAATATGACAAGAACCGAGGCAATTGGTACGGATCTGCTTTTATTTTTCAGCCTATCGACATTAAAATAAACCTTTTGGATCCCAAATGAATGCGTCTTTTAAAAAATACGGTACAATTTGTGAACGCACTGGGGAAATCACATTTCCACACATTTCACATTCGTTCTAACGAGCAAAATTTTCTTGTCCTAGCGCAAACGTTTTTGAATGCACACGGAGGGAACGGTTCCGCAGATTCAATAAAATTAACATATGATGGAATCCTTCGCTTGATTCCATAGAATAACATTGGTAAAAGGGAAAAATTTCTACAGGTTAAAGAAGAATCGCAATACCGTAAAGAATTTTTTCGTCATAATTTCTATTCGTTAAATTTTAATTCATGTAAGGGATCCTCTGGTAATGAATGGAACGCATGGAATTCAGTACAAAGAACATCGCCATTGGACAAGCAATACACTCGTGTTGGTGCTTTCGTTACATGCGCACCTTATTTAAATATACGTAATAATCTTTTCTTTCACATCGCAAAAGTTACTGAGTAATTAACTCTAAAAGTCGCTTTAAATGTAGAGATATTCCGAAAAAAATCAAGCCGAGCGTTGTTCTCTACTTTTTCTTGTGAATTCCCCCGACGTCCTCTCTGGCGGGCACCGACGAGCCACAACTGAATTCCTGGTGGGCTGATTTTTTAATTTGTCCTTAGGAGCGGCCTCTTAATTTGCTCTTCTCCTGCAAGGTGTGCCGAGCAGAGAGAGAGAGAGAGCGAGTGAGAGCGAGCGAGCGAGCGAGAGCGCCTCCGCACGGGGGCCTGAAGCGTGGCGCCGTAGCGGTGGGGTGGGTTGGGTTGGGGGTGGCAAGAGCAAGAGTGCAAGGTTTCACTGTCTCAGGAGGCCGGTTCGTTTCTTTCGTCTCCTACCTTCCCCTGAACACTGTAAGAGAAAGAAAAAAGGCTTTCTCGAAGTTTGAGCAACTCTCTTCTCGGTACCGTTCTAATCAACAAGCAATAAATGATTCCATGGTGTGATAGATATGCCTAAATATGCCAATTCTTAAATCCACAGTGATTAAATATGCTTCCGAAATTGTAGAAGCTGCGACGGCGTTTTCGCCCTAAAAACGTCCGGATATTTGAGTCAATGTACTCGTTCTACTCGTTAATACTAGTAAATGCTAGGGAAAGGTCGGCCGAATAATATTTAATACTTAGTTTTTGCATGAACCTCGAACCTGCCAATCCCTAACATTATCGAAGAAGCATCATAACGCTAGTCAAGTACGTTCACAATTTTACTTAATTTTCCTTATTTACAATTTTACTTACAGTAACTTGTGTTTTTTTCGGGCAGAACAACTATTCCCTGGCTGTGTAGAATTATTGGGAAATCAGAAACACTCAAAATCCTCCTCGTCCTTTCCGTCGTCGTGACGGCCTTCGCTTTTCCCTCTCAGCTGGTGGGTGGTCCGTCTCGTGATCCCCTGGCGATGAAGAAGGCAAGCTTGTTATTAATATACTTTCGCTGATGAAAAATTGGCATGTCGGGCGCTTTTTCCCTGTCGCCTCCGTCATTATTTTTGTGTCTCCCTTCGGTGTTCCCTGTTTTTTCTGTAGCACAAAAGGAACAAAATCAAATTTCGAACTACCTCCCCCTCATCCCCTTACGTACATATTTCTCACCTCTGCTCGTGAAGTTCGTCTTTTTATATGTGTGAGGCAGGGTTGGGAACTTTACTTTGAAAATTAACGGAGCTCTTTAGTATAGTATTTTATTTGTGTAGCGCGGACGGGTAGGGTCGTGTATAGATTGGCTGGATGCAAAATATTCGACGGTGGACTTGGGGTCATCATTCAATGACGTAGGCAGCGACCCCTTGCATAAACCTATCACCTGCGCCCCGCCCATGAGGGGGACCCGGGGTGACATCGTAGGGGTGAAAGGGGTGAGGGCTGAGGGTGGAATGGGGATCACGTAAGAGTGATAAAATAAGATTGCTGTGCATTTAACCTTCACGGTAACGTAACTTCACTGTATGTTACGTACACTCTAAATGGGGAAAGACAATTTTGTATACAGCGAGGATGTGATCTTAAGCGCATCCGAAATAGATGCAAGTTTGTATCTCCACGATAAAAAATTGTTTGTGCCTAGGCTAGGTACAAATTATAACTTTTCAGATTTAAATTCTTCCTCTGCTGGATACAAAATTGTCCTTTCCCATTTACCCTTAAAATGGTACGTAATGTTCACGTACAGGCTGAAAGAGAGATAAGAGAAGGGGAACTGATTAGTCTAGGCCGAGGCGACCAAGTGGTGCCCAGCCCAGGCGGCCCAGGCGTTCGAGTACACGGAAATCGACAAAACAGCGAAAACGGAGGAGGTAAAACACGACAAAGGGGAGAATACGTGGAGAGTCGAGTAGAGGGGCACGGGGGTAGATAGAGAAATAGTAGAAGGGATGAAAAGGGAGGGATGGGGGAGGATGCAAGAAATGGCGACCGAGAGGCAGGCCTGACGGGAGGAGCGCGCCTCGGAATAAAGATGCGTACTTGAGTCAAAATGACAAATCTGAGGGGGACAGAGGGGTGGAGCGAGAGAAGGGGACTGGGAGGGAAGAGGGGGCTCGCTAGGACAGACCACTGTTTCCCACAGAAACGTCCTCCCTAAACTTCCCCTCTCTCACTATTTTCCTCTATCCCAGCGCTCCATAACCTTTTTTTTTTCAGAACCGTAATGCGATATACCCTCACAGACACACAACAAGGCCTTAAAGTCCCGAGTAAAGGCGGTGCTGAAAAAAAAGGAAACATGTGAAGTAGTTATTGGGTTGGGGTGGGAGGGGTAAGGAAGGGTCGAGATAGGGTGGAGAGAAACGAACGAGAAACGGCGCACAGGAAACGCAAAACAGCGATGGGTGGCGCGCTGTGATTTTACTGTCGTAGGGAAACAGTGTGTGTTAGAGAGAGAGAGAGAGAGGGACAGAGAGAGAGAGAGAGAGAGAGAGAGAGAGAGAGAGAGAGAGAGCGCGTAAGAGAGAGCGTAAGAGGAAAATAAAGGAGAGACAGAGAGACGGAGTGTGTGTGAGAGAGAGGAGGGTCCCCCGCACGTCGCCCCGACACGGCAGCTAGCTACCTCGGGGGCGGCCGGTAGATACGTGGGTCCTCGCCGTGGGCGTTATTATTTGTGCGTCGCTGCAGCAGCTCCAGCGGCTTCCGCTCGCCCAATCACGAGCACATCGAGAGCGTAGTGCTTCCGGCCCACAGGTCTCTCTCTCTCTCTCTCTCTCTCTCTCTCTCTCTCTCTCTCTCTGACTCGAGATGGAGTAACGCGCCAAAAACTTGTCGTCAGTTTATTGTGTTTCGGAGGTGTTCTAGTGCAAGGAGACTGATAATATGTTGTGAGATTTCTACCTTAGTGCCTGGAGTACATGTGTGATTGGTAGGAAAGTGCGGCATCATCTACAAACAATTATATGAGTGAATAACTATTGTGCCGAAGCGACGGGAGGTTAGCCGGCCTACAGAGGATATTTCAGTGCTACCAACCTCAACATAGTCGCACTACGTGCGGCCTACCGTGATCTTGTTGTTCCGAGGTTGGTCATCCCGCCATAGTGACATTCAGATTCAGATTCAGATTCGGAGCTGCCAACCCCTGCACGGTATCACCAAGGACACCAACAGTGACTTTTCGTGCCGCAATGACCTCCAGAAGCAAGAGTGGTTCGAAGGTGGGAGATTTGAATCGGTCGGAGCTGGAAAGCATTATATCTGAAGCGGTCGCGGCGGCCATACTGCCGCTCACGACTCAAATACAAAACCTTTGCGGAGAAGTTGAAAAACTAAAATCTGAGCTAAAAGTGAAAGATGAGGCGATAAATTCGCTGCAAGTAGCGGTAAAATTTAAATGTGATGAACTCGAGCAGTATGGAAGGAGGAATAATATCAGAATTTTTGGAGTACCAGAAAATAAAAATGAAGACACGGACAAACTGGTTATTGACGTTGCCAAACGGATAAATGTAGATCTGAAGTTGTCAAGTATTGACAGATCGCACCGTGTGGGAATCACAAGAGGCACAACACCGCGGCCGATTCTTGTCAAATTCACCAGCTATGCCACAAGGAAACAAATATTCCAATCAAAGAAACTTCTGAAAAATTCAAGAATGACGATACGGGAGGACCTCACTCGTGAGAGGCTCTCCCTGCTGAAGAAGGCAATTGAGAGCTACACGGAGAGAAATGTTTGGTCCAGTGACGGTGTTATCAAGATCAAGGTTGGGACGGCCGTTCAGCCGCTCCGCGTACGGAACGAAGAGGAACTCGCCAGCATGCTGGAGAGACACCCCCCTTCTGCCTAGGTTAGTTTAACGTACCAAAACTATGTTACGGGTTTATCTTTAATTTTTATAGGTTATGTTCAGGTAGCTAAACTCAAATGTACTTATTTGTGCCATACATTTGCCCTAGTTTTATTTACCAAAGTGTATTGTTCTTGAGTGTTATTAATATTTGATTAGTATTGTTTCCATGTTAAGTTCAATATGTTAATCATTTTGTTTCTATATTTCTCATTGATTAATCACTACTATTTTTATTATACTCTCTTTAAAACTTTAATTGTCCTGTTCTTTTTATGAGTTATCTTATGTAGTGTTAACATTGTCTAATTTTTATCTTAACTTAGACTTTATATTCACATTTAATTTGTCATGTTCCTATTTGTTGCTATGCGTTGTCATAAGAACTGTTAGTTTATGTAATCAGTTTTTATTTTTTTTGTTTTCATGTTCCTAATTACTTTGTTCCTAAGCATTGCTACGAGCTCATGTGCTCATGTGCCATCAATGTGTTCACTTTATCCTATTTTTAGTTTGTTTTTCTTACATGCAGAGGCGTACTTTGACAAGCTTCTATCTGTTGACATGTTTTGTTTTATATTATGTAACCTCTATTTTTGTGTCTATTTTTTGTATTTTATCAATTACTATCATGGTTTGTGCTCTATGCATTGTTAAATCCTTAAATACTCCTAATAAGTAGTTGAGCAGCTGACTGCAAGTTTTGCTTTACGCCAAATGAGAGAAAGAGATTTGTCTCTTCTTCAAGATTATGTACAGAATATAACGGATGAGAATGCAAATAAGTTAAAAGTAGTGCATATCAATGCACAGTCTTTAAATGACACAAGTCATCATTCAGAATTTTTATTAACTTTCAGTGACTGCGGTATCGATGTTATATGTGTATCTGAAACCTGGTTAAAGACAGGTGA
>NW_026267131.1:4962200-4969526 GCF_000697945.3 Frankliniella occidentalis | reverse complement strand
CGAATACCAACTCACAGAACTCAAAAATATCATTTGTCGTTTCTTGTCCGGTCATCTCAATTGTGGAATGAATTAAAATTATATCAGCTTTTGCACCTGTCACCGCAGACCATCAGGAGAAAGTTACTGAATGCATAAAATTGTCGTGTTGGAGAAAGTTACTGAATGCATAAAATTGTCGTGTTGTTTGTATCCTGTACTTAATCTTTAGTTGTTACATTAGTTTTAAGTATTATTAGTCATTAAGTATCTTTAAACATCCTGCTAGAGAGCGGGTTCTCATGTAGTGGGGCTTCTTAGCCCTTTTTGAGGATCCTTAATAAATTCAATTTCAATTTCAATTTCAATTTCTCTCTCTCTCTCTCTCTCTCGTGTGTGCTCGCCCGCTCGTGTTCGTTTGGGTGTGAGCGAGTAAAGGGTTCTGCTCGTTGGGAGTGGTTTGGTTAGGGGTTTACCGGCCGCCCAGCGCCTGATGGAGGCCGGGTAGGCCGCTCGGATGCACGCGCGTGTGGCGGGTCTGCCTAACCCGCGGCGCGCAGGCGCTGACCCGCGCCGCCCAGCTCCAGCTCCTCATGTACTATCGTGCCTTTGTGCACCGTAAAAAAAATCCTCGTAAATTATTAGAAATATATTTTGTATTTTCCCATTTACAATATATGCTGTACATTTGTGCCATTCTTGCCCCGTCAATAAATCTTAAGTCGATACATAGGCCCTATTATAATTTTACAATGCGAAGTTGTAGATATACAACACACATGAAAAATATTTCTGTACCCCTTTGCAACAATTTCTCTCAGTGTCTCGCTCTGGTTATCGAAAACAAAATACCTTAAAATATCTTAGGGTGCGTTTTTTCTCTGGTAGATTTTTTTTGTATCCCGCCCGGTGTGCAAGCTGGCGTCTTCGCTCGTTGTGCGGGGCGCTATTCGAAACTCGATCCGCAGAGGCAGCGTCTTATTAAACTGTCGCCGAATCGTGAGCGAGGGGAGGAGGACGAGCCGGCCGTGGGCGTGGGGTCCCCCTTAGAAAAAAAAAAGAAACAAAAAAAAGTGGCCAGCATCCCCAGACTTAATTTTTCATTGGAGGAGTAAAGTTTTTGGAGATACAAGCTGCATTTGGAAGTGGGCCGACTGGGAAGTGGGAGATGGGGGGAGCGGGGGAGCACTGAGTTGCGAGCGACCAATTCAGTCCCATCGACCGGAAGTTAATTTCTTTCCCGCCCGCCCTGCCCCCGCGCTGGCCCCCTCGCTGCCGTTAGACATTCCATGCGTCGCCCTACTCGTATGTAGTAGGTGCGGAGACTTAAGTTTTCATTCCCCCCTGTGAGGCCCATCCTTTTCTTTCCACCCTCGGATTGCTCTCTGTTTTTTTCCCTCCCGTTCACTCTCGCCCGTGTGGGGGGAGAATACGCCTCCGGAATTGAGAGCAGGCTAGCCGGACCCTGACGTAGTGCAACCCGATTCCGCTGCTGCAAGTAGTAGTGTGCGACTGGTGGTTATCGCTTTTTCACCGAATGCCTTGCAATTTAAAGGGAAAAATGTCAGTGTCAGGCCGCGGGTAGACATCACGGCGAGTTTGTAAAGGAAAGTCCTTGTGGTCTATTATTGAAGGTTGCAGTCAGGGAAGCATTCCCTCCCCCTGACCCCACCCCCCTTTTGGCTTTGTACGTCACTGCATTCTCAATGGCCCATCAAATTGCAAAAATAAAGAAGTCGTTCGCTGCTCTGATTGCGTTTCTCCTTCTCTCTATATATTTTTTACATTTCCAGAACCTTCCCCTGCCACATTGCTGAAGCAACTCTTCTGCAGGACTCCGTCTCTCTCGCGCGCGCTCTCCATCTCTCTTTGTCCTTCTTTTCTCTCTCTCTCCCCTCACCCTCCGGTCTTGTGTCACTTCTAGGCAGTCAATTGGCCGTGCGGGCCATATTTATTGCAGTCCAAGTGGAATTGTACTAATGGAAAAAGTTCCCCGCGCCCTCTCCCTCCCCGCTGCCCCCAAAGATTCGCCTTAAGTTATGAGGAATTGAGCGTCCGGCAGGCGGAGGGTGCACGCCAACCGCTCGCACCGCATCGCCTGCTTACCTGCGATGTGGCCTCATAGCAGTACACGCTCTCATAGAAATGCAGGTCAGGTGCGTGAATGTCGCACACTTGTAGGTGTGTGATTCTCGCAGTGATTCTCGTGTGATTCTTGAAGGTGTGTGGATTGTACACTGCTTATATAAGTAAAGTTGTGAGATTTTTTCTCTGAAACTAAAACACTTCTGTGTAAACGAATGTCGTTCTGACACCGACAAGTGACTATCACACACTAGCGTTTCCGGTGCGGCCGCCGTACACAAAGCTGCTCTCCGCCCTGGAGTTAGAGCGCAACGCAGGCCCGCGATCCGCCGCTCCGCGCCTTACACGTCGTTCCTGTTTAGCAAAATCTTGACGAACGCGCGATCCTCCGGCGAAAGTTTGCAACGCGGGCTTAAGAAGCGGGGCGGGGCCCGGCCGCCTCGCGGCTCTCCTGCGTTGCATGTAGAACGGCGCACCGCTCTTGCAGTAAAACTACCGAATAGTTCGACGCTGGTGCGAGCGGGGGCCGCTCGATGGGATGCGTCGTATGAACGTGCCTACGGGGCAACCCGTCACGGTAATCTCCGAAAAAAAAAATCATCATTTTTTTCTGTGACGCCCCGTGAATGCTCGTGTCGTGGGCAGTTTTAATTATTCCTTCACAATTTTTGCATGACACAAATTCCTTGTACATCCCCCCCCCCCTTTATGATTTCCTTTCCTGCACCGAGCACATCGAGATGGTGCCAGTTTCCGAACGCGAGGTCAAACTGTTAATGGCATAGGCCGGACTGTGGGAGAGAGAGCGAGCGAGAGAGAGAGAGAGAGAGAGCGAGAGAGACAGCAAGAGAGAGAGAGCGACAGAGTGCGAGAGGGAGAGAGCAAGAGAGAGCGAGAGTGAGAGAGTGAGAGAGCGAGAGTGAGAGAGCGAGAGTGAGAGAGCGAGAGTGAGAGGGAGAGAGAGAGAGAGAGAGAGAGAGAGAGAGAGAGAGAGAGAGAGAAAGAGAGTGAGAGGGACCTGCCCTGCTGCCGCCGGAGCCGGCACGTTGTTAGGGCGTGAGAGGGCATCAAGACGTTGGCATGATATATTGCGGGTAATGAGGGTCATGGAATAAGCCGGTGGAATTGATGGTGTTGAGAGAGAGAGAGAGAGAGAGAGAGAGAGAGAGAGAGAGAGAGAGAGAGAGAGATGGTTGGGGGTGACTTGGTGAGGACTCCGGCAGCACGTTGTTAGGGCGTGAGAGGGCATCAAGACGTTGGCATGATATATTGCGGGTAATGAGGGTCATGGAATAAGCCGGTGGAATTGATGGTGTTCGGCCGGATAGCCGCCCGCCCGGCCGCCGCTCCACGGCCCCTTGACCCAGTGTGGGATCATGGCGGGGCGGTGGGGGGCCGCCGTCTGCTGCTGTGGCTGAGGCTGCTGCTGCTGCTCGCCCAGCAGGCGAAGGTGAAAGTGTCTGTGTGCGCTTTGGTAGGCGGCGGTGGTTTGGGGCTGCCGAGCCGACGCCGCACCGCCGTGCAAATATTCATCGCCGAACCTCCTTCAAACCCTGCCGACGTCTCCCCCGACCCCCGCTTGCTCTTCCCCTGTGCTCCTGGCTGCCTCCGCGTAGCAGCTGCCATCCCCCTCCCCCTCTCTGGCTGTATCCTTTCACTCTTTAGCTACGTCCACAGCCCCGGGCGCGGCACACGGTGGCTTTCCACATCCATTACGCCCCCCCCCCCTCTGACAACGATAGCAACCCGCTCCATGACGCCCTGTGCCCGAGCCTGTGCCGTTCGAGTTGTGTTGTGTCACAATGCAGAAGAATGCGGAGCATCGCACATATTGTACCGCACGACCCGTCCATTGTGTGACTGATCGTTATCAGTTCCGGCGTGTCCGATAGTTACTAAAACAGCCGCAGCATAGAGAGGCCTTTGGCTAGGTATAGGCTCCGGACATTTCCCTTGCAAATTGCGCGCGATCCAAAGAAAACAGCCTGAGGCTTTTTTTCTTCTTGGGGAGCGGTATGCGTTCGGGTCATAGTTGTGTGGGCCCGAGGGAAAAGGAGGGGCAGGGGGTGGGGTGGGGGCGGGGTGATCCAAGCACGCCAGGTCGCCAAGGTCGCAGCCTGGTCACTCGAGGGAAAACACTCTGACCCACTTCGGCTTTGTCGTCCCTTCCTGCTCCCGCGCCTTGCCGATGTCGGCGCCCCGTGCGGGCCGTGTGCGCGTCCTTTCCTAAAGTGAGCGATTGGACCACCCGAGGATCACCCGAGGGATTTCTTCACTCGCAAAAATCAGCGTAGATAACCTCTCCAAAAAATCTGAAAAAAAAAACCTGAAAATAGCACGAAAGTTTATACAAAAACATACAAATACATTTAGCGTGTACTCGACTTCCTGTCCCGCGCTGAGAAATTCACCCCGGGACGGGAGACGACACGTTGCGACACCACGTTAGTTTCTCGCGAGTGTCTCGGAGAAAGAAGCGGAGCCGTGACGTTTACAGCTGGAGCGTCCCCGCGGGGGCCGACGCGACAACATCCACCCCGTTACCTTGTGAGTGCCAGGGTACCCGTCCGCCCCAGGTACCCCTAGGTACCCCCCAGGTACCCCCTCCCAGGGCGCGGCGGACGGCAGAGGTAGGTCGCGGAGCTGAACGTGAGGCTAAGGGCCCTCGCCGGGTCGGGTGCGCGCGCTCGGTGGTGTGCGGTGTCGTGTGGCGACCAGTACGTGGCGTAACCCGAAGACGGCCAAGAGTGTCCATGTGGGGCGTCAAAGGGACCTCCTGCTGCTCCTTGGCCCTCGACGACGCGCATTCCGGCCCCACCAACCAGGTTGCCGTCGGTGTGGTCGGGCTATGGGGGGCGAGCTGCTTCCAGGAAGATGAGGAGGATGAGGACGGCGGGAACGCGAGCAGGGAAGTAAGGAGGCGATGAGCTGGCTCGCCGGGGCGGCGCGGTCGCCGAGCAGAAGAAGGCCGTCCTCATGCCACGGCGAGGGGTGCGTCGCGGAGGCCGTTGCGGTCAGGTTATTGTTATCGTCGGCCGTTGTCCTCCCCGCACCCCACCCACCCTGTCCAGTATGCGTAAAGCCGTGTGCTGGAAGGGAAAAGCCGTGCCGTGCAGGAAGGGGAAGAGGGAAGAAGAGTTTAAAGCGGAAGAAGCAGGGGAGGGGGGTCGTCGGGCGACACCAACGCTGGAGAAAGCCATTCAGGGCAGGGAAATGGTGTTGGTGTCAGATTGAAGCACGTCGGCGGCCCCCCGCTCGGCGGGGACCCCGCCTGTCCTCCCTGACGTCCTCAAAGGTCAGGGCGGCCAGCCCAGGGCCGCGAGGCTGGCACGCGAAGGGGGGAGCCGCCGTCCCGGGCGGAATTGGATGGCGATCGAGTCCGGGGGTGAAAAGGAAAGGAGCAAGAAAAGGGAAAGGGGGGGGGGTTACCCTTATAACAATGAAAATACAAGATCACTTATGGAGAAGGTGGCGGAGCAGACCGCGCTGGTGGTGGTATACTCGAAATGAGAATAATGAAAATTTTGTATTCAGCCAGAATGCGTTTCTGAAGCTCATTTCAAAGTAGTTGCAAATTTTGTTTCTCAATTAGACACAAAAAAGGACATGTCGCGACGCGAAGATGCAGCATTGCAAACCTAAAGAAAAGGTGTTGTTTATTTCTATAATTGGCGGGAGTGAATGAAGGGCCGTATAGTCTTCCTGGGAGTTGCTGCTGTTATCCTCTTTCTCACGGCTCTGCACTCTGTGCACATCGCTCGTGTGCCGCGCGCTCCGCGCCAGGCAGGAATCCGTCGTCCGCCGACATGTAGAAGAGAAGAGAGGAGAACAGCTCTATGCGCGTGCGTCTCGCCACCATAGCAGCAGCGCCCGGCCAACTTTCTTAACTTGATGACGTACCGCTCTGGGGAGTCTTTGGCCGCGTCACGCGCTCAGGAGCTGTGTGTGTGTGTGAGGGGGATGTGTGCAACTTTCTCGTCTGCTGGAGTGCTAATGAACAGTGGTGCTACGGACGGTGGTGTGCAGCTGCGGTGCGCGCTGGCGCACCTCTCTCTCTTGGTACCTGCGCCCGCGGCTCGCGCGCCTCAACACTCCTCCTGCCTCGACACTCCTCCTGCCTCGACACTCCTCCTGCCTCGACACTCTGCCTCGACACTCCTCCTACCTCGACACACTCCCACTCCCACTGCCTCGACACTCCTCCTGCCTCGACACTCCTCCTGCCTCGACACTCCTCCTGCCTCGACACTTCTCCTACCTCGACACTCCCACTCCCACTGCCTCGACACTCCTCCGGCCTCGACACTCCTCTGGCCTTGACACTCCTCCTGCCTCGTGGTGTGTGTCTCCAGGTGGCGTCATAAGCATCGCTGGAGAGCGTTGGAGGAGAGCAGCATTCCTGCTTGACACCCGGACGCTGCTGCGGGAGAGTAGTTGTTGTTGTGGGAATCCTCTTCACCCTTTGCGTACGTGCATTTCCGAGGAAGTTGCTCGAGAAGACGTCTCCTCACACATTCAAGTATGTACTTACTTACCATAGTGCACACAAACAAGTGTGTGCTTGAAAGTCGACTCGACTGACTCTTGTGTGTACACACAAAATATGTGCTATATCAGAAGTAGGCCTTTGTAAGTAGCAAATGGTTTGCTGGAAAAACGAACATTTTTCTAAATTTACAAAGGCCCACATCTCTTCCACCTGTTTACACATTCCTCACGGCGTGACCACTTGTGCTCACGCTCCCCTGTTTAATCATAGGCGCCATAACTGAGCCGCAAGGAACACGTTAATATAGGAAGGACTCGGCACCAGCGCCTTTCTTCTTCCAGTGGATTCGTGAATTTTTTTTGTTTGTTCCCGGTCCACATTTGCTCTGCCCGGGGCGGCCCGACGCGCCGCCGCCTTGGACGCGGACCAAGATGTGCGGGGTCGTTTAATGGCTGACGGTCGGACCGGCCGGGGGGCCGGCCGGGACCAGCGCACCGCCGCTCTGCGCGCGGTCCTACGGCCCTAAGTGACGCGAATAGGTGGCGGTGTGGTCATGACCACAGAGCCTCTGGCGCGCGGGCAGCGCGCAGGGGATGGGGCTTGGGGGCGGGGCTCGCGGGACCGTTCTCTTGGCCCCGGACCAAGAGTCGCGGGGTAGTGTGGTGGAGGGGTGGTGGACCCGCCGGGCGGCGCGGCACCATGGCAGTCTACCCGTATGAAAAAAAATGCCCATTTTCCGTCTTTTGCTAGTCTTTTTTTGAATACCGCTAGAA
>NW_026267131.1:4952045-4961505 GCF_000697945.3 Frankliniella occidentalis | reverse complement strand
GGGGGCGGGGGGGGCGATCGCCCCCCCCATCGCCTCTAGAGAGCCGCCTGAAAGGTAGGCAATTCGCGCCACAAAACCCCTGTATGTAGGCAACCGACAGTGCATCGCCCCCCCTGTCAGCCGGACCTTAATCCGCCACTGTTTTTCATAAGGGTAGTCTTGCTTCCTCCTGAGCGACCTGGTTAGCGTGCTGACACGGCTATCCTCGTGCACCCCTCCTCCACTCTCTTCCTCTCCCCCTCAAGGCAAGCAGTAGCAGCAGGAGCGCCCCCCCCCCCTTCCCTTTCCTCCCCCGTCCTTGCAGTCTCCTTGTCTGCCGCTTCTGCCGTGGCGGAGTGGGGCGGAGCGCGAAAGAAACGCCCGTGTTGTGGGCCGGCCTTCTCATCCTGCGGCGGCAGTCCTGGGCGTCCTCCAGGCCCGCTCTGCTCCTTTTCCTTTAATTTCACCCCCTCGCCCCGCTCCCCCTCCTTTGGTGTTCTGCGAACCAATCCCACCCCCCATGCGTCTTTGTCGCGCTGCTGCCGCATCCTCCCCTTTCCCACCCCCCTCATGGGCGCCCACCGCCACCCCCCTCGCGGCAGAATGGCGTATGATTTCGAGTTTGTCTCTAAAGCGCAAGGCTCGCCGGCGCCACGGGTCAGCCCGACTGTACGCTTGTATTACCATTGCAGAGTCTGGCCGTCTCTCTTTGCTCTTTGCCTTTGCTCTCGGCTTTGCCATTCCCCTGTACAAATAATTTGTACCTTGCGCGGTCCCCGTTCCAGTCGAGTTATCGCCCGCTACCGCGACACGAGACACACCCCCCCCCCCTTCTACCCCCCGCACCTTCTTCTTCCTGCTCCCTGTCAGATTTCCTCGTTCCATTTCGCTTTGGCATGAATTTTGAAAGGGGACTGCTCGACTCCCCGTCGCGACGTTCTACGGCTAATAAGATCGTGTGGTTTACTGCCTCCTTTAGCAAAAGGTTACCCCGCAAAATCCACATTTTTGAGAACCCCCTCTGCATATGGTGCAAGGAGGAAAATTGCTTTTCACACTTCTCTAAAGTTCATCTGGTTTTTATCACACGTGAGGTGTAAATTCTGATCTACAAGTGGAGCAACTTTCTGTAGAGTAGAAAAAGCATCTCTCTCCACAATTTAGGCGAGAATGTACATTATCAAACAACTCGAATTTGCCTAAAAATCTATAGTAGTCACCCCGTTTCCCCAGCAGCCGGTCCGGGTAGGGGAGGGGAGCCATCGTCAGTGTTAAGTGTCGGCTGTTGCGGGGGCCGTGGCGGATCCCTCCAAGTGCGCAGTCGTCCTGGAAGACTACTTAGGTCGGGTTTTTGGTGGGGGCCGTTTCAGTCGGTCGTGGACGTCGACCGACGATGCCGTCTCGGCTGCAACCGATGGCCGTAAAACCTGGAGGAAGAGGGGCGGGGGCCGGGGGCGCGGAGAACGCTTTCCGATGTAAGCGCGTGACGGCTCCGACACGCCCTCCTTCTCCTCCTCCGTTATCCACGGCCGCGTCAAGAAAGTTGTAACGATTTCTCAGGCCGGCTCTCCGGCGGGACCGTTCGAACGCACTGCCAGATGCTCTTCTAGTTTTCCAAAGTCCACTAAAGCCTTGGCCGAGCCACGTCAGCGGGGCCGGTGTGTGGCACAAATGTCGGCGCGAATGCTGAGGGACCACCACGTAAGGTTAATTGAAAAGAGAATATGACGAGCACTCAAAATGTAAAGGGATAATTTTGCTCCGTGGACGGGACGAAAATTGTCTCTCGCCGTTAAAAGTGCTCCGCTAAATAGCAGACAAACACTGAACACTGAGAGAAAAAAATAGGTTACTTGAGTATTTCAAACCAGCGGTAACAACTGAGTTTTTCAATATTATTCTTCTTGTTATGAAACTATGAAAAATACTAGGTCATGTTGTATGGTTGGCGCCATGCCGTGCCGGGGTGCGTTTTACTCCATTCTCTCCGCGAGACAGGTCAATTTTTCAAAAAGCGCGCTCCGCCACCCCCTTCTTTCTCCCCCGCCCTTTCCTCATACACCCCTTTCACTGTGTGGCACGTCTCATGTTACGGATGGCGCCTGGACGAAATGGCCGAAATCATGCAACAGTTGGATTACTTGATTACTTTGCGTTGTGTGTACGTGATAACTTTTTTTTTTCCAGACACGCAGACCCTAGCAGCAAGCTAGGTCAGCGAGCCAGAAGGGGGAGATAGCACTCGCACGTGCTGAAAAAGCACTACTACTGGGATTCAGTGTGTAGTAGTCGTCGATGCGATCTAATTTTCCACCAAGGGTAACCGTGACAAAACTACCGGTGGAAGAGAAAAGTTTTCAAAATATTTTGTGCAGGCGGCACTGACTGTGCTGCACTGCTGCTACTGGTCTGGTAGCGGTGGCGTCGACTTGCAGTCGTGAACTGCTTTTCGGCGAGCGAATATTTCATCGCAGCCTACGAACCGTATCCGTTTGGATAATTTATGTCAGATCGTATCGTCAGCGGGAGCTACTAGAGTGCAGTTGGCCAGCCTTTGCCCCATCGGCCCAGCGCCCGGCGTTAGCTCTCTCCCTCTTCTTTCCTTCGCCCCCTCCCCCCTCTCCCTCTCTTTCGACTCTTTTTCACATCCTGTCCTATTCACACTCCTTTCCCACTGCCACTGCCTTCACTTCTCTGGTTCTCTCTCCCCGTCCCGTTCTTACCTCCTTCCCCCCTTTTGCTCCTTGGCTTCTCTCTCTAGCAAACTATCGAACCCCGTTCCCTTGCGTTTATTTGGGCCGACCCAGAGCGCCGCACACAGAGTGGAATTGACCAAAGGGAGGAGAAACACAAGTGGGACACGTTTTGCTGGAATGGCGTTCCATATTTTTGGTACTCGTTTGCCTCAGGGCTCGTTAAGGCGTGGGAAGCGACCGAAGCTGCCACAGCTTCCAAAACAAGAGTGACACTCGGCAGCAAGACTGCAAGGCGTTTGTCAGCTCTTTCCTAGAGAAATTGCTTCCTCTTGCCAAAGCTGCATCGTCAGGCCTGTTTGCGTGTCTTGAACCCTCACTCCTTTATCAATATTATGATTACTGATACACATTACACAATGATTGATTGGCTGAGCGATTAGCGAAGCCTATTACTCCGTCTGGTCGGGAAAAACTTTTTCTGTCTGTCTGTCTGTGTGTCTGTGTGTGTGTCTGTCCGCACGATAACTCGAGAACGAATTGAGTGAGCGACCTGGGATTTTCAGGGTCGTTCTGTGTCATAAAAAGACAGATCGAGTTCGAAGATGAGCATTCTAGCTCAAAAATTGGATTTTTAAAAAATCAAAAACCACAGGTCCCAAAAATAACTGTTTTTAAAAATATTTATTTTCTGGTTTTCTAGGGGGTAACTCATCAAAGTAGAGCCCTGTGGGCGAAAATTTTGTCCGTTTTGCTCTAGCTCTAACCGTTTAGACGCTAGAGGGTATTTGTGACGAAAATAAGCGTAAAAATGTACAACCATGCATGCTCAGTCTAAGTGACGGGGTTGACGGGCCGGAGGCCCGAATCTTTGAGTACATTTTTGCTCTACCCGACTCGGGTGTCAGCGCCGCAGGCCAAGGTAGATGTATGCCAGGCGCGTCGTAGCGTAACAGTGTTTCGTGAGATATCGCGAAGCCTGTTACGCGAGACGTGGTCTGGCGTACATCTACCTTGTATCTTTATAACACGGAGGTACACGACAGCAGGTTGTAAAGAGGGTTTGAAAGTGGCCTATGGACATTCCCCCGTTCCATGTTGTTTCTGTCCCGACCAAAATATAAATGCTGTTTGGCTGGTTTGCGTCATTACTCTGTGCTTGGTACGCCTGTCCTTGCATTAATTATTATGCCGTTTGCCCCCCCCCCCTCCCCCGCCGGACTGCTTCTTCTGCCGCTAGCATTCTAATGCATGCTGCTGTTGTTTTGCAGCACCGCCGCCGGGGGTACGCACGGCGACGTCGGGGGGGCTGGCGGGGTGAGGAATGGGTACGATGATGTAATGGACTTGATGATGGAATTAGTCGCGAGGGGTTGTTGGAGGCTGCTGTGGCGGTATGACGCAGCTGAGACCGCGAGTCGCTCGCCCTCTCAGTCACTTTCAGCGTGTTTGCGCAGCAGTGTTGTCGGTAGTGCGATTGCCTTGCCGCCTCCTCCTTCTCCTCCTCTGGGTCAGATGGCGAGATGAACGGCCCTTTATCTGGAGGTGCTTTGGATGCCTACTGCCTCGCGGCCTCGCATTTCTCTATTCAGTCACGCCCATCTGCGGCTCCAGCTGTGCCCAGGGCGTGGCGGGGTGCGGCGGGGCACAGCGGCCTCACTCTGTAACGCGCGCAAGAGGAATGCGCGGAATGCGAGCGCGGCGGGCCGGAAGGTAAAAGTTTTGCCTTTTAGTGCTCCGCCTGAAACAGAAAAGAAGGAAGAATACGGTTTGTTTGGCGCGCACCTGGGCAACAGCATGTCGCCCCAGCTGTGATGAGCTCACCTTAATCCTTATTGCCCACGTTCCCGGAGCGCCGCCGCGAGCCTCCTTTTTGCCCGGGCCCGGCCGGGGCGGCCTGTCCTCCCCTTTTTATTCCTGGCTCTTGGCGTCGCAACCAGGCGACTGCCTATCCCGCCTTGAAGGTAGTTGCGGAGTCGAAGAACCTCAACAAGACTGCCCTGCGATGAGTCTCGAAGTGCACCGTGGTAGAGACTTAGTTATATAACTGGAATTGCGCTCAACCATGGCGATTGGAATCGCGCCTAACTCATTTACATTTTGAAGTAACTAACTATTTTTCAAAATTTTAATTTGTCATTTGCAAGAATGGCGTCTATTTTAATGCTTTATCAATGACTATTGACTCGGAAGTGTGGAACTGGTCAAAAAAGTGAGCTCACGATTGTGTCTAGACAATCATTGTTTCAGATTGTGTGTGTGTGGTTGTGTATGAATGTGTCGATGATTGTATCTGGTTGTTTCAAATAGTTGAAAACTTTTGGGACAAATTTTGAAAAATAGCTTCATGATTGTGTCCGATAGTCCGATTTTGTGTGATAGTGTCGATTGTGTGTGATTCTGTTGATTTTTTATGATTGTGTGATCGGATTGCTGTGATTGTTTTCGATTGTTTGTGATTGATTGTGTCCGATTGTGTCAAGATTGTTTCTGAATGTTTTTCTCGATGTACACATATTGTGTCCAGCTCCACACTCCTCGGATGGGACTCTATCATTATCGGGGATTAGGTTTGGAGGTACGTTCCCTTTTTATTCTGAAGGTCTTCTCGTCGTCTGCTTAGACCGTGTAAACATTTTAAAAAGGTAGAGAAAAATGTTATTTCAGGATTCTTGCAGCAGCTACTGCGGCACCCCGTCTCATTTCAAAGGTAATGTGCGTGTTGATAGGTCCCTCTTTTTCTGCCGACCGACGAGTCCGCTCTTCCCTTTTCCTGGCTATAATTCAGTTTCGCAAGTAATTTCCCGCGCCCCCTCCCCACCCCCTGCCATCTCTTGCCCCACCCTCACTCTCGTCCCGCCCCATGGGCCCGCGGGGACGACCGTCGCAGCGGTTACAATCCCAACCTAATTGAACAGACGAATGCCTCTCGCGACTACTAGACCTCTAGGCGCACATCACAGCAAGAGCAAAGAGACGCGAAGCAAATCGATTCGAAGCCTCCTTCTGCTGTCATCTTTAAGTGATGGCAGTTTACGAAACCAGGCAACATTCTCCTGTGTGGCCCACTTTACAACGTTAAACACTCTTACACCCGCCGTTTTGCCGCACGTGTCAAGTCATTAATACGGAAATGATCCACTTATTGTGAGTTTTCTTAACAGGCAACTTTGCATGCCTCTCTTTTTTTACTAATTTACTCCCTGTTCGTAGAATCTTTGGTTAAGAAGGTAACTTCATCTCTTTTAAAACCTTTTGTAAACAACGATCATGTCATTTCACGGTTATCGTGACGAAATTGGCCCAGCAGCCACATATATGTCGTACGACAATGTGTAATTTTTGGTGTATATGGAAAATCTAGAATATTTTTGGAATACTTTTGGAATATTTTCATTGTGTACTGTACATGGAATATCCAAGTGATCTACCCCTCGCCTAACTCATCCACTCTTTCTGATTGCAGGTGAGTTCTGCGCCAGTGGTCTCATCGAGCTGCGGTCTGCTGACCGGGACCGGGCTTCTCGAGCATCGTGCGCCAACGTGAGTGTGCTTGGCCTAATGATGAAAAAGTCTTCTTTGGTTTCCAAGTCAAGTACATAAAACTGGAAATCGTCGAAGTGAGGGCCCCTCGCATCCAGCCGTCGCGGCAGCCGCTATAGGAAACCTCTAGCGCCTCAGCGCGGCCAGCATATGGCCACGTGGAGGCATACTCAAAGGTGCTGGTGAGCGTTGTTCCTTTCCGGTGATCCCGCTTTTGCCGAGCACGCGCCCACCGCGCAGGCCTCACAGCCTTCCGGCTGACGCATGACCTGGGTCGCGCAGTTAGGATCCTAATCTCTTGGCTCGTTGACACCCTCTACGTCGTCGCGCACGTCGACGTGGGTGTTGCGTTAGCGTGAGAAGAGAAAGGGGGGGGGGTGATGGAGATGGCGCCGGGCGGATGGATGAGCGCGGCGCGCGGCGTGGGAGGAAGGCTCGAGGCCAGTCATTTTGCTGCGGTTTTGTTGTGCTTGCAGCATCCTGGACCCAAAGTAACGCTGCGCTATCCAAGTGTCATCTCGACCGTCTCTTCATTTCGCAACTTTCATCCCCTTCCCCTCCTCCCTGACTTCTCCTTTTCCCCTTCAATTTTCCAGTGCCTCTGCCTCCCTTCTCCGTCCACCGCCCCCCCCCCTTTTCCCCTAAAGGCGCCCTGGGGCCCCTTGTCGTCTTATATGCACCCCAGCTTAATGATTTTGGCAAACCACCCCTTTCACGTCAGACTTTGCGCACAAAAGGGGGTTAGAGGGATGTCGCACCTAGCCTACATACTCTCTCTCGTCCTGCCCCCGCCCTTTCCCTTTCTGCCTGCCTCTAGCCCCAGGCGTCACAGCGGCGTGTCTCTCGGCACCCATAAGGCCCTTCTCTCTCCTCCTCCCCCCCTCTTCCCATCTCTCTCTCTCTCTCTCTCTCTCTCTCTCTCTCTCTCTCTCTCTCTCTCCCTCTCTCTTGCTAATTTTGGCGATGACATCATTTCCAAATTTCGCAATGACTTCATCGCCAAATTTGACAATGAAACTCCATTGCACTGTGAAAAAAAGTAGGTAGGTGTACAGGAAAATTTTCCTTGACGCATGTTGTAAAATTACAATTTGTAATCGTAAAAATACATGCAGTATGTATCGACTTCAAATCCCTTGGCGAGTAAAAACTGTGCTGTCGTAAATTTACAACTCAAATTATAATCCGAGTTTACAAAATTTTTGTAAATTTACAACGATATTTTTCACAGTGTGCCAGTATTTGGCAAGGCAACTGCTCTGTCAGTATTTTCGTAATAAAACTCCATCGCCCAGATTTTGGAAGTAAACAAGGTCAATGTGGGGGTTGTATTCATCATCTTCACTTTGTTGTTTTCGTTTGGCTACTTTCTATTGCAAGATTTTAGTATTGGCCTCATCTCATTGTCACTGGGTTGGCAATGAGCGGCCCATGATCGCCACTGTAGTGGCCTTAAAATGTCCCCTCGAGAAACGGGGTTTATTGTGCTTCATTGCCAACCCAGTGGCCAAGAAATGGCAATGATCATTGCCAAACAAAAACTAGTGTAGCCCTTCAGCACCCTCTGCAACGTAGTCATCACATTGATGTTTTTCCACGCATATCCGAGACGGACCCTTTGGCCGTTGTGAATGTCTGATGCTGTCAGGCGCTGGGCAATAGTATATCGACACGGTCGACACGTGTGTGACGACTGTGACGTGCTCGCAGTTCTTTCTCTCCATTCGTAATTTTGCTTTTAACAAACGCATTTGTTTTGATTTCCACGAAATGTCTCGCTGATGCCACGCCCCCGCCCTCCCGCTGCGCCCAGCCACAACTTGGCTTCCGTTTCCTATCTCAGTTGGAGTTGGTGAGTTGGTTGAGGGTGAAAAAAAAAAAAAGAAACAAAACTCAACTTCTCGATATTTGTGTCAATTTGCATTAATTATTTTCGGAGCACCAATATGTTGTACATCTAGCAACGGTTGCATCCAGGCACAGCTCCGTGCTATTCCCGTACATCTTTCCCCACTTTTAATTCATTCGCTCCCCACAAGGTAATTATGTGATCTCATCGTCGACAAGATTCATTTCTATTTGATGAAGGAGAGGTCCCCTCCCTCCCTCGTCCTCGCACTCTTCTCTTTAATTTGACCCTCCTTTTGTTGTTAGTCGTGTCCCGTCCCCTCTCTGCCACACTCCACCAGCACCAGTGGCCACCTCAGAAAGCTCTCGTGGTCGTCATGGAAGATGCTTGTTACAGCAAACACGGGGGTGAGAGGAGGAGAGTGAGATGAGACTGGGGAAAACCACAGACGAGTAACGAGGGAATGGAAGTAATGAGAAAGCGTTGGCAGGATCAACACTATCCATCCCCGCTTTGCTCTCTCGCTCTCTTGCCGTTTCAGCCTTGTGCCTTAGGCCTTTGTCAGTAGCTGCCCTGGCGTGAACGGAAGCAAGTCGAAAGAAAAAGAAAAGCGAGGCCTCTGTCGTCACCGCGTCCTCGTGGGACCACCCCCGTAGCCGTATAGCCTGGTATGAATTAAGATGAAGTGCCCTCTAACAGTCTTGGTTGCTGTTGTTGGGGGTTCCTGTGGCTCGCGTTAAAGGGTCACGCAGCACGGGAAGATGATGGATTTAATAATGCAGTGCTTCTAACACCACCCTCCCCCTTTTCCCAAACGCTAAAGTTCTCATTTCAGATTGGAGCAGGACGGAGAGAGAGGTCATGCCGGAGGTCATGTCAGTCGGATGGCTCCGACTGACGGCTCCGATATCGATATATCGTGTGGCGCAGCGCCCCGTGGTGGAGCGTGGCGATGCGTGGCTGGGTTGAGCGTGGAGCATCGCGGCGGAGCGTGGCGCGGGCGGCACAAGTCTGGCAGCAGGAGACTCATCACGAACCAATAATTAAATTTCTCGCCAGGATCTCGCTGGAGAAGAGTACGGCCCCCACCCGTCGCATCGCTGCCCCCCTCCCCTTTTCTCCTATTTTCTCTCCTTTTCTATTACTCTCTTCACCGCGTCTCTGCTTCGACAGCCGGCGGGGCGTTTCGCATCCCTGCTGTCACCACGACCTTGGTGGGACTGGCGCCAGCGGGCACGCAGCCGCGCGCGACTGTTTAGGTCACACGTTTAATACGTACATTAGACTCACTGCGGAAAAAATGTCCGCAGATTTAAATCCTAATATTTTGTAATTTACTATTTCTTGCGTGTCAACACAATCGAATCGATAGGTAGTGCTTATTCGATTTTATTTT
>NW_026267131.1:4948603-4950240 GCF_000697945.3 Frankliniella occidentalis | reverse complement strand
CCCCCCTGCCCCTGTTTCGTATACCCCGAACTCTCCCGCCCTTGCCCCTCCGGTTGGTCCCCAATCCCCTCCCCTTACTTTTCCCCTTATATGCAACTCGACGACAAAGCCGTTGGCAAAATGACCATACAGAGTCGTTTGGAGGAAGCCCAGCAGCACCACGCCCCTCCCCACCCTCTGCGCCACAGTATCTGATGTCAGAGGCAGGGAAAATGCCCACCGGTCACGCCACTCCGAGCCACGCCAACCTCCAGGCAGCAGAAACGAATGCTCAAACATTCTCGAGATGCAGGCGCTATAAAACACTAACTTCTTGCCCGCCACCCCCTCCATGCGTCAGTAAACAAGACTCACACTTTCTTCTTCTTCTTCTTCTTCTTCTTCTTCTTCTTCTTCTTCTTCTTCTTCTTCTTCTTCCATCTACTTTCTCCCCAGCTCCTTGGCGCTTTCGCCGCAGATTCCAACTAAGAGGTAAGCCTCTTTTGGACGGCAGCCGGGCAGATGAGAAATATGCACGGCCGAGAGGGTGTACACTTTTCAACTCTTCGACAGTCTGGTTAAAGACTTTGTACGCATGAGTTTTCTGTATTTGAAATGAAAACTGCCAAAAGATTCATAAGTGCGTCGTCGTGTTTTTCCTTTTTCTTGAAGGGTAAAGGGAGAAATTTCATTGTGGGACTAGTATTCTGTCACGCTCCACAGTAATGCCGAGACTGTGAGTTTGTGTGTGTGTGTGTGTGCGTGTGTGCGTGAAAGAGAGAGAGAGAGAGAGGCGAGATTAGGCTAGAAACAAGAGAATGGAAAGGGCGAGGGGCCGGAGGTTCCGCACGTGGCTCGTGTAAAGCAAAGCAAACAATCAGGACTCAATTAAAGGGTTTTACATATGCAGGGCGTGCTTTTGCCGATGTACGCATTAATAATTATTGTGCAACTTTGAGCCAGTCATACTAGCGTGGAGTGTGCGTATACGTGTGCGTGTGCTCTCTAGCAGAAAATATTTGTATGGAAGCGAGTCTTCATTCTTCTTCTGCCATTATAAAATGGGCCGTAGACGCGAGCTTGAAGACATTCCCATTAAAACATTCCTCCTCTGATATTAGAATTCCACCGCGCTGACTGTCAGTTACTACTTGTTCCCCATACCGACAGAGCGGCGTCACCCGCAGGCGAGTGCCACTATAAATACCTTCCGAGCGTTAATTGTCACCTTTAAGGCCCTAAAAAAAAATTTGCAAATTTTTTTGCAACTCTGAAGCGATACTGAACTGCAAAACTTAGAGATTCTACCGTTTTAACTGCACACCTGCATAGGGTTCAAACTGTTTAACTGTGTTTTGCAGTTAAAACTGTTATTCTGTCGCATACATTTGCAGAGTAATTCGGTTCAACAAGGGTCAGCTGCAAGTCGAGCACCTGCAGGTGCCTGCAGGGCGCGGACAGTATGGTTGGTCTCAGGCGAGTGGGGAGGGATTTTGTCACATGAGAAGGCCGCGACTTATATAAGGGTCGTGGCCTTTGCACCTCCAACGCTGTGTCCCCTTCTTCTTCTTGCTTCACCTCCGCTCCGAGCGATGGCACCACTTGCATTGGAATGATGGATTGCCAGCAGATTCGATGCCCATGAGACCCATTGGGGG
>NW_026267131.1:4945491-4947663 GCF_000697945.3 Frankliniella occidentalis | reverse complement strand
CGCCCCATAACCTCGCCCTTGGGATGGTGGCGCGGTCTGATTTTTATTGGCAGCGAAAATGAATTACTAGATTGGCAAGTGGCGGGGCGTGGTGTGGCGGAGCGCCAGTGCCGTTACCGTGATGCACTCGCTGTGGAACGAAAACTCGAGAAACGCGCTCGTTCTCACTGGTTTGTTACCTCTGTCGCTCATCATATCATTTGCTCATCAAGAGTATCCTTTTTCCTGCTATAAATTATGTTGACGTACCCAATCAAGCTTGTTCGTAACAGCCCAGCCCATATGATCGGGTAAACTTTTATCCCAGATAATTTGCTCGAGAGGCCTTTCAAAAACGTTACTTGAGATGTCGCGAGCCGGTTCCCGCCGTCGCGGTGTAGCGCGCCTGCAAGCGCAGCATAGGCAGCCCGCACGCAGCTCTGCTGCACGTTTGACCTACTCCACGGCGGCTTCCTTCTTTTTCTTTCGTATTTTTCCTTTTTTTTCACTCTATCTCTCTGTCCGCTCACGACTTTTTATACCCCGTTATGTCATTTTTCCCCTCCTAGTGGAGAACTCTTCCGAGGAGGTTCGTACTCAAGACTGTTTGTTGTCTGGTCTGCATCCGCGGGACAGTAAACAGAGTCTGTCCCGTTTGTTCAGCGCATAAGATGATGTGCCGTAACGACTCGGAGCGGGGTCCCCGAGGGGCGCTTGGCCGGGGCAGCCTCAAGGAGTGAGCCTACCGCGGTCTGGAGAGAGCCTGCCGCGAGGGCAGCGGCCCGCACGGCAATGCTGAGGACGCCTCTGCGCTTCACATGGGTACCGCAAGGAAAATATGTATCGCTTGAGAAAGATCTGGCCAGTGTAGAATTAGGAGGACAGCGTCTGTTGTTCTCCGGCAACGCGCGCGCACCCCAAAAAATGTCTCTTTACCTCAACGACTGGAGCATCTTGATTCTTGGCTGGCCAAGCACAGCATGTCGCACGGTACTTGCAACTGATGCATAAAGAGTAAATGTCGTCAAAGTCTAAAATGATATATTTTCTTTGAGTGCACGGGGATTTAAGTGTATTTTAAAGCGCATCACAGCGATCACACCATGTATGCATAAATGAAAGTATTTATTCCACGTATTCTTTCTTTGTGGTATGACGTGAACCCGTACACATTTGCACCGATCGGTTTAAACCGCAGTGCTCACAGTTTATTTTGGCAAATTTTTCTTTCCCCCGTTCCTCGTGCACTACTGCTGCTGTCCGGATGCCGCTGCCGCGCAGCGCACCGCTTTAACGATGCGCCACCCCCGGAATATGGACCCTCCGCGTGAACCCCATCGCCATCATAATTTAGGACCACTCTGGGGGTCATCTATAACTTAACGCGCAGAGCTGCAGTCGGTAAGACAGCGAGCCTTAATGCGTGATGCACGGCTCTGCCTTAATGAATGAGCAGCTTATTAATTCCCTTTCTCTCTCATTCTCGCTCACATACTTGTTTTGTTGTTGTGTCTCTTGTTATTACTGTCGAGCGATGTGATCCCCAGTGTAGCCCCATTAGTGTTTAGGAGGTCATCTTACACATTATCTTCGGGAAACGTCTTGGATCATTCTGAAAGCTTGTTAAACCGAGTAAGAAAAATTGTCTATAGAAGGTGTCGTACATTTAAAATTGAAATTGTCAATTTACAAGCACTGCCTTACCGAGTTGAGATCCATCGTCGATTAAGAGTGCGATGTTGTACATGCACAACTCATTTTGTAATTGGTAAATGTATTGTACATCTACGAACTTGTTGTTACAGTGATGTGTATGTGTTGTATAAATGCATTCATTCAAAGTAACCGAGATTTCGATCTTCGTTGTACATTTATTTTAAGTAACAGAGATTTCGACCGACGTCGCTCCCCTCCCACCACATTTACTGAGCCGTATGAGAGAAAGACGAGTTGACTGAACCGAACAGTAAAAGTCGTTTCAAAGTTTCCAGTCAATCGCGCTCGCGGCTAATACGCAGAGGTCGCACGGTTAGAGATATCGACTTTGAATTACGTTGACGAAGGCCCCATTCGGGAGCCAATCTCGCCTGCCCGTCCGCCCAGTGCCGTTGTGCCGTTGGAATTAGCGAAAACTGATGGTCCCATCTCCAACAGCGGGACGCGACGGATCCGTTTTGCCTCCTCCTCCTCCTC
>NW_026267131.1:4943904-4945005 GCF_000697945.3 Frankliniella occidentalis | reverse complement strand
GCTAACTAAGGTATATGTGATGTGATATAAGTGTAGTGACGTAATTAATTTTGTAATAAGTGCGTAGACGAATGACATTTCTTTTGAGTCCTGTATGTGTTCCCCGTTTTCTATATCGTTTCGAACCCCTTTCATTCGCATGGGCTGTCTCCTGGCTTTGCCCCTCCTACCCCCATCTCTCTCTCTCCTCCCATCATATCACAACTTTATTTAATTTCACGCCTCAACTCACCGCCGTATGAAGTGAAAGTGATAGTATTGTCGGTCCAAGCGGGGACGTACTTCCCCCTATCCCCCTGCGCCTGCTCCGCGCGCGCCACCGCACGGCGCCAATCCCCTTAACTGAGAGGGCCCGCCCGCAAAGTTACGGTACACACGACTGTGTAACGAAGCGCGGCCGGGCCCGGCGGCCGTTTTTGCCTGCCACGTCCCCTTCGTCAGGGAGCTGGCGGCCTGCACATTCATGGACACAGGCCCAGCGGAGGGATGACGGGAGTTGACGCGGGTAGGGGGATTTTAGAAACTTTTCCTAAAATTTAAAAAGAAAAAAAAGATTTTTTTTTTCACATTTTCGAAAAAATTCGAAGTCCGAAGTTTATATGTCTAGACGCGCATGCCCTTTACAGTGTCGCATCTCTCGTCCGCAATCCTGCGAAATTCCGTCTTGAAGCTCATATTTGGACCCACGCGCTAAATGTGTTTGTCTGTTTTTGTGCATTCCTTTTTGTTAATTCAAACCGACGTTTCGGTTTGGACGAATTTGTTCGCAAATTGCGTGATTTCCTACTAATGAATACGCAAAAAAAGGGTTCAAATCAACGAAGAAATGTCTTCAGAATGTGATTGATAAATTTGTACAATTAAAAGCAAATACAAACTCAATTAGTACCCATAACACATGTCATGTTTCTGTTGCAGGTAATGTTTTCACTATTGGAGTGAGTGTTGATTCGCCACGGCAAAATTTTGGTGAGCTCAATCCCAATCGCCAGCCTCATGAGCCTCCTCTCGCACATTTAAAGTCAGTGCGTTAAGTACATATGAAATTGCGCTGATAACTTGCATCCTGTTCGAAGTGTGATAGAGAGAGACAGAGAGAGA
>NW_026267131.1:4934363-4943854 GCF_000697945.3 Frankliniella occidentalis | reverse complement strand
GCTCTGGCTTGGCCGCTTCTCGCAACAGGGAAAGTTACAGCGGGGCTCAAGTTGAACAAGGGACGCCGTAGAGGCCAAGGTATGGAACACTGGAACACCGCGGTGGGTCGGGTTGAGGGGCCGGGAGAAGACCTTACGGACCTACAAGGAGGTGCGGTCAGGGGGGCTTTCTCGACAGAATATACTTTAGACCCCCCCCCCCTCTTTCCGCTCCACTTACATGCTTGCGCTCTCCAAGGAAGCAGATATTAAAGTTTTAATTTCGACGCAACACGACCGGAAACGTATAAGCTGTTTGTTTTTTGACGTGTTGGCCCCGCCCGCCTAGACGCGCTTCGTTCCGCGAACTTTAAAGCTGTGTACCCACGGTTCGCATTACCTTGCCCCTCCCGCTTTGGTGCTCTCTTTCGACCAACTATCGGAAATGTGATTGGCGAGAGTAGTCGAACATCAGTGGCGATAGGGAGGGGGGAGGGGGTTCTGGGTGGCGCCGTACTTAGCGCCAGCACCCCTCTACCCCCGTCCAACGGCTACCCCCGCCGAGCTTAGGCCACGACTCCCGCACCCCCTATCACGAGCGGGCACACGCGAGAAGCGACCGGAAAGTGAAAGTGAGACGGGGGGTAAGTGAAAGTGTGCGCGGCGAAGGGGGAGAGAAGAGACAAAAAGCTGTGCAGGCCGAGAAAGACGGCTGTGCAGGGGTAACGTCCACGCAATCAGCTTAGAAGCGAACGCATCCGATGCCACCCCCTCTCCCTCCCGCCCCCTCCTATCTTTCGCCCTCGCTCTGTGAATGCTGTCTGCGTGCCCGCACCGCCTTCCAGCCAGGCTCTGGCGATGGACACAGCACCCGAGGAGCACGTAACTGTTCTTTTCATTAAATTTATTTCGCTTCTAAGCGAATCGACGCCGAAAGCTGCTGCGGCCAGATTTCTCTTGTTTGTGTTTAATATGGAGGGAGAGCATTCTTCCCCGTTTCTTGCCTTTCATCTTTTTCGTGGGAGGTGGTGGAGGGGCGCATGTCGGAACGTACGAGACAAGGTGCACTTGGCCCAACTTTTAATGGGAACAATTTTGGGTACGCGCTCTGCTCCTTCTCTTCATCTGAGACGGAAAGGGGGGGGGGGGGCGAGCCCGTGCAGGTTGGGAGGGCTGCAAGGTAAATTTACGGCGGTTTTTCGTCTTTGCCGGCGTTTTTTAGAATCGGTAATTTTGCTCTGCAGCGGGGCACCTCTGTTAATTGCCTCTCACCCCCTATCCGCAGATAGTTCTATCGCAGGAAAGGCTGCGCGCTGCGCTCGGTGCATTCAGTCTTTTTCTGTTGGCGAAATGCCCATCCAAATGATTACGTGTTTGCCCTGTACTGTTATAACAATGTCTGATTATTTGAGAAGGGAAAAACTTGAAAAAAAAAAGAACTCAGATTATAAGGAAACCTGAGAAAATGTGGTCATTTTCATCATTATCTGAGAAGATCTTTTTTGATAAGATACTACCACAGCGCAAAAGTATAGTAGGTATGTACTAAGCAAATTTTTTGGTGAAATTTCTAGAGTGTATTTTTGGTGTTTCGTAACCCTGAAAGACGTTACATGTAACGATTAATGACGCGTACCTTTGGGCTGAGCAGTCTGCAACGATCGGTCTGAGCGGCAGTAGTCGTCGATAAAAATAATAATTCTTGATTGGGGCGCAATGTAGCAAAGCGCGCGGGAGCGCTGTTGGCCGGGGAAACAAAGCTGTGCGGGGGGCTCTTAATCTGATTCAACCTACGAGGAGTTATCGCTTGCTTAGCTCTTCCCGGATGGGGGGAGGGGAGGGGGAGGGTTATGAAAAATGAACGCGCAATATACATTCATCATAGCCGTGGAGCAGACAAAAGATACGGCTGCGCGCGACCGGAGCGGAGCCCGTGAGGTGAGAGAGCGGGAAGAGCGAGAGAGAGAGAGAGAGAGAGAGAGGCGTGAGAACCACACGGAGGTGGTAACGATGATGTGCGCCATTCGAATGGCATTAAACGCAAAAAAGGTCGTGTCGCATTATTCTTTTTTTCGATGGCGCACTCGCGGTAAAGGTGACGGGACAGGACGGGTGGGGCTTTGGCTCTGCGGATTACTACTAGTAGCATGCCATTCGTTTTAAGTAATACGCAGCCTGATGCAGTCATTCGGATTCACATTCGTTTTTATACACCTCCTCCCCTCCTCCCCCCTTCGGCCTCGTTACGTGTAACGCGGATGACCTCAAACCACCCCGCAAACGAGATGACGGGGTCAAAGACACGATGCAAAACAAAGGAACGGGGGGCTGAGGGGGGTTGTAGCTCCACCGCGCTACCTCCCCCCGCCACGGCCCCCGGCTTGCCCGCCGCAGCGCCCCATTTGGGATTCCCACCCCTCCCCCTCCTCATCCGCGGGGTTGTCGCACGTCCAAACCATAACTCGGGGTGGCGATCACCGAGCCGCAAAGGCCTCAGTTCATTTATGGAGCTGCGACTGTAACACCGCAGCGCGCGAGATGGGTCGGAGATGGATGTGAGGTTCAGGACAAACGCGAGCGAGGTTTGCACTCCAAATTCCTGTTGACACAAATTTGGTTGTTACGGTGGACCGAAATAACTCATCAAAGAATTCATCTGTTCGCGAGTGTATCGAAGGGTTTCAAAATCCGAAAGTTTTCCTGAACAGTTGGAAAATTTTCCAAAAAGTAAAAGAAAATACAACTTTTCATTGCGATGAAAAAAATTATGTTTTTGAAGATTTTCACTAAACTACTGGTCCGAATTCTCTCATTGGAGAGGGTTTGGTACCGCAGTGCTATTGAAAACAGGATATCTCGGTCTGCTTTTTCTAGCCCACTGGCGGCGTCACCGCGCCCGTTCCTTGTGACCCAGTGTCATATATTCCAGACTGTGCCCTAGATTACGGCCCGTGGAGCAGCAGCACGCGGTGATGGAATTTTCGATCGCGGGTTCCTGGCGGCTCCTGGCGGCTGCCTTTGAAGTGACGCCATTAGGGATTCACCCTGTCCTCTGCGCCCCGCCCGACCGGGGGATGTATGCTTATTACGTTGTGTCAAAGTTTGCAGAGTGTCAAGGGCTCTTGACTCCTACCGTCTTTACAAGGCGATGGCGCTTACCGAGAAAACAAAAAAAAAAAAAAAAACTTATTATTAAAAGATTAGGTTGGCAATTTGCATCGAATGGATAGCTTCGCTTTGACATAGAGAGAAGCGCGCCTGCACACACACTTTATTGCTTTCATTGTTTTGCCAAAAGTGGCAAGGGGCTTGTTCTTGTGTTTTGTGGAAGCGCGTACTCTGAACCTATTAATCTTTTTACTTGAAAACTCTCAGTTGTTACTGTTCATGGAATAAATTCTGATTTAAAAAAATAATAATTTATGTTTCAAATCACGAAATGATAATACACGCTTCCCCCCTTTTTTTGATGTTGCTTCATTCGCTTCTCCGGTCAAATTGCGGCAGAGTCGCGCATGGTGCCATGATGAGAGCAAGAGAGACCGACAGTGAAATGCTTGTCTGTGATTTTTGGGGTTTCCCTGTTGGATAAAGGAGACCTATCTGTATGTGTGGTGTGGAAAGGGAGTGGGAGTGTATAGGCTGTTGGTCTTGGAATGCCTAAATGCGTACGAGCTAACTTTACACGGTAAAAACGATGTCTCATTTTTTGAGGAAGAAAGGAAAACTTTGAGGACCTCCTATATTTGAGGAAAACTCCTCCGATCTCGCCTCAGATTTTGAGGCACGTCCTTACAAAATGATGAGGAAATATCCCACATTTTTCGAGTAGATTTCCTCGAAATCTAAAGAGCTATCCTTGAACCAAAAGAGTTCCTCAAAATTTTCCCCTTTCCCTCAAAAAAATAGGACATTGTTTTTACCGTGTATAGCGGCGTTTGTGAATAATTGACTATTTGCGTAGCACCTACATCTCCACGGCAGCGTTCAGGGCGAGGCTGCCCAGACCATCAAACGAAGTCAGTTTTTCGAAGGCTCCTCATTTGTCGCCGCGGCTGGACTCCCCCCCACCCCGCCGCCGCCCCATTATGCTCCCCGGACTAATCCCCCCCACTCCTCGTCTAATCGTCCCCCGCCGGCGCTGATTCATGAGGCGACGCGCCTGACTGACACTTGCGCCGCAATCTGGCTGGACCCCGTGGCGCCATCTCGGTGGACGCTTTGGGAAACAGTCTGTCATTCGGCAGATGAGCAGCGGCCCGAGTGTATTTACTGCTGCCGGGAGGGAGTGCACAAATCACGGCGGTGGCGAGGGCTACTTGCTAAAAAACTTTTTCCCCGAAAAGGTTTTTAAAATTTATACAGGATATCCAAGTGTACGGAATGTCGCATACGTGTGCAGGGGCCTGCAGGCATGTGAAAAATTGCACACACCTTTTGGTGCGCGACAGATTTTTGACACACCTTCAGATGTGTGAATGACCATCACTAACTTGGGTACAGGGAAATGGCTATACTTTTTTATTGAAGTGTTGGAATCTATATTGTTACACTAACCAGAGCGGTGTTTTATATACCTTCCGGTGTGTGAATCTTTTCACGCTCCGGCACGTGACTCGACAATGATTGGAACGCTGTTCGATTGCCAGAATGTGAATGTAATGTAACAAGGTGGGCAACAAAAACGCATACCTCATCAATCACTCGATCATGATTGGAGAGTTTCTCTTCCCCTCTCTCTATGCTCACAACTTTGAATTCGTGACTTTCCCGCCCCATTCGTTAACTGGCGTCAGTTCGACGACATACGCTTCGCTCTTGGGTGCGATCGAGAGAAAGAGAGAGCGAAGAGAGAGAGGGGTGGGGTGCGCACGGGAGGCGGCGGCCCGGGTTGCAGTCGCAGCGCTCTGCCATTTCTTGTGTGTGTCGAAGCAGCCAGACGTTTGCTCAGGAACAACTTGGGTGGGCCGTGGATCTGCCGTGGCTCTGCCGCACACGCCAGGCGGCGGCCAGGCGGCTCCGCCCCCGTGCGCCTCATTTGCATTCCAGGGGAAGAATTTCCAAAGTTCAGGCCCGCTGCGCGTACGTAGACTTCCCCCTCCCCTCCTCCTTCTCCACTCCCATCTCTCTTCCTACGTGAGCGTGAGGGGAAGCCGGCGGCGGAGATTCGGCGGAGCTCGCACGCACCTGGACGTCTCCCGTTGTAGCTTTAAATACCGCTATCTGGGCTTTTGTTTCGCTCCAGTCGCCGGCCCCTTTGTGCTCTGTCCGTCCGTCTCTCTCCTCCTTTCTCTTCTCTCACTCCTCTTCCTCCTCCGTCTGGCCTCCGTTGTGTGTGATGAACGCTCGGACCGTTTTGTACGCAGCTCTAGCCGCCGCCACCGCTAAGCTGCCCTCCACCCCTCCCTTCTCACCCCCGCCCTTTCTCCTGCTCCTCCTTCCCCTTCTCTCGTTTCACCCCGCTCCCATCTCGATGCCGGACTGCTGTCAAAGTTCGTTTCGGCCATAACGACTCATCAAAACTCTGGCCGGGCGAGGGATTCAATCTGTTACGGGGGTTGTGCCAGGCCGCCCCGCCCTCTCCCATCCTCCCCTCTTCCCCTCTCTCCTTCCCCTCTTCCTCTCTTCCCCTCTTCCTCTCTTCCCCTCTTCCCCTCTCCACACCCCTGCCACCCACAAGGTTTGCCTAACATCCCCAGCCCCTCTCTTCGTTTTACCGCCCCTCTTCAACCTCCCCCCTCCCCTCACTCCCACCCCCTGCCGGCCGGACACACAGCGCATATCATCCCAGACACATCGTGCAGTTGGTCTTGACTTGAGCCTGTCTGCTCGCAACGACCACTGTGCCTGTGCCATGTGCCTCCGCCCCCTCCCCCCCCCCGCGATACCCACGAGTACACCGCAGGAAACTAATAAAAAGTAACCGACCACCGCCGTTTTATGGCAAGTGCGCCCGCAGAGCCAGTAGTGCCGGTAGTGATAAAAATGCGATGGATTTGATAAGGGGTTATGTTACACGAGGCGGCTGGAGTGCTCTGGAAGTCTCTGCCGACACGCCTCTGCCCTAAAGCCCCTGCTGGCTGGAGGCCGTGCTGGACTC
The DNA here is from genome assembly GCF_000697945.3 of Frankliniella occidentalis. Taxonomy (NCBI): domain Eukaryota; kingdom Metazoa; phylum Arthropoda; class Insecta; order Thysanoptera; family Thripidae; genus Frankliniella; species Frankliniella occidentalis. The sequence goes on along the minus strand of NW_026267131.1, from coordinate 4,937,775 downwards.
TACCGCTGGAGGCCGTGGTGGACTCTTTCACCGGAGGCCCGTGCTCGATTCTACCGGTTCGAACGCTCCTGGGGCCTCTCCCGGAAACCCTGTTACAGATGATCGCTACTCGGAGCCCGACTGGGAGGCCCTCTGGACATCCCCCTTGGCTCGTTGCCAAAGAAGCAGCAGCGTAGCGAGTTCAAACACCGCCCTCCTCCTCCTCCTTCTTCTTCCTCGGCCTGCAGCGGCTGCGGCGGCGCCTTGTTCCAAAATAAGAAATGTGGCAGCGTTCCATCACGGGTCCCTCCATCATGGTGCGCTCCATCACGGCTCGCCGTGGAGGTCAGGCGCCGCCCCCGCCGCCCCCACCGCTCTTGCCGCCCCCGAGGCTCGGCCCCGCGCGGCCCGGGCCAGGCTTGGCACCCTAAATGACTAATACTCCTCCTAACCCGTGGCGAATTTATCACGAGGCGTCTCCCTCTAAATCACTTTTGGGATGGGCAGGCATCAAGCCTCAGGGTTTGTGGTGTTGGTGGTGTGGTGGGGGTTGGGTGTCTCTCTCGCAGCCACGCACCACCCCATCAAGCCTCAGGGTAAACTTCGGTTGGACTCGCCTGTTCTTTTCTTCTCTTTCTCTCACTCGCACCCCCCGTCGGTTGCACACCAGCGGCACAGTGTAATGCCTTGCTGTCTGTGGTGATGATATTGGCCCCGTTTCAGTCAGCGCGGTTGGTTGTTGGGGCGCCGTGCGCTCTGGGGGAGAGAAGGGATATGGTCGGGAGTCGTCTCCATCCGCGTTTCACTCTTTCCTATTTCCTTCTCGCGAGAGTCTCGGAGCGTGTCTCTAGAACTCCAGGAGCTACGCTCCAGTTCCATTTGCTGCGATCCCACCCACCACCGACTTAATTCGCAGTACGTCGAGTAGTGAAGCTTTGCGCTTGAAGCCAGTCACGTCGGCTCTCCCCCGGCTCTCTCACGACGAATGTTACTCGTTGCTTTTCTCTTTTGGTGCGACGGGTTGGAGGTTAGACCTAAAAGTCAGCCCCCCGTGACGCACTGCGGACGCGACACTTGTCCCTTTGATCAGTCATCACTCCCTTCCCCGAATCAACGCGTCCTCTCTCGCCCTATCCCTCAAACCCTCTCCCCTCTCTCCGCCGTAGAGAGCGACCGAGTCACAGACCTGTGCGCGCGACTGCGCAAGGTACGCACCCCCCCCCCCCCCCCCCCTCCATCTCCCCTCTCTTCTGTATCCCATGCTCCCGCCTACATATTCCGAGATGTTGGACTTTACCACAATCTCGTTAAAGCCGCTTTATTGCAAAAGCGTTGATATCACAGCAACATTTTTGCTTTTTAACTTTGTGTATTTTCATTATTTGTTTTTTACAGACTATTCAAGACAAAAATTGGAATAGTAAATATTCGAAACGTTTTCCAACGAAGTACTTAACTTAGTGCCGCTTATTGTATGTGTCTTCGATGGAAAGGTAGATGGAATGTCTGGGCTGCACAGCGGTAGGCGGGATGGGAGATAAGGACGGTGGGTGAGCGAAATGGAGGGTGGTAAATGGTAAATGGAAGAGGGCCGGGAGAGAGGGAGAAAGCATGATTTGTTGTCCCCGGCCAGGTGTCAACCCTACCGACCCGACCCTCAGCCCCGCCCCTGCGCCGCGCCTGCCCCTGTATGCGCTATGCAAAGTGGGAGCCAGCGGTCCCTAAGGAACTCTTCCATTTGGTTAAACACGTTTGTAGCAACACCGCGGTGCTACGGTGGGAGGGGTGGGCGTGGGTGTCGCGTTTTCCCCCCTCCCACCCTCCCTCTCTTTTCGCTAGGCTTCACTTCGTTTGTATTCACAACCCCCAGTACCTGCTAAAACGGCTATCGTTTTGTGGGGTGGCAGCTTTCTCTCTCCCTCACTCACACACGTCCTTGTGCTAACACTAACAACTGAATCACAGAACCACTCCGTGCACTATACTTCGTGTTCTTGAATTTCATGAGATAATATGACCTTTTCACCCTTTTCATTTACCTTTTCAGTATCTTATGTATAGAGAGTGCATTTTGGTTCACAATGTGGTTTTTAGATTCAATCATTTTACACTTTCGGCTTGACAGTGCGTTTTGCCTTACCCGTTCTGAAACTCTTTTTTTTCCGGTCTTCACTTTGTGCTCAACTTTCCCGCCCCTCGCCGTATTCTTTCGCGATCACGTCCCAAATCCGCGCGCCGCGCACTCCCATCCATCTAGCCAACGGCTGCAACCATTTGCAATCCCCTTCGCAATCGCTCCCCTCTTGTCCGCAATCTGATGCAGTCACTGTGCAACCCCTCTGGGCGTGCGAGACTGCGAGCCTGCACCGGCTCCCGAGGCCCCAAACCCTCTGGGGACCAATCGCCTGCGGGGCGGGGCGGGGCGGGACAGCCAGGAGGGCGGAAGGAGATTGTTTGTTCTTGTTTCGCTTCCTCTCCCCTGCCACGCCACTCCTCCACGCCGTGCTATGGATAGAAACACCGCCTAACATCTTGCGAATGACAACCATTCCTTCTTGGCGAACGGTCTTTCTTCAGCTCTTTGTCAACGTTGTCTTTTTCGCGCGCGCGCGCGCGTGTCTGTCTGTGTGTGTGGGGATAGTTTGCCCGTCGAATATATGCCGCTGCAGGTCTTCGAACAGAGGTTTCTGTTGTCCGGATACGTGGAACCATTAAAATTATCATCGTTTTCTGGGACCGTGCCTCGTGCCTTCGACCCCGCAAATGTAAGGCGCAGTTTTCAGGAAAAGATAACACCCCACCATTCCCACATACCCCCACCCCACCACCCCCCACCCCACTCTCTGGCAATCTCCGAGAACGACTGCTACCCTGATACCACTTGCTACGCGCTCGGTGCTGTGCTGTGCTGTGCTCCGTAAAACTTGCCGGGCTCATTCTTGTGGAGATGACCGTGCGTCGCACGGTACATCGGGTACATAACTCTGTTACATATGTGTCTGCGCTTCATACAACATGTATGCCTCCCCCCTCCCCCTCGTCCTCCTCTCGCTTCCAATCAGACTTGGCGGCGGTGTGGTTTGTTCCTTTTGTTATTGGGTGTTGGGCGTGATGTTTGTGGAGGCGGGGGCCAAGGCGGGTGGGGTTGGAGCGGGACGTGTGTGCGTGGGTCAGAGAGAGAAAGAGAGAGAGAGAGAGTAGAGCGTTTCCAGGTGTCGAGTTCAGAAAGTGGTTCAGAGCGCTTAGAGGCTTTGGCACCGATCCACATTGACCCCTGCCTCCCTGCTGACATGTTACTTTGGTCAACCCCTTTGCAATCAAAGGCGCAAACATTTCCGTTCAATTTTAAATAAACAATTGATTCTTTCGTTTTATTCTTTGACAAACTGCTTGGAAATTTCCAACATCTTCAGGCCACATTGTTACTGCTACT
>NW_026267131.1:4925354-4929303 GCF_000697945.3 Frankliniella occidentalis | reverse complement strand
CCTAGTTGGGGGGCAGAGCTGCCCCGCCCGGCCCCGCCCGGCCCCGCCCCGCCATGCCTCCCCTGGGATCCCATCTGCGCTCGACCCTCCGGGGGATTCCCCAGGTGAGAGGGAGAGGATGGGAGAGCGCCGCGAGGCGAGTGTGTGAGAGGGATGGAGAGCGGGGGTCGGGAGGCGGCGGGGGCGTTGGAAAGGAGGGGGTTGTACTTTAATTGCAGGTCCTTACGTGTTGCCTCGGTGTGAAGCTGGCGGCGAGTCCACCGCGGGACACTCCCGGGCTTTGTTATTTTTATTGTTTTTATCTTCGCTCCCCTGCGGCGATAAGGATGTCGCAAAGGGGGAGGGTGGTCGGGGGGCGAAAGCGGATGAACACTCTCAAACGTGTGCTGCTGTTGTTGTTTATTTGTTTTTATGTTTTGCTTGGTAAAGATTTGAAAGATTTAAAAGCTTTGCGTAAACAGTTTACTATGACATTAGTTTGGATTATTAAATCTCATATTTTTGTTAGTATGTTATGATTCTCGAAGACGTTCTCAGTTGCATGGAAAACAAGAATTCGCATTTCTTATTTTAAAAAGAACAGAAAAAATGGCTACGCGCATGCTCCAACGGGGCACCTTTATGTGGTCAATATGCACGTCAAGCAAATTCTAAAAAAAAAGGGAAAGGGTAAATATTGGTGTGAGCAAAAGCAACCTTTCTGCACCTTTTTTTCCGGTGTGCGTCTCTTTACCGTTGCATCAGGCTGCTGAATCCCCTTTTGCTCGCGTCAATGGCTTCACAGGCCCGGCGGCTCGTGGTCGCGCGCGTGCGCCATTTGTCAGGCGCCTCCAGCGCACGCGACGCACGCGGATATTTGGCACGCCGTCACGCGCCCGTAAATCACTGCAACGCTTTTCCGCCGCTAACCGGGGGGGCAGTGGGAGGTGGGACCGCCAGGCGCAGAGAGGCGGACTTACACTGAAAGTCCAAGTATGTCTGAATGTCGCAGACTTGTAGGAGAGGTGTGTGGATGTCTATTTCCTGCAGAAAAGGGGATGGGATATGTAACTTTTCCCGTGAAATCCACACCCTTGAACCTCCATGTGTACGAATGGCGTCACCACGTCTGCAAGTGTGCGACATTCACACATCACTCGTGTTTCCAGAGCACATTCCCGTGACGCGTTTTCACCTTCTCTGCCACTTGACGCCAATCACGTTGCGTCTGTTTACATGTATAACTATTCGAAATCGTCGCACGCATCACGTCTTGTTTTCTCTCTCCCTATATATATCTCTCTCCTCTGTTCTCCTCTAACCACCGACGCGGTTTGTGACTGCTGCTTGGACACACATGTGTTCGCAAACTGATTCAACTTTCCTAGAATCCCCTGCTCTTCATCTCTCTCTCTCTCCCTCCTCCGGCCGCCTCTTCCTCTCTCTCGCTCTGTGCTTTCCTGTTCCTCTCTCTCGCTCTTCTCCCTCCTCTTGCTCTCCCCCTCCCTCCCTCTATCCCTCCCTCCTAAACTCTTTCTCTCTCCAAGCCACCCCCCATCATCTCCATGATGTACATGCACCTTATGTTACCCGCCCGGCGTTTGTGCGGGGCCTTGGTCCCCCTCTAAAGCTGACCCTCATCGTCCGCATCCCCTTCTTCCCCTTACTCTCTCCCCCCTCCCTTTCCCCTCCCTTTCTCCTTCTTCCTCGCTCCCTGCTCCAGCTGTGAATCTCACCCCACATCCGTCTGTGGCATCGTCGCATCCGTGCGTCCCTGGCGTGTGTTTGTGCGAATACGCGCGTGTGAAAATGTGTGTGTGTGTGTTGTAATAATGGAAAAATAAAGCGTGCACGGCCGTCCATTTGTCTGTTGGCGCTGCTCCGCTGTTCGCCTCCCCTCTCGCGGCCCCCACCCCTCCCCGCCACGCCTCCAGGGCCGGGGTTCACCCCCCGCGCGCGCGCTGCGAAAAGCCCTCTTTTTTATTTGCGCGTCATTCCTGTACAAGGGCAGCGGGTGCTGCACGTTTTCTGAACGCACCCTTCTATGCTGCTGCTGTTTTGGGACGCAGAGAGACAGAAACCGTGTGTGATTGTGTGAGTGTGTGTGAGAGGGAGAGAGAGAGAAGGGGAGTGAGCGAGATAGAGACTGTGGGCAGGGCGTGCCTGCTGGGTAATCGCTCACATCTGCTCGCAAACTTTCCGTCTCTCTTCTCCGTAGAACGGTCAGAATTTTGAGCTTGGGGGGGGGAGGGGGGACGGACGGACGGACGGGCACGGACGGGCAGACGAAAGGGAGAGAAGGGAAAGTTGAGCGAGCAATGGCAACTATTGTTAGCCGTGGAGTTGCTTTTCCTGTTCGTCTCATTCTTTTGTCTCCAGTTTGTGCTCACATCCATGTCTGAATGAGTTTTGGGGGCGACGCGACGGCGTTACAAGGGCGTTGGGCACGGCGCTCGGCACGGCCGGCAAACTCCAGAGAGCGTGCCACACAGTTTTTGTCGTGTGCATAACGGCGGCGTGTTCTGCAGTCGCTAATGCGTGTTGGTGTTTTTTGATGATTTCGTTGCTTTCCTGGGCGCTAGTGTACAGAGCGTCCACTGCAGAACAAATCGAAAAAATGTCTACAGTAGATTTCATATAATTGATAATTGATGAACCCAAAGTGTACAACTGCTTCACAGTTGTAAGTGCGCAAATGAAAAGTTGAATACTTGCAAAGTTTTCAACTCGATAGTTGCGTGCACTTGTGCAACAACTATCTTGAACACTTCCTTGACGATGTGGGAAGTGTTCAACAGCGGAAAAGCTTTACAAAGGCACACTTGCAAGCGTTGAGCACTCCCGCACTTGGTTTGTCACAGTAAAATTGATACTTAAACAATTCTCGAGTGCGTTTGTGACGCGTTGTGCGCGCACTTTGCGATGAGTGAGAGAGGGGGTGGTGGCTGCCAAGCCCGCCCAAGAGGGCCCGGGGGTGGCAGCAGGGTGGAGTCTTATATGGTCTCCAGAAGGCCATGACCATTATTTTCTTGCTGGTAATGAGGTTAGCGCCTGTTACCTAGTTGGGGGGCAGAGCTGCCCCGCCCGGCCCCGCCCGGCCCCGCCCCGCCATGCCTCCCCTGGGATCCCATCTGCGCTCGACCCTCCGGGGGATTCCCCAGGTGAGAGGGAGAGGATGGGAGAGCGCCGCGAGGCGAGTGTGTGAGAGGGATGGAGAGCGGGGGTCGGGAGGCGGCGGGGGCGTTGGAAAGGAGGGGGTTGTACTTTAATTGCAGGTCCTTACGTGTTGCCTCGGTGTGAAGCTGGCGGCGAGTCCACCGCGGGACACTCCCGGGCTTTGTTATTTTTATTGTTTTTATCTTCGCTCCCCTGCGGCGATAAGGATGTCGCAAAGGGGGAGGGTGGTCGGGGGGCGAAAGCGGATGAACACTCTCAAACGTGTGCTGCTGTTGTTGTTTATTTGTTTTTATGTTTTGCTTGGTAAAGATTTGAAAGATTTAAAAGCTTTGCGTAAACAGTTTACTATGACATTAGTTTGGATTATTAAATCTCATATTTTTGTTAGTATGTTATGATTCTCGAAGACGTTCTCAGTTGCATGGAAAACAAGAATTCGCATTTCTTATTTTAAAAAGAACAGAAAAAATGGCTACGCGCATGCTCCAACGGGGCACCTTTATGTGGTCAATATGCACGTCAAGCAAATTCTAAAAAAAAAGGGAAAGGGTAAATATTGGTGTGAGCAAAAGCAACCTTTCTGCACCTTTTTTTCCGGTGTGCGTCTCTTTACCGTTGCATCAGGCTGCTGAATCCCCTTTTGCTCGCGTCAATGGCTTCACAGGCCCGGCGGCTCGTGGTCGCGCGCGTGCGCCATTTGTCAGGCGCCTCCAGCGCACGCGACGCACGCGGATATTTGGCACGCCGTCACGCGCCCGTAAATCACTGCAACGCTTTTCCGCCGCTAACCGGG
>NW_026267131.1:4923684-4925244 GCF_000697945.3 Frankliniella occidentalis | reverse complement strand
GGGGGGGGGGATGTGAGCGGAACCACCATACCTAGCTACCTGCATCATTTGCATAGGGGATGACTTATGACCAGGTCCGCCGCTCGCTGGGGGGCTCCAAAGGGCTTAACGACTTGATGTAGACCGCTGAGACCTGTCGGTTGCGGAAGGGTGTCAACTAAATAAGCAGCACACCAATTTTTCTTCCCATGCACCCGACAAACGAGGACTTTACTTAAATCCAGTGTGCGTTTTGTGACGATTCAGAAAAGTACGTACGTTTATTCGTTGTCACGTTACGACGATTTTGCCAAGCTCCAAGTTATTTAGCCTCTGCATGGTTGCCACAACTCTGGAAAACCTTAAAAACCTGGAAAACCCAGGGAAATAAAAAACACTCAGGAAAATCAGGCAAAACTCAGGGGGAATGAAAAAACTCAGGAAAATTTGTTTTTATTATTTTGCCCCAAAGTGCTCTTGCTATGCTTAGGCCTGTCCTTGTAGCACGTGTGAGGGAGTCTTATGATGATCCTTAATTCCTCCCTAAAGTAAATGGGGGCTGCTTTGTTGACTGACACATTTTGACGCCTTAGCAGGATACTTAGACGCCCCAACGTCCCAAAGTATTCGCGCTCGCTTCGCTCGCGGTCTTGCTGCAGAGCTCCGGCACGGGGTCCCGTCGATTGTACCTATACGACCTGATTGCGGACCTACCTGTTCTACGGCCCGTATATTACGAGTAATATTTGTCCAGTATTGTAAGGTATTACATGTGCATGTAATTTTTATTTGTATAAAGTAATAAGTGTAAACATTTGTGTATTAAACTTTGTGTCGTGCCCGCGGGAGGGACAGAGCTTGATGAATTATTTAAAGGAAGTTGTGTCAATGAGGGAGAGAAGAGAGGAGATGTTGATTTGACGGTCAAGTTTAAAGTAGTTCATTCAACGAATAACATGAAACGGGTAAACACTGTAGGATCCATACAAGGCGGTGGCGGCAGGATTTAGAGATGAGCGAACATGTTCGCAGTCGAACGAACTCGAACGAACAGCGAACTGTTCGTGTTCGTTCGTCCTTGAACACAGGGTGTTCGAATCCGAACTGTTCGTGGACTGACCGAACAATTTTTCGTCGTCGAACAAAACTGTCCTGGTCGACTTTCCTCTTATTTTCCATAAACGTGAAGTAATTTGAGGACGCGAGAAGCGCGCAGGAGGGAAACCACGGGTGAGGGAAACACTAGAGAAATGGAATGCTCTCTAATTGGTCTAGCGCTGGTGCTCCTACCCATCCCCACCCGAGGGGTCGCCGACTCATATAATACCAGGTACAAGGACCTTATAGTATGAGTTTTAGGTTTGCTTGGGTTGGGTATACCTAAGGAGCCTCGAGGCTTTTTAGGTGCGCCCGGAGTCATCGGGTTTTTCCTTTTCCAGGAAAACCCGGCCAGCCAGCCACTAGCGTTAATCCCTCAATCGGCGCAATGACACGTACGCACTGTCCTGACCACACCACTAGCTGCCCCTCCCCCCCCCTTCTCCCCTCTGTCACCCTGTATAGTACCTTATAATACCCTAT
>NW_026267131.1:4920689-4923584 GCF_000697945.3 Frankliniella occidentalis | reverse complement strand
TGAAATGATGAATACATGACACTTTGGTTCAGTCAGGTGACCGTCCGGTACTATGCGTAACACCAGACAGACACAGAAGACCCCACCCCCCCTGCACCATGCGTTATTTCCTCGTTCCATTGGCTTTGACATGGGAGTTCGAATAGAAACGTTCGCCACTTCTCCGTAAAGCTACCTCCCGGGCTCATACAGGACACTTAGTTTTCACAGATCCATTAGAGTAATCGAATGTAGAATCAAATCACTGTGGCGTTAAGCACGGGGTTACCTATGTCAAAGAGTCAAAGAGTCGAATGGAACGAGGAAATGTGGTGTAAGGTAGTGCCGTGGTGTTACGGTACCGTGGAACCGGACAGAGAGAGAGAGAGAGAGCGTAAGCGTAAGCCAGACCCTTTCGCAGGATCGGGACCGTAGAGCTACCGGACTTATCCGTCCTGATTTCGGATAGTTCTCAAAATGTTAGTGTTTTCTACTAATATTTTTGGGATAACTTAGCTCTTGCCTTTACCGAAAAAATTCTTAAAACTCGGGGAGATTTGGGAAAAAGGTGTCTGGATCAATCAAGGAAAACTCAGGGAAAAGGGAAATGGAAAGGTTGTGGCAACCATGCTCTGCCAGCTGTCATGGCGCCTGGTAGGTAGGCAACATCTTGCCTGCACTGCACGCGTGTACTGCGGGCTGGCCTACCCCGAGTTCCGCAGGCGCCGAGCTGCTGAGCTCCCTTAGTTTGCTGAATGAATCCGAAAAAAAACTAAAGAGGAACGTTTTTCCTGGAAGATCCCTCCCTTTCGAATCCCGCTATTTTCAGACGACATACTACCCCCAAGCGAGTACCGGGAATACTTTCTAGTATGTCGCGCAACACTAAGTGAGTGAAATTGACTCGGGCGTGCCCGACAAAGAGAGATGCACAGCTACACAACAAACTTGCAGCCGAGGCCGGCGTAAAGCGCCATGGTGTGTCCAAACTGTCTGGCTGGGCGGCGAGGAGCAGCGCCAAAGGCATACCGACCCGTCGGCGGGGAGGTGTGGGGGCTCGGGGCCCGACCCGGGTGCCCGCCCCGAGCGCGCGCAAGGGTCGCCCGGGCACCCGTCCAGGATGGGTCGATCGATGTGCGAGCGGCGTGCCAGTTCGTAAAGTTTGCAAGAGAAGCAGGGCGTTGTCGATATGACTGGGCGGAGAAGGGAAGGCCGAGAGGAGAGGGAGAGAAGGAGATTGACGTATAATATTTCTAGTATTATGTTCCCACCAGCACGCGATGAATAGTGTTTCAGTGGGCTGCGTGGAGGACCACTCAATCATTTTACGACAAAAAACTTGATCTTAAAGCAAACCGTTGTTATTTTTTGCACCGACATTGTCATTTGCCTTCCTCTGAATATTGTCTTGTGTGCCGAGCGTCAATATGGTGGTCATCGGCTAACAACAGACCCGGTAAACACACCCGCTGCCTCTCCCGGCTGTTCCACTCTCAAACAGTACAACCTCGTCCTCCTCTCCCCTCACTTTTGTTTCTCTTCTGTCTTTCCCCCTTAGAAAACATGCAAAGAACAATATTTTCATAATGACATTGTTTTCCTTTTTTTTCTGTTTCAGGTGAGATTCGTGGTGTTCATGAAGAAGAGCGTTGCGGATATCTTGTGAGATTCAATTTTCTCTATTCGTATCTCTGTGCTTTGATTTTTTACTCGATTTTATTTCTTCTCTGAAACTGTCCCACTGTCGGCGTGGCTCGGCCCGGGCGGCCTGGAGTGTGTTGCAATGCGGTGTTATCTGTCCCCCCTCTACCCTCCTTCCTGGTAGGTCAGTCTCAGTGCGCGCTACGTACAGCAGTCCGTGAACGACCTTCGCGCAACCTGGTTTCCACCAGCAGCAGTGGCACCGGCACCGGCAACGCACCAACGTCTATCTATCTATCTATCTATCTATCTATCTATCTATCTATCTATCTATCTATCCATCTATACACTGTGAGAAATATCCTCGTAAATTTACATTTGTTTTAATTTTGATTTACAAAATATGTCGTAAATTTACGACAGCCCTCGTCGGTCAATTCTAAGTCGATAGGGAGTGCTTGTAAATTTACAATTTTAAATTGTAATTTTACGACTTTCACCTTAAATTTCCCCTACCCCTTACGACTATTTTTCACAGTAATCTATAATCTGTCTATCTATCTATCTCTACTTAATTTTGTGTGCAACCTTTAAACAGTTCCAAGCCTCTGACTATCGCCTTCGGCTGCACAAATGTTGTGCAAAGTAGGTTAACCTCGCCCTGGAGATACGTGGACGCGCCCTCCCCTGCCCCTACTCCCACACTCTTTCCTCCCTGCCCCTTTTGCTTGGTGTCTGGAGAGCTAACCTCCCCATTTTCGGTTTCGCGCCCTGCTGCTGCGGCCTGCAAACTTTGCCCCCCGATGCCGATTTGGTGCTCGCGAGAAGCTCTCGGAGATTACCAATCGGATTCGGTGATGAGGCTGATGTAGACCCCAGCCCCCCGCGCCCTTACCCCATTCTCCTCTCCTCCCTTGTTCTATCCTCTTTTTATCTAACTGCGAAAAGAAAGTAGGTTTATTGTTGAATTGGGAGCGATAACCGGGAATGAAATCTGTGTCACCCGGGACTGAGTGAACCGTAAAGCTATCAGAGAGCCTCCTATCCCCTCGCCCCCTTCGCCCCGCTCCGCTCTCATTTACTGGCCCCGACCTCTTTAGAGTTACGAGGCGGAGGGTCCGAGAAAGGAGAGTGTGTGTATGTGTGTGTGTGTGAGAGAGAGAGGGAGAGAAAGAGTTAAAATGTTAAGAAAAAAGGAGCCGAGAGATAAGCAGCGAAGAACATCGAACGCAATATAAATGGATTAACGGACTGTAGAACTATTGTGTGTGTGTG
>NW_026267131.1:4917931-4920639 GCF_000697945.3 Frankliniella occidentalis | reverse complement strand
ACGTCTCTTTCTTTTTTGCCAAATGACCTTTTGGCAATAATGAGCGACTGTGACCCTGCGGAATGCACACACATGCAGGCCGAGCGTACGTGGCACAATTCCCCTTCTGAGGGCGTCGGGGCGGCGGCGACGTGAGTGGAATCTGGTGCGCCACGCCACGCCTTGCCGCGGCGTCTCGACCCGCAGGGCCCGCACTGCTGGCCGGTCATCGCACCACGGGGGAATGTCGTCCACTGTGCGAATGCGCAAATAAATCCGCAGCACTTCGGCTACACTGTTTCAAGTTTCTTACAATGAACTCGTTGTAGCGTAGAAAGGATTTGACTCTTTCGACGCAGAAACAAACCCTTGGTATTAGGAAGAGTCCGGCTTATATAGTGGTGCTCTTTATGACACGAAGTAAATCCGTTTATAATGTGTAACGCTTACGGATCTTTTTTACGGTACAAACCCAATTCTTTGCAATATGAAGTCTCTGCTCTGTGTGAGGAACTAAGAGTGTTAGTGGGACACTAGACCACGGCCGCTGTCACCTGCGCAATGAAAGGCGTGCCTGGCCAGAATGTACCTTCTTAGGAGGGTGCTATCGAACCGCCGCACCCGTAACGGAGAGCCCCCGTTTCGGCTTGGCAACGTACTACTGCCACTGGTGGTGGTGGCACAACCTTGAACGGGGCCGATGGAGGAGGGGTAGCGCGTGGTGAGGCGGGGCGGGTCCGGGCCGGGCTGGGCGTGCCGGAGCCCAGTTGATGTCTGCAAGGTGCGTCCAGCCCGCCTTTCTGCGGGGGGGGGTAATTTTTAAATTAATTAATGGCGATAAACAAAAGAGAAGTATTCATGTTTCGAGAACATTTTGACCCACATGGAAAGCAAAGTATTATCTAAACCAGCTCCTTAACATATAATTAGCTCAAAATGCCTTGACCTTAGGTAAGAATATGGTACAGCAAAAAGACACATCCGATTATTTTTTTTCGTTTTTGCCTTACTCTATTATCTTCTTTGTCATTTAGGGTTGAGGCACGGAATGTTTCATTCTCACCATCAAAGCACGCTCCTCTTGGCGTCGCTCTATACCGCGTGTTCTGCGAAAAACGCCAGTAGTGAAATGCCAATATCTTTGTGTTGAAGGAGACGAAGACGGGCGTATAGAGTGCGTGGTTACGGAGAGAGGGCACGAAGAGGCAGACAGAGAAAGAAGGAATGCTGATGTGGACCCTAAATCAGAGCCGACTGCCAGTCTCGGTCGGCGGTTTTCTCTGCGCCTTCCCTCAATGCCGCATTGGACGATAACTCAATCATTCGCATCCAGCTACCGCCCGGTCCGGGGCGGCCGCCCCCCGCCCGCTGGACTCTTACCCCCTTCCACCGCTCCCCGGCTCACCTCCCGCCCTACCCAACAAGAAATGGGCTGCCTGATCTTCAATTGTGTTTCAGTTTTCAACTTCAATGAACATTTTTGAGCTTTGATGAACTTAAGTGAGCCCTAATGAATTCCAGTGAGCTATGCGATAAACTTCAGCGAGCTATGCTAACAGTGAGCTGCTATGATAACCTTAAACGAGCTCCGATGATTTAGGATTAATTCAAAATCTCATCACAATTCGTTTTGGTAAGAAATTCTTGTGAACTAGGGCATTTAAGACTGTTTTCAGTGCATTACAGCTTTTGACCCATACGTCAGCCGCTTGGCCCTACCACAGGCAAACGCTTGTGTGGCCGTGGTGGGCATTTCGCTGACAGGACAAAAAGTGTGTGTGTATGTGTGTGTGTGAGAGAGAGAGAGAGAGAGTTGTTTCCCATGGTCCTTCTGCTCACCTCGACCTCGGCTTTCTCGCTCCCTACCCCACGCGCCACGCGCCCCCCTCCGCATGTCTTTTACCCCGGTGGCAGGGCTCCTTTTCCTCCTCCTCCTCACCCTCGGGATCGGGTCGGACCTGGCCGCGCCGCGCCGCCCCCGAAAAAGACGCCTTCTCCAAAGGCGCAGCAGCCGAGCAGCCTTGGACCAGTAATGGATTTCTCCCGCCTCAATCGCTGGAATGAGAGGGAAGAAGCTGCCGTGTTGGTGATGCCCCACTTTGAAATCAGAGAGAGCGAGCGAGAGCGAGAAATAGGAAACGGAAGGGGTCGGGCGCTGAGGTTGGGCCCGCGGTTAGGCGGGCGGAGTTTGTTGTGTTGTTGTTGTTGTGGGTGGCTAGAGCTCTGAAGCGACGAAACAACCGCGAAAAAGTTGCATTCAATCTCTGCTTGCAAAAAAATAAAAAAATAAAAATAGAACTGAACTGATACTAAAAATATACTAAAAAAATATTATTTCACTCTTCCAAATCCTTGTTTCAAAACTACGTGACTTTAAGAGGGAGTGGTTCGAAAAGGATCAGCACTACCATTGGAGCCCATGGGACCACATAATATTTATATACCCTGGGACAAACTTCAAGAAATCTCTACAGCCTCTATCGACTCCGTAATGATGTTTCTGACCTTTTTTGCGGCGCTGCATTATATTTGCACCACTCAAAAGTCACTTAACTTCAGAACAACCCCTTAGGGGTACGGTGACTCTGGCTGTAATAACCACGTCTCTTTCTTTTTTGCCAAATGACCTTTTGGCAATAATGAGCGACTGTGACCCTGCGGAATGCACACACATGCAGGCCGAGCGTACGTGGCACAATTCCCCTTCTGAGGGCGTCGGGGCGGCGGCG
>NW_026267131.1:4912036-4916956 GCF_000697945.3 Frankliniella occidentalis | reverse complement strand
CCTCTCCCCGCCCCTTCCCCTTTCTCACTACTCAACACTGACGTGGGTGTGTGCAGTGTCCACACAGTGGGGCGACGGTCAACATGGCCAGCATTGCGCAAGGCTGAATAAAATTCCAGCGAGGTGGGGCGCCTGGAGCGGTCCTGGAGAACACTGGTGGCGCCTGGAGGAGGAATGTGGAGCATGTTGGGATAACACCTGGTCAGCCCCCGGGCCAGGTGCCGAGGTGCACGGCTTGGGGTGCCAGGGTAGCAGCTAGAGTGCGTCGAACACCCAAGGGTTGTGTATGTAAGACGGGACCGGTGTGTAGATTAAAATGAAGGAAAAACAACATATACCTATTATTTCGTTTAAATTGTTAATTTTTTCGTGTTTTTGTTTTGGCGCGGTACGAAAAATATACAGAAAATGCAAGAATTGCAAAAATCCCTTGGCAGTCCTTTCTAAAACAAGGAAGCTCTCCTCGCCTCTCCTGGTTTGGCTGATATCTACGAAGGCCGTGTGGAAAAGACACAGCCATTACGAGTTAAAAATAATTAGTGGGACGAAGCCGGAGAGAAGCAGGGCGCCGAGCGCGAAAAGAATGACGTTGTATTTATTTTATCCACACCTGCGGCTTAGAGTGTGTGGTGCTGGGGTGAATTTTTAAAACAGGAGCGTGTGAAAGCGTCGCCGGCAACACGAGAGCGTGGCCGAGCAGCGCGTGCGGTGCGGCGAGGTGGCGGCGCTCGCTGGGGGAGACGTTTGGTCGCTTAATGGGTGGCGGAGGTCGGCGCCCGGGATTTGTCCTCGCAGAGGCGTGTGTATGGTAATGGCCGGACGGCCTGCCACGCCCCGCCACGCCCCGCCACGCCCCGCCACGCCCCGCCCCGCCCTGCCCCGCTACGCCACGCCCCGCTGTAAACAGGGTAATTACGGAGGATTCTTCCTGTCCCTCCTGCCGCTCCCCTGGCTTGGGGGTTATTCGTGTTTTAGTAAGTCGGTCTTGAAAAATAATAAAAAGAAAGTTAGGGTTTTATTTTTGCAAGGAGGGCGAGCAGAGAGCACAGCTGCCCCGAGGCTTCCCTTGCCGCCAAGTGGCACATATACTTCTCTTTTCTCTCCCGTATGCGCAACGCACTCGCTCATAGTCACAGCAACTCCGACAAAATGTTTGTAGGATATGCTGAAGTCTGGATTAGGTTAGGTTAAGATTTTAAATTGAAAAATTTCGAAATACTTGTACTTTTGTCGCTCAAAATACATAGTCTACCGTAAAAGTTGTGAAAAATATCTTTGTAAATACTAAACCACATTTTGTTTTCACGATCTACAGAATACGTATTTACAAACATATAAACTTACGACAACCCATTCTTCCTCGGAAATGAATTCCAAGTTGATGCATGCTGCTTTCATGGTTTGCAATTTGAAGTTAAAGTTTTACAACACGCGTCAAGGAAATTTTGTAACCCCTTTCAAGAATTTCTTGGAGTGACGTTATCGATAGTGGTCGTATAAATTTTAACATTGTTTGTGGATTGTAAAATAACAATTTTCATTGTTGTAAACGTGCGCTTGTTGGTGTACGACATTAGTCGCGTCCACGTCACGTCCGTGCGGTCGTTGTTGCGATGTTATTGCATCTCTGTGTGTGTGTGTGTGTGTGTGTTTGCGTGTGCGGGCGCGCTTGTGTTTGCGGGTGACACGTTTCCTGCGAGCCGTCAGCAGGTAAAATGATTTAAGAAGCTGGCGAAACGCTGCTGCGCCGCGACGTGCAGAGCCAGCCCGGCAGTGCGGCGTGCCTTTACCTGAATACGGCAGGTGAAGAGGGTGTTTGGGGCGAATTAAAATAAACCTTTCGCCTCGCCATGCTTAATGTGAGAATAACACTGAGGACGGGAGAAGAAAAGAGCGGAATAAGAAATATGGCACGTTTGTGTGCTGCGTTTTCTTTCTCTGTTGCTGCTTTGCTGCCTTCTGCTGTGCCTGTCATGAAGGCCGTAATTATGTTCTCCTCCCTCTCGCTGTCCGTGATGAACCTTTCTCCTCTCTCTGCGGCGCCCTCCCACAGCATCGCCGCCGCTGTCTATTCCAGTTGTGACGCTCTCCGGGACGTACCAGCCGGCCAAACCCTTAAAGCCTCGCTCGGCCCGCCGGTCCTCCCGGGGCCCCGTCGGCTCCATTCTGACCCCGCCGAGAGAAGAGCGGGCTCTCCCCTGGCCGGTAGGCTTAGCCGGCTGTGACGTGTCCGGCATGCCAGTCCCGGCCAGCTGCGCGAGAGTGGGAGGCGAACCGAGCAAAGGGGCAGGGGGAAATCTAACAAAACATGCATCATTATACTTTCATTAAGTGTAACGATCTCGAGCTATTAATTCACAATTTAGTTAACTTATTACCAAGAATTGCATACAATTTAAAGGAATTCAAACCAATTTTATGTACAACGCTCCTATTTTATTTTTAAAAATTCGTGTTGCTTACAGCTTTTATACTAGACTACTTCCTGTGTTTTTCCCCGGTGCACTCCAAGTGTGTGGGTGTGAGTATCAACACGCCAGAAAGCCGCGAAAGGCCGGGCGATTTATGAAACGGCTGCTGAGCGCTGCCGGGGCGACATAACCGTTCTCTTAACCGCCTCGGCGGCGCGGCAGGGCCGTGGCGGGTGCAGCGAAGTGCAGCGCGCGGGGGGTGTAGGGGGCCCGTTAATAAACCCATTCATTCGCTGCTGCTGCCCCAGTCCCCTCTGAAAACACCTGACTGCTGCGTGTTGTTTATCACCGGACCTGCAGGTTTTACTATACAATTACGCGACGAGGTGTGATTCCACATCTTCTCCTTTATTCTCTTCCTTCCTTTACACTCAAAGCTTTTTACTGGACAATTTGCTTAGTAGAAATAGCAATATTAGGGAAAAGTTTAGGACTTTTTTCTTGATAAGTGTACACCCAGAAAACCGTTCATACTATACAGAACAAAATTCAGTTCCTGGAACGGTATAAAATTTAGTAGCCTCATTTTTGAATGGTTCGTCAGTTATGACGGTTGTGGTAAAGAGGAGGGCTAGCAGAGCACGCGTCTGCCCTCAACCACCCACCCTCCCCACTCCCTCCTCATTCCTCAGGAAGGGGGAATTTAAAATTATTTCAAAGTCAAATTTCATCCCGGAGGAGGGCGAGATTTTTTTTCTCACGCGGCGCGCAAGTGAGGGGATGAAGATGAATGGCTCGCGGGACGTTCAAAGTGGTAATCCCTCGGAATTCGTCGCTCCTCTTCCTCCCTCTCTTTGCTTCTCTTCTTCTGCACAACTCTCTATCCTGTACATCCACCGTCGCATACCTAGCGACCTCATGCAAATCCAATAATGAATCATTTTCCATGGCTTTTTGCTACACTTTTTTTATCTTGCCTTTCACTTTTCTGCTGGTCATTCGGCTAGCCCGAGTTTCAAATTGTTTACCATGAAGAGTTCAGAACAGTATTAACTGTACGTAGAAATGTCTGCAAAGCGTACATTTTTGTGAACTCAATAACTTCAGCTTTCTTTCCCCTTACTCTAGACAAGGCTTGCATCGTTTTTGCGTTTAATCAGTGATAAAGTAAATCGACTGGGCGTGTACTTTTCTTTTTCTTCTGTAATGAAACACCAAAATGCCTATTTCGTGTTTTAGTAAGTCGGTCTTGAAAAATAATAAAAAGAAAGTTAGGGTTTTATTTTTGCAAGGAGGGCGAGCAGAGAGCACAGCTGCCCCGAGGCTTCCCTTGCCGCCAAGTGGCACATATACTTCTCTTTTCTCTCCCGTATGCGCAACGCACTCGCTCATAGTCACAGCAACTCCGACAAAATGTTTGTAGGATATGCTGAAGTCTGGATTAGGTTAGGTTAAGATTTTAAATTGAAAAATTTCGAAATACTTGTACTTTTGTCGCTCAAAATACATAGTCTACCGTAAAAGTTGTGAAAAATATCTTTGTAAATACTAAACCACATTTTGTTTTCACGATCTACAGAATACGTATTTACAAACATATAAACTTACGACAACCCATTCTTCCTCGGAAATGAATTCCAAGTTGATGCATGCTGCTTTCATGGTTTGCAATTTGAAGTTAAAGTTTTACAACACGCGTCAAGGAAATTTTGTAACCCCTTTCAAGAATTTCTTGGAGTGACGTTATCGATAGTGGTCGTATAAATTTTAACATTGTTTGTGGATTGTAAAATAACAATTTTCATTGTTGTAAACGTGCGCTTGTTGGTGTACGACATTAGTCGCGTCCACGTCACGTCCGTGCGGTCGTTGTTGCGATGTTATTGCATCTCTGTGTGTGTGTGTGTGTGTGTGTTTGCGTGTGCGGGCGCGCTTGTGTTTGCGGGTGACACGTTTCCTGCGAGCCGTCAGCAGGTAAAATGATTTAAGAAGCTGGCGAAACGCTGCTGCGCCGCGACGTGCAGAGCCAGCCCGGCAGTGCGGCGTGCCTTTACCTGAATACGGCAGGTGAAGAGGGTGTTTGGGGCGAATTAAAATAAACCTTTCGCCTCGCCATGCTTAATGTGAGAATAACACTGAGGACGGGAGAAGAAAAGAGCGGAATAAGAAATATGGCACGTTTGTGTGCTGCGTTTTCTTTCTCTGTTGCTGCTTTGCTGCCTTCTGCTGTGCCTGTCATGAAGGCCGTAATTATGTTCTCCTCCCTCTCGCTGTCCGTGATGAACCTTTCTCCTCTCTCTGCGGCGCCCTCCCACAGCATCGCCGCCGCTGTCTATTCCAGTTGTGACGCTCTCCGGGACGTACCAGCCGGCCAAACCCTTAAAGCCTCGCTCGGCCCGCCGGTCCTCCCGGGGCCCCGTCGGCTCCATTCTGACCCCGCCGAGAGAAGAGCGGGCTCTCCCCTGGCCGGTAGGCTTAGCCGGCTGTGACGTGTCCGGCATGCCAGTCC
>NW_026267131.1:4910280-4911986 GCF_000697945.3 Frankliniella occidentalis | reverse complement strand
GGGGGAGGGGGCGGATCGACAGGTTTGTGGCGATTCCCGACTCTTCTTCTCCTTCCAGCTTTCCCCTCTTCTCAGGCCATTCCTTATCCCCTTCCCGTTAGGCCCGGTCATCGGGGGGTGTGGATCAGTTTTCCAATTTTGAAACACCTTAAAATGATGCCCGTCCTCCCAAAAGACCGGCAAAAATTTTTTAAAAAAATTCGGATATAGGTTAAGGGTGCCTACATGGCCGTTTTGCCTCAGCTTAGGCAACCCGCAATACACTGCCGGTTTCCACCAGTTTCCGCGCCTAAAATCCATACAACGCTCCTATTTTATTTTTAAAAATTCGTGTTGCTTACAGCTTTTATACTAGACTACTTCCTGTGTTTTTCCCCGGTGCACTCCAAGTGTGTGGGTGTGAGTATCAACACGCCAGAAAGCCGCGAAAGGCCGGGCGATTTATGAAACGGCTGCTGAGCGCTGCCGGGGCGACATAACCGTTCTCTTAACCGCCTCGGCGGCGCGGCAGGGCCGTGGCGGGTGCAGCGAAGTGCAGCGCGCGGGGGGTGTAGGGGGCCCGTTAATAAACCCATTCATTCGCTGCTGCTGCCCCAGTCCCCTCTGAAAACACCTGACTGCTGCGTGTTGTTTATCACCGGACCTGCAGGTTTTACTATACAATTACGCGACGAGGTGTGATTCCACATCTTCTCCTTTATTCTCTTCCTTCCTTTACACTCAAAGCTTTTTACTGGACAATTTGCTTAGTAGAAATAGCAATATTAGGGAAAAGTTTAGGACTTTTTTCTTGATAAGTGTACACCCAGAAAACCGTTCATACTATACAGAACAAAATTCAGTTCCTGGAACGGTATAAAATTTAGTAGCCTCATTTTTGAATGGTTCGTCAGTTATGACGGTTGTGGTAAAGAGGAGGGCTAGCAGAGCACGCGTCTGCCCTCAACCACCCACCCTCCCCACTCCCTCCTCATTCCTCAGGAAGGGGGAATTTAAAATTATTTCAAAGTCAAATTTCATCCCGGAGGAGGGCGAGATTTTTTTTCTCACGCGGCGCGCAAGTGAGGGGATGAAGATGAATGGCTCGCGGGACGTTCAAAGTGGTAATCCCTCGGAATTCGTCGCTCCTCTTCCTCCCTCTCTTTGCTTCTCTTCTTCTGCACAACTCTCTATCCTGTACATCCACCGTCGCATACCTAGCGACCTCATGCAAATCCAATAATGAATCATTTTCCATGGCTTTTTGCTACACTTTTTTTATCTTGCCTTTCACTTTTCTGCTGGTCATTCGGCTAGCCCGAGTTTCAAATTGTTTACCATGAAGAGTTCAGAACAGTATTAACTGTAAGTAGAAATGTCTGCAAAGCGTACATTTTTGTGAACTCAATACCTTCAGCTTTCTTTCCCCTTACTCTAGACAAGGCTTGCAACGTTTTTGCGTTTAATCAGTGATAAAGTAGCGACTGGGCGTGTACTTTTCTTTTTCTTCTGTAATGAAACACCAAAATGCCTATGCCCAGAGCGATCGGGCGTGTAGGTCTACAAAGTAGCGGCAGATGATGGAGCCGGGCCAAACGGATGGTTATCCCAACCGGAAGGTGGACGCTCTGGGCCGAGCCGAGCCGGTGCGGTGCCCGGGCTCTGCTGGCGCGGCCCCCACCTGACTACTACCTCACCATGAAAACGCCCCTCCCCCCTCCCCCCTC
>NW_026267131.1:4903576-4904170 GCF_000697945.3 Frankliniella occidentalis | reverse complement strand
CAGAAGCGCACTGTTACTGACGGGCCGCTGAGTAGAGACGAGGATTGCAACTCTGAGTGAGGGCAAGCTAGACTACCGGTCCGACAGAAGAAGAGAAGATTGACACACATTATAAGTTCGTTTTCTCTCCTCCGGACAAATTAAAAACAAACAACTACAACAAACGAACGTTTTGTCACTTTGAGATGGCATCGTGGATTGTGAACGTGTTTGCGACAGGTGTTTGTAAATTTCCGTGACCTGTAACGTTGTTCAGTGCCAATATAAACTTTCCGTGTGTCGGGTCCCCGGCCACAGGCGGGCGCGCTTGCGGGCGTGACAAAAAAAGAAGAGGAAAGCGACGGCCGAGCGCGTCGCGCGACACTTTAATGGAAACGCAAAACAGTAAGGGGCGGGGTAAACTAGCGGGGATGGTGCCATTCAGTTACGTGTGTGAGAGGGAGAGCGCGTAATGGAAAGGGGGGGCTGTGTGTCGGGTGTGTTCGTATCAGGACGGCCAATCTGGGAGTTGGCTGTGGGGGGCCAGGGGGCTGGCACCAGAGTTGTTGGACTGTAGCTTCAAACTGTTTTGCTAAAACATGCACGCGTCATATT
>NW_026267131.1:4897968-4898586 GCF_000697945.3 Frankliniella occidentalis | reverse complement strand
GACCGACTAAAATTTAGTGACCCCATTTTTAACTAAATATAGTCGCAGCAATCAAATTAAGTCATCTAGACTAAATTATATCATCGCCACGAAAAGAATTTGGCCTCCAGAGCTAAAATTTCGTCGGTTTCCAATATGGTCCTCTGGACTAAACGGTCTTCTGGGTGTATGAAGAGATTATCATTATCATTATTATATTTCTTCTTTAGTGTGGATGCAGAGTTCACGAAACGCAAGCGTGATTTTTCTAGCCAGGCGTGATTTTTCACGCCAGGCGTGATTTTTCACGCCAGGCGTGATTTTTCACGCCAGGCGTGATTCTTCACGCTTCGTAAGCTTCACACAGCCAATCAGGAACCAACTTTCATCACGCCTGGCGTGAAAATCACGCTCGCGTTTTGGGAACTCTGTATCCACCTTTAAAAGTTTTCGCGTCAAATACACGACAGTTTTTCTGCTCTTGGGTGTGAGTGTTTTCCCCCGATGAAATGTTATCAATCGTAAACAAGGTAGGCTGCGTCCCCCGCTCCCTGAGCCAACACCGGGCGACCAACATAAATATTATGCTGATCACCGGGGATTCGAGGAGGCCGCTCGGAGACGTTTTCACCTGCCTCG
>NW_026267131.1:4894320-4897238 GCF_000697945.3 Frankliniella occidentalis | reverse complement strand
CATACCTGAAACGAACCTTCAAACATGGATTTTAGGCGCGGAAACTGGTGGAAACCGGCAGTGTATTGCGGGTTGCCTAAGCTGAGGCAAAACGGCCATGTAGGCACCCTTAAACTATATCCGAAATTTTTTTAAAAAATTTTGCCGGTCTTTTGGGAGGACGGGCATCATTTTACCGTGTTTCAAAATTGGAAAAGTGATCCACACCCCCCGATGACCGGGCCTACTTCCCGTCTCCCTTTATCTCTCCCTTTCTCCCGTCCAGTTCGTTCTCCACTCCTGCGACCTACAGCCACATCTCGCCCTCGCCATTCATGCCCGGCTTCCTTGCCCTACCACGCTCTCCTTTTAAAAATACTCCTTTTCGCTTATACACACTGTCTAAGGGCAATTACTTTACCAGTGCACATCTTTGAGTGCCACTGAGGTAGATTAATGTAGTCATTGAGGTGTAACTACACCATTTTGAAACAAACGATAATTCTCTCTTCTAGGAGCCTTAGAAAGTTCGTTTTTCTCATATTCCTTTGAGCAATCGATGATCGGCTTGCTACATGCAAGTGAAGGAGTTGCCCACTCATGAGGCGCTGTGAGAGCTTGCACAATCTGAACTTGGCAGTTTGGCGAGGGACGGAGGTACTATCAGGATGATACCCCTTCTTCTCTTCCTCCGCCCACCTCTCCAGCTGCTTGCACACGGTCACTCTCTGTCTCTCTCCCATACTCTCTTTCTCACACACACACAAACACACTTCCGTCTTTCACCGTGAGCTGCCCTGTTCTTTGCTCTAGGCCAGGTAGTAACCCATACGGACATGGTGGCTTTTCGCTATATAGGTGTATGTGTGTGTTTATTTGTGTTCAGTATTGGCAGTAGATGCAGAAAACCTTTCACCCCTTTCGTGCTGGTTAAAAGCGAGTAAAATCTTGACGGGTT
This sequence comes from Frankliniella occidentalis, assembly GCF_000697945.3. Lineage (NCBI taxonomy): Eukaryota > Metazoa > Arthropoda > Insecta > Thysanoptera > Thripidae > Frankliniella > Frankliniella occidentalis. The sequence continues at coordinate 4,896,301 of NW_026267131.1, read as the reverse complement.
GAATTTTAAGAAAATCCCCTTATATTTTAATCTATAGAGTAAGCTTCCTACCTCTTGCCAGTATTTCGCAGTCGGTTTGTTCACCTTTAGGCTGTGCGACCGTCCGTGGTCTGTGTCCCCGGTCGACGCGGTGGCTGGCCACGGCTGGCCTCTACGAAACGCGTTTCCCATTCTGTTGGAATAAAGAGGCGAGGCTGAGATTGTAGGGATCTCACTTTAATTCCATTTGGGTGACCCAAGGTTGGCCCCCGTTCCAAACCCGCTCCGCGCGTAGTAGTTTGGGAGGTGGAAGGCGCTAGCAAGGTGGAAGAGGAAGAAGAGAGGTCGTTTAAGCGTCGAGACCCGACTGCTTGCTTTGCTAACAGTCCCCGAACGCAACACCAGCCTAAACGGTGCAACATCGCATGCGTAACTTGGCTGTAACGCTGGGTCGCATGTTGCATCCGTACGACTTAATTTCCATTAAAAGACGGTTGTTGTGGTGTTTGAGGTAGCACCACAACTGCCACTGTGAGGACAGAGAAGGGAAAAGAAAGAGCGGAAAAGAGAGGAGACGACAGGATGGTAAGAGAAGGGGGATTAATTTTGCGCATTCTTTAGAGTACTTCATTAGCGTTAGGTTTAGCTTCGTAACGCCGCAGGCTGGCCGCTTCGTGGGGGCTTTAGCCAGACGAAACAGACGAACGGAAACCAGGTTTCACCCCTCTCTCCTCAATCTTCTCTACATTTGAATTCTTTTTCTTTTGCTGAGGGTCTCGCAAAAGTGTATGACAACGCCGTTATTTTAGTAATTATTTTAAAGGGCGTGTCCATTATTCAAAGGGCCTTAGCGCGCTGTGATATCGCACTTTTGTTTCACATCAAACAAAGATTGATGAAAGATTTTTATGGAGGCTGCGGGTATCTGTTTCATCCTCTTCTCTCTACGTCCTTTTCCCACCAGCCCGCAGCTCGGGCCAACCTGATTCTGCTCGCAGCCCCTCCCTCGAGGAGAGACCGTCTGACTGGACCTGACAAAGGACGTGATACCGTGTCGGTGACTTTCCTCCTTCCAGCCGACTCCTCTTTTCCTCTTTTACCGACGGGGCGAAGGGAGATTTGGAAGAAAACAATATCCACCAGCGCGAAGGGAACAAGGGATTTGACTAATTGAAGGTGTTTCCCCGCCTCCCACTGGCTCCGCTCGCCTCCGGGGGCGTCACAAAGAAGACGGCTATTCCCTTTGAGTGAAGCAATTGACTTAAGTGGACGAGTGGGGACCGGATGGGGAGGAGGAGAAGCGCGGGTGAAATGAAATGGAAAGGTGGAAGGGCTCGGGGGCTGGGGGTCTAGGATAGTCGCGGCCGTTGTTGGTGCAGTGAGGAGAGGTCCGCGCTGACAGCACAGAGCTCAACGCAGAACTCGCCGGACGGGCGGGGCGGGTTGCGTTTGCAACCGGAAGCATTGACGCTCCCGCACGTCTTCCTGCCTTGCCGAGCGCCGGCCATGGACTATTTCCGGTTCCGGCACGAGCACGTGCCCGCCGCTGCAGTGCCCCGTCGTGCGGGGATGTCAAAAGCTCTTTCGTGACGTGAATGAGCATCATATCAGCGCTCTTGTCGCCTCGCCTGATCTCGCACATGTTCCGTTCCGTGCAGAGACACCAATATTCCTCATTACTTTAAGCGATCCGTGGAATGAAGAACGGATAACACCGGGCACCGTTCGCTCTCCATTCAAGAGTGCTCCGCGTCACTCTGCTCCCAAAATTTCTGAATGATAAAGCTCTTTGACAGTTGCAAGTATAATTGCAACCATTGCAACGTATGCATATAACGAATTCGTATAAGGTACATGCGAACTCTCTAAAAAAATATACAGATTTTTGTATCAAATTTGATACAGTTTTCTGTATCCGGGCACTGTGATACAGAAATTCGTAATGATGATACAGAATCTTGTAATATTCTTTTAAAATTTGTAAACAATACAAAATTCTACA
>NW_026267131.1:4887252-4893625 GCF_000697945.3 Frankliniella occidentalis | reverse complement strand
AAAGGGGATGATCATGATTTATGAATTTGCCTTAAATTTTTCAGGCCAAATGTGCTTCAAACCCCATTCACGCCCCAAACAAAACATTTTTCTTAACGTAAGAATGTTGTTCGTTGAAGTTTAAGGCCCTGCGCTAGAATTAAGAACCATATTTGCTGGTGCAGGATATCCTTTCTCCTCTCTCCGCCTTTCCCCGCCTCTCTCACTCCTACTTCTTCCACTTTCCGCAGCTTGCGAACGGCGCGCTTGCTCTAGCCCAGCGATTTGAGCGCAAAATCTCCCGGCTTCGCCATTGCTGGACTGAGCTGGAAATCCAGTCGTATTTTCGCTCTGACGTCGTTGTAGTGACTGTTGCTGCTTCCCTCTGGAGGCCTACTCGAGTTTGGAGTTGGGCCCACCCTTTTCAGTCCAAGGGGGTAGGGTAAGGGGCACAAAAAGGAGGAAGGCAGGGGGAGGGGGGGAGACCAATGAACGGAGAAGCATACATTCCTGCCGCCAGACTCTCCCCCTTCCGCTCTCCTCCGCTCTGGGCGATTGTCTTCGACTCTCTTGCCCCGATCTTTATCTCTGCTGCGTGTGTTTGCCCTTATCCGAGCGAAACAAAACGCGGCTGCCCTAGCTAGACCAAGTGCATAACAGATATCGGGTCATTTGTGTTCGCGTTCAAAGTCGTAACGTCTGTAGTGGAAGCCATGTGTTTTCCATTAGAATGGTGTGCGGTGCAATTGCACACGCAACCCTCACTTTTTAAGACAATGTTGTTTTGTGGTGTTTGTCTCTGTGCATGGGGCTTGCGAGCTTGTTTAAGTAGAGAGAAGTTTTGTGGGGCAGAGGTGCCAATTGTTCGTGTCAGTGTGTCGCCCTGCTATTGTGGAAAGCGAAGGGCCGCCCATATTTCCCCCTGTGCCTGGCTTTATTTTTAAAGGGTTAGCGGTGGCACTGCGGGGGGAACGCTCTGTGAATGTAAATAACACGGTAGTGCGGGTATCTGCCGGGGCCGTTTGGGGACGTCTCGGACCGAACCTGCGGGAGGAAAGAAGGCGCTGTTTATCCAGGGGAGACAGAACGGGGACAGAGCGACAGAGAGCGGTACGGAGAGAGGGAGGAAGAGGCAACGGGTCATTGTTCTGCAGTGTACATACTAGAGAGAGAGAAAGAGAGACGGGGGTGGGTGGGAAGGGTCGAAAAGGTCCGAAAACAAATTGAGGCGGCTTTTTCATGCAAGGGTTCAGGATTAAATGACCCCCTGATTTAAATACAAATGCGCGGTCTAGCTTTAGGCGGCCCGTATAGCGACACCACTAGGCATTGCCGTATAATACATCCACGGTCTCGGCCAGCACGCTGCTTCTGTGATGGGAAGACGTCTGCTGCTCGCTGGCGCCACCAGAACACAGCAAACTTTCTACTTAGTATAAAAAAATATTCCATGCGATGCAGTTCTATCGCCAGTAGAAGCTTCGCTTCTTTAACTTTCGGACCTTTTACTTCTTTTTGCGTAATGTTTTTTTGTGCTGTTTGCGTTTTCTAATAAAGGCTTTTCTTCGCGGCTCAATGTTGGCTGCACCGTATTGATCCCTACGCCATTCGTCTTCAAGTTCCTCTGCAGTCATGACGTTCTCGCCTCCACCACCTCTCATTTCCCTTCCCACGCCTTTAGCTCGTGAAAAGACAACGGAAAAGTTTGCTGCTGAAATTCCTTCTCTTTTCGAACCCGTAAAACTTTACGAAACAACGCACAGTGTTGTGGGCATTGGTTTCCGCTCTGGCTTTGCTAACTGTCCCGCTGAAAGTTGTCTTCTGCAAATCAGCCGGTGGCTCCACCACAGTTTGGCTTCCTGACAGGCTTGCGAAAGGGGGTCGCGTCACCTGTGGCAGGGAGCCCGACTGGCGCTCGGTGCCACTGCACAAGAACCTAGCATGCTGTTTTTTTTTTTGTTTTTGTTTTTTTTAGTATTGTAGCTGACTTAGGTCAACAGCCTAAGATACAAAATTGTGACCAGCAAGACGTAACCAGAAGAATTTGTCAACGGTAAATGGTTCCTGGAACCTGCTTCAACCCTGTTTTCTTTTGCAATAAAAGCATGGCTGTCAGGCATTTGCCGCATTTCTCCCCTTCGAGCTCAGTTGTTCCCAATCGGTTGCTCCTTATGTGGCAGGTGGGAATTGCAGACTGCTGACAGTAGGCGTTTGGCGAGCGCCAATATACCCAGGTTTTACGATCGGTCCAGAAGTTCGGATAGGCAGGAGGCTGCGCGCAAATATTGTCACCACGGTGGAAATGAAACTCCCGAGAGATCGGTGCATCCAGAAAGATGCTGAGATGCCAGAAAAGGAAAGAACCTTTGGAAGGTGTGCTCTTGTCTGGCTCGGATTTTGTTTTAAGAGATAGGGGGCGATCCGAAATGTTTTATATTCCACTTCCAAAAAATTGGGTTACTGTTTCTAGTTGAGTCTTGGCTGAGGTCGTCCCGATAAAACGCCCGGCCCGTGCTCCTGTTTAGCCGTCATTGCGACACTAATAAAGACTGTCACATTGGTTAAATCGTGACGTCACATTGGTCTAATTTCTACGTGACTCAGCTGGGCTAAATATGTTAACTTCTAAAGTCACGTCCAAACTAATGTGACAGTAAAATCCGAAAGAATGTGACAGTTTTCAGAGGTAAAGGAATGTGAGGTCCCGTACATTAAACAATAGTGAATTGGCTCTGTGGATGTCTGTGACTTTAACATTGCATTTATTCAAAGATGAGGCCCAAGGCCCAAGTAATTGCCATAATTACATCGTTTTTGCATTGTTGCAAGGGTTTTTTTGAGCTTCACCTCAAGTCAAAAATGAACTCACGAATTTGATGTCACTTTTGACTTGCAACGAGTACTTTTGCGTTGATTATCACCCCTTTTGGTGCGGACCAGTGACGTTCTGATCTCTCATTCCATGTTCCGCCGAGTCCCTCTCTCTCCCTCACATATCCCCCCCGCTCTCTCTTACTCAGGGCGTGGCTTAGTGAACAGGAGTGCGAATGGTCGAGGCGCAAATCCGATTTCCAAATTCAGCAGCTCTGACAAACGGCAAGAGGGTTTACCCAGTGACTTATGACCCACGGACCCGTGCTCTGACAAAACTGCGAAAGAGCGTGCTCCGAGCGCGCGCAGTTGTAGCGGCCCCGCCGGCAGCCCTACGTCCCACGTCGTGCACTGCAAACGTTACAGCTTGTGGCATACTTATAAATAAAGTGTGCAACTGGCGTGCGCAGCTACGGGCTGAACACTACCTTGCACACTTTGTTTGACTGTGTATTTGAATTCTAAAACGACAGTGGGTGGCTTTCAAACATAGAGTGGCGTTCTCACTCAGGCATATTAAGCAGCACGTGACTTGTTTTTTTTTTTAAAGTGCGACATGTTTTTTTCTAAATATGTGTTTGTGCTTTCTTGCAGGTTGGTGCTGCGTGGATTATTGACCTGTGCGGTGGAGTGAGCGAGGCGGCGGCCTGCCCCGGAATACGGGGGGTGCTGGCTGGTGAGTTTGCTCCCAAAGCGACCCATTTAGCATACATACAACTCTGGCCGATGAGGCCCGGTTACGTCCACCCGACACCTGATGCGGACGTCTCATTTTCTCTTCGAATACTGTTTCGTTCCGCCCGGCAGAAAGTGCATATTCATGCAGTACGCGCTCATAATGGCGGCCCAGGGAATGCTCGTGTATGGCCGAGTGTATCCTCACTGCTGCTGCTGCAGCAGAACGAAGCGACTATTAAATATTATTTTACGGCTGGAAGCGAGCTGCTCGGCTCGGTGTATATCCCTCCTATCCTATACTCGCCCCCCGCTCTGCCCGCCTGCTACGACTGACACCCTCACTGTGCAACGCAGCTCCCTCGGCTGTGGTTTGCGTTTCGTTCCTATGGAAAATGTTTTGTTGCCGATACTCGTGGGGTTTACAAACTCAGCGTGAGTTGGGGTACCCCGGAAGCGAGTGTGCTGTTGGCGCTGAGAGTTCCTCGCGGTCCCTTGTTATTACGACTATGTAAGCAGCCTTGTCAGGCAGCATCGGGTTTTCTTCGCGTACACCCAGAAAACTGAGTTCTTGGATCAAGAACACTGTACTTGATCACGGTTTCAGTCAAGAACATTTGCATATTGATCCAAGCAATTTTGACTTGGATCATCAAGGCAAATGTTCTTGACTGAAACTGTGATCAAGCACAGTGTACTTGATCCAAGAACTCAGTTTTCTGGGTGTAAGGTCCCTGTTGCCGAAGGTCGTGCTCCCACATCGCCCCACGGCACTTCCGTTGAACGGCCGACGTGGGCTAAGAGGAACTCCCGTGAGCCTGCTCTCTCGCAGCAATTCGTCCTCCCCACATGTCATTCTACTCCCTTTCTCCTTCCCCTGCCTCCTCTCCCCGTTCCTTTCCCTGGATCATGGCTGATTGCAATGGCGGGGGGAGGGGGGGGGGCTTGGCCCGGCCCGGCAAGGCTGTCCAGCTGGCAGCAGGCCGTGAGTGAAATTTGTTTAGCCGCTGCTTTTTGAGGAGGGTGCGGAGGTAGATAGAGGTAGATCGGACCAGGTGCACGGAAAAGCTGGGGATTCCGTCTGAGAAAGAGGGAGATGTACAGATACAGGTATCGCGGGGTTCGATAGGAGGGCGTTGGTAGCAATAAAGAAGGAACAGTGTATCAAATTCAGTCTGGGTCCACGACAACATGAGCACAGCGCTTCTTCCACTCTCCCTTTCAGTTTCCTTGTCACCTGCACCCCCCCCCCCTGCACCCCTTCTCCACTTTCCATCACGCGGTGTTTTCATCATCATACTTTTGCCACAACCGCGTGCTTCACCTGGAGCTTACGAAATTGTCAACTATGTTACGGAGAAAGTTTGCTCAAACACGTCGCGTAGAAAAGCGATATAGTGTTGTTTACTGGCGCTAAAGGTGGCTGCAGAAGTTAGTTTTGAGCTGAACAGATGTTCTGCATTTATACAAATGCTCATTTAACATGAACAATTTCTTTAGCTCCATTCGTTCAAAAGTGTAATATTAAAAATTGCACTCTTCGTATTTTTTATTTTTTTTTGTATTCTTTCTTTTGATAATTGTGAGGTATTTGCTGACTTAAACAAGTAACAGAAATTTAATAAAATAAGACACTGAGTAAAACACCCAATAATGAACTGCCATTTCCTTTCCGGAGTTTTTCTTTCAACGATTGCAATGATCTCTGCGTCGGGTCGAGACCGACGCTGTTTAAATTTTGCGCCCCCTTTTCTCTGCTCTCACCGCCTTGTGTTTCTGAGCAGCCGTTATATTGGATAGTTGCATGAGCCACGGTATTGGTTTCATGCTAATGCAGCGGCAGAGCGGCGGGTTGCGGCACGGTGCCGTTCGGACCAGGCCATGTGGCTCTCCGTGTAATCGCGCCCCATGCGGAAGGCCAAATTCTTTTTACACGAAAACTTTGTCGACTGCAGCGGAGTCTTCCACCGAGGGTCCTTTTTGTTGGGCGCTGAAAGGGACGTTAACTCGAGACGGTACTTTTATAAAGACATGCCCGGTTTTTCGGACTTGGGCTTACTTCTATTGAACAATAAGGGGGTGAGCCTACGCCAAATTCTGCAGTGTTATTTTATTTTTTGTTTTTGGCAGTTGATTTAACCCCTGCTTGATCTCTCGCCGCTGCATTGACGCCCATTCCACTGCTTAGTTCACTCAGTTCACACGCTGCCTTTTTCGTGGCCGCCGAACTGTTGTGTGTGTATGGAGGGTGTGGGAAAAAGGGGTGGGGGGGCGGTAGCGTTTCCAAAGGCGGTCGGGGCCGACACACAAGTGCCGCTTGCTTGTGGTCTCTTGCCTGGCTGCGAGCGAGGCGGGAGAAAAGATTAGAAAACTTCATGGGAAATGCTGCGGAGCAGTGGCGGCCGGCGGTCCCCGCCCAGACCGTGGCAGCCCGGCCTCGGTCGCAGTGCAGGCGACGTTCTCTCACAGGGAAATCGGCCCCACAAAAAACAAATCCGAGCAGGGACTGAATCTTCCCTCTTAAATCGGATAGTCAATGTGAACGTTCATGCTGCTTTGATAAAGTACTGCTGTAGATGAGCAAAATATTACTCTAAAACACAAAAGGAAATATTCACTCAAAAGTCAATGTGACGACCAGGCATGATATTCGCCCGGGAGAGCGATTATGTGAGTGAAAGGTGGGGGAGCGCGCGCAGACTGGTAAAGAGAAAGGGATGCACAGCCGCCGGCTGGAGAAAAGTGGGACAAGTTGTGCCAAGTTCTGCTGAATAAGTTCCATCATTTCGGAGGTAAGCCTGTCTGCCGAGATGTGCGCGTACCCCTTCCCCCTTCCTCTTCGGCTCTC
>NW_026267131.1:4886596-4886921 GCF_000697945.3 Frankliniella occidentalis | reverse complement strand
CCCTTATCCTCCGCTACCCCTCTTTCTGTTGCTTTATCAACGTTTGGCGGCAACCATTCGGGATGGCCGCATTCGCTCTGCCACGAGTTAAATGTAAACATTTCTAGCCCTTTCCTCGGTTGTACACAGCAAAGAGAACGCGCTGGGTTCCCCACCACCCATCATTGACGCGCGCAGCGGTGGCAGGCAAACGCCACATACATATTCGGCGCGCTCGTGCCGGGGGAGGGTTGGGGCGGGTTGAAAGGGGTGGCCTGACGCGCGAGTCAATTGTTTGCTTGTTATCGCGTGGGAATTAGACTGTGCCGACAGACGCTTCACGAGG
>NW_026267131.1:4881901-4885556 GCF_000697945.3 Frankliniella occidentalis | reverse complement strand
CCTCCTCCCACCCCTAACTCCTTCCATCATTATCCCACTTTAGTTTCCTCCCCTCCTGCCTCGCTCGGGACTCCCTCTACTGGAGCACGGGTCTTCCCTGCTCTTTGGTCCTCGGCCTTCCCCACCGAGTTTCTTTCCCAGTTTCCCCCTGCACTGCCCTCCATCCCCCCTCCCCCTTTTCTTCTTCATTTTCTGTCGCTGTGTTCCCTGTCTCGCCGTCTTGGCCCGCGGGCCCCCCTCCATCCCTGGAGGCCCCCATCAGGCTCCGCGGGTGCTCGAGTCAGAGGCCTACTCGAGCCACTGCTGCCGCCACCGGAGCCACCTCTCCGGACCACCAGTCTCCGCGGAGAGCCGCTTGAAGAGCAACTCTCGGATACAAGGCCGTGAGCAGCGACGAGCGGCAGAAACAATGCGGCAGAATTCCGTCGCGGAGAGCAGTGCAGAAGCGCCTGGCTGCGGCGCGTGGCCGGGGTGGCTGAGCCTGCTCGTCAATAATCGTGCCTGCAAATTGCAATTAATGTACCATTTAAGGGGTTACATTTCTCTTCGTTCCTTTTTGAAAGCCTTAAGTAATCCTTGAAAATATCCTTCGCCTCCTTCGAATGCATTTTTATTAGTTTTGTTTCTTTTAAATAGGACCACGCCACACTTTTAAACCTGGACTGATTTCTTTGTCAGTTGAAACGTTTAATAATTCTTTACAGCAGGAATTTACTGGTCAATTTGTTAACTATTATGTTTAGTTTCATTCAATATATACTTTTAAAAACAACAAATTGTCTGTAATGTAAAAAGGAATTAATCTGTATTAGTTATAGAGAACTATGTAGTCAGTATTCCTGCTGCATTAAAACATAGCATGAGCACTGGCAAAGATCAGCAAAAAATTAGTAACGTCGGATAGGAGTGCAGGTTTCCCGTTTTTTCTTTACTAGACACTTCCTTTGTGTCTGTCTCAACCCGGTGGTATAAATGTTTCCTATGCTTTGATGAAAGATTGCCGTTTAGTTTTGCACGCACCCTTGCCTCGCACACTACGGCCTGTATGTGCCTGAGCGCGCGCAGGTGAGCTGCAGCAGAGGGATTACGTTTAGGTGCCAACAGCATGCTGTCGGGCGGCGGGCCGGGCGGGGCAACTACCTCTCTATCGGCAGGTGGGCTCCATAAACCGAGCGGTTGACGCGCGCCGCCTTCGTAACGCTGCCGGCCGGGCCATCAGACTATGTAGTGTGGATGGCTTGGCTGGGCAGACTGAATTGTGAAACGGTTCAACTCCGACGGGAACGTGAAATGTTCAACCCCGACTGGAACGTGAAACGTTCAACCCCGACTGGAACGTGAAACGTTCAACCCCGACTGGAACGTGAAACGTCCAACCCCGACTGGAACGTGAAACGTTCAACCCCGACTATGGAACGTGAAACTTTCAACCTCTCGAGCTAGTGGTATATTTGAGGACAGGAGCTTGTATGTGGTGCGTCGCGTTGTGTCTCCAAAGTGTGTTAAACTAGGTAGATGTACGCCAGACCACGTCTCGCGTAACAGGCTTCGCGATATCTCACGAAACACTGTTACGCTGCGACGCGCCTGGCATACATCTACCTAGGCCTGCGGCGCTGACACCCGAGTCGGGCAAAAGGCAGAGTCGTAGATAGGCCTTCGGCTCCAAAGGACACAAATTTTACCCCCAGGATTTTATTTTGACGAGTTGCCGTACCAGAGTCTATCATATATCTGAGAAACAACATTAAAATGGTTTGTGGTCATTTTCGTGTGGAAATCGCCCTCTGGCGACTTAACGGTTAGAGATAGAGCCAAACGGACAAAATGTTGGTCAATTGGGTTCTACTTTAACGAGTTACGTCTTTGAAAGATGTAGAAAAAAAAAGATAAAAAAGTAATATTTTGGGTTTTTTGTTGTTGATTTTTTTTGACAGATCAATTTTTCAACTAGAGGGCTCAAAATCAATACAGTTCTGGCTTTTCATGCTACAAAGCTACGCTAAAAATTTCAGGTACCTAGCTCAAACCGTTCTCGAGTTATCGTGATTACAGACAAACAGACACACACACAGACACGAAACTTTTTGATCATCACTGGAGTAATAGGCTTCGCTATCGCTCAGCCAATAAAATATGAAAGTACGAGGAAACAAAACAAGCAATGATTACTTTAGGCTCGACTTTGAGCCTACAAATCACGCAACATACTTAACTTAAAACATTTCTATTTCAGTCTTTGGTATTTCTTCACGTGGACACCGCCGAGTACTTTGCTTTCTTTCGAGAGACCCCTTTCCCTTGCGCGCCGTTGTCTTTTCCTCTTACGGCGGACAGCAGCCGTTCCGACGCGGCGACGCCACCCAAAGTTGGCCCAAAGCTCCCCCCCCGGCGTGATTCCCGCGGAATGTTTTAAATATCAATGAAGAATAGTCCCGTGGAACTTGGGAGACACTAACTTGGCGTCAGGAATCCACCCCTGCACCCCCACCTCAACCCGCCACCAACCAGGCGGCGCGCACCAGCCCCGTCGCCTCGCCCCGCTGACGACTACTCTGGATTCCCGCTCCCCTCGCTGTACTTCGAATCCGTGACGTTGTAGGCCCCTGGGGGCGGTGTGTTCGGCTGCATCAGCCTCCCTCCGCCTCCGCCGCCGCCGCGCGCCCTCTGTCTCCCGTGGGTGTGTCGTCCCTGCCCGGCGACACGGTCGCGGCGGCGGCTTCACACTACTTAGCAGAGTTGGGAAGGATCCCTCTGCTGCTACTTTTCGAGCGATCAGAGAGGGATGCCTTTGCCCTAGGCACGTCCTGCGTGTGCCGCCGTGTGCGTCTATGGCAATCCCCCCCCCCTCCCCCTGCCCCACCACATCATCTCCTCAGCTTCTCCTTGTCGGCGTCCTTGTCGAGGCGTAAGTGTGGTGTCTGGGTATTCATCGAAGTGAGAGAGAGAGAGAGAGAGAGAGAGAGAGAGAGAGAGAGAGAGAGCGAGAGAGCGAGAGACTGGGTAGTTGCATTTTAAAACAGGCGGCTGTGGGTGGGCTCGGCGGCGTGTAATCTCCCCGCTCGCGCCTGTACAACGCCTGGAAACACCTCCTCAAACTCCCACGATACTTTTACAAGGAGTGATCCCCCCACCACCGCCACCGTGGCGACAGAAATTAATTTTCGTGACGTTCCGCCCGTGGGGCAAAAGGAGAGGCAACTTTGGATTGGTGTGGAGAGTGGGGGAGGGGGGTGGGGGAGGATGTCGTGCACAGGATTAAGCAGGGGCAAAGCGCACCAACGCAACGGTGCGGCGAAAGCCATTAGGGGACTGACGTGTTTTCGCGTTTGTAATTATTATTTTTTGGCACAGGTGAACTGTTTTGTTGTGCGTTGAAATTGTGTGACACGCGAAATTAGAATAAAAGGCCCTTACTGTATGAGAAATAATGACGGACTAACGAACGCCAAAGTATTTTCTTTTCTTTGTGTGGGTGCAGTCAAGGGTGCCCTTCTTCTTCTTGTTCTGGTTCTTCTTCTTCTTCTTCTTCTTCTTCTTCTTCTTCTTCTTCTTGTGCACAGGCCAAAAGTTGGTGCGTCTTGGTAGGCCTCTGCTCTCCGCCTCTTTTTGCCTGATCTCTCTCTCTCTCTCTCTCTCTCTCTCTCTCTCTCTC
>NW_026267131.1:4878701-4881851 GCF_000697945.3 Frankliniella occidentalis | reverse complement strand
CAAAAGTTGGTGCGTCTTGGTAGGCCTCTGCTCTCCGCCTCTTTTTGCCTGATCTCTCTCTCTCTCTCTCTCTCTCTCTCTCTCTCTCTCTCTCTGTGTGTGTGTGTGTGTGTGTGTGTGTTTGTGTGTGTGTGTGTCCGCCTCTCTCACTTTTTCTGCGCCCTCTGAGACGGCTCGCGTTATGGCTGTTGTGACGACGGAAGCGCTGGGCCAACGACCTGCCGACCGCGCGGGCGGCTCGGCCAGCGCTGCGCATCGCCTTTTGTCAAAGTTTGGCGGGAAAAGAAGAAAGAACAGAAGGGGGTGGAAGGGGAGGAAGGGTTTGGGGGTAGTGCTGGAATCAGCAACACCTCGCATGTGTCGCGGCGCGCCGGCGAGGCCCAAAGGAAAAGAAGAGAGAAGAAGCGTTTGGCGCCAGATTCGATTGGACTCGAGTCGTTAGTTTGCGATTCACTCGCGTTGCCGTCGCGTTGCTCCGCTCACGGCGAACGATTACTGTCGTCTACCGTCGTGACGTGCGGCGGCGGCGGAGGACATGAAATGCTCGCAAAAATAAGAGACGCTGTCAAAAACCGACGCCTTGGTTTGCAAGCAGGCGCAATGCACCGCTTGTCGAAGATATGCTTGGAAAAGTCCTGTTTTTTCCAAGAAGTAAATCGCTTGAAAAGCAAGACGTTGTTTTTATTGTGAACGCACGGGAAAAGAAGCTGAGTGCACAACCGGGACCAAAAAAAGTAGTGCGCGATTGGAATGAGCTGACTTCCCCAACGTAAGTCTGAAAAAAAAGAAAGCTGTTTCCGCTTTATCTTAGGGGGCAATAATTATCATGTCCTGTAGAAGCGATCCATCCGCGTCAGGTCCATTCCGGCGCTCTCCATCGCTTGTTGCGGCATTATGTCCCTCCCGCTCAGTCCCGACATCCATCCGCCTATCCGTCCATAGCTCCCGCCCGCTCGCTCGGTGTAACTTATGGCGGCGGTCTAATTGCTCCAACTTCTCACCTGGTCTCGAGGCCTCTGGGCGTCACTCCTCCAACGACTTGCCGTGCTCAGCTCTCGCTGATGGCACGGAGAGTGGGGAGCAGAGGATCGAGAGAGAGGCGGGGGGCTGCAACCCCTTCCCCTCTCTCTTCTACCTCGACCCCCCACTGTGATGAACGTGCCCCCTGGGGGTGATCCCCTCCCCTTCCACTGCACCTCCACCCCTCGCTCAGGTTTGCCTGCACCGCTTTGCTAGCTAGCCTATTGGCCGCCTCATTCATAACACTGTTCCCACCTTAACGCTCTTCCCTCCCCCCCCCCCCCCCCCCCCCCCCCCCCCCCCACCTTGGAGGGAGGAGAGCGAACAGTGGCTCTCCTGCCCAGTCCTAATATCAGCGAGTGCTGCCATGTCCCGCCCGCTGCATCTCTATCTTACTCTCCATCTCACCCCCCCTCCCCTTTTCATCTCCCCCTCTCCCTTCTCACATCTCATTCTCTTTTCCTTTCCATCTCACCTTGCCGTGTGTCCCTAATCTGAGGTGACGGAGATGGAACTGAAAGCAGAATCGCGGTTGTCACGTTGTCTACGTTCAACGCGCGTTTTTGTAGCCTTTGATATGAATGTACGGACGGCTTGTGTGGGTTTTGCAGTTTGTTTCGTATCTGTAAGTGTATTTTTGTTTACACGTGTTGCATTTCCATTGGATCCCTCTCCATTGCGCAAAGTTTTATTTTTTGTGTGTGGGGGGAGGGGGATAAAAAGGGTGGCTGCGTCGGTTAATTGGAAACAGTTGATACGGGAGAGGGCGACGTTACACCACGCGTTTGGAGGAGGTGTCAGATTTTTTAAAAGAGAGGAACAGGAGTGGTAAAAGAAACAAGAAAGTAATCGGGGAGGAGACCCCCAGATGTGTGGTGCGTGCTTTGAATCGTGATTGTTTCTTACCAATCGTTTTGTGGGGGCAATTTTGTCCCTTTAAAAGAAATATGAGTGTTCAAACTTGGTGTTCAAACAGAATAGGATGATACCTTGAATTGAAGGTGAAATTATTGTGAGTAATTTCGTGTCGAAAATGGACGCAAGATACTCAGCAGGTGAGCGGCCGTGCCACGGTAGTGAACGGACTGAGGGTAGTACTAGAACTTGCGCGCGCCTCCTCGGCTCCCTTTGAAAAGTTTGAAGCGCGCGGCCTTCGCGCCGGGCAGTGCCCGTGTGGACCAGTGGCGGGTCAGCTGGTATAAAAGGCGGGAGGTAGAGTTTGAGAAACAACTACTGCACGTGCGGTTCTTTTCTTATGACTGTGAAAGCTTTTGTATTGTCCCTGAAAGTAGACTTCTTTTAATGGGGCACTGGATACAGGCAGCAGAATAGGTTTAGCGTAGGCAAGGTCGCCCAAACGACACCGAGGCGTCTCACATGTAGGCCTACGTCCTCACCGAATGAGAAAAGGCCCACACCTGCGTCTTCTCTGAATCACCCGGTACACCAAATAGAAAAAGGAAAATTTTTAACCAGATTATGCAGTTTTACTGAGTTGTGACATGTATGTAATTGTATATATGGACAACAGAAAAATGTGTGTGCTTGCTGCTGCCTTGCTTCGCATTTCTCCCTTCTCAGCACCCCCTGTGTGTCTCTCACTCTGCCCTGCGGAAGACGGGCAGACGCGCCGATCGGCAGACGGGCAGGCCCAGATTAGAAGATACGCCGCCCGGGCGCCCTTGGGCACAAGCTACGACAAGCAAAGAGGACCAAATGTTCGTCCGAAAGCAAACTGGGAGAGGAAGAGAGTGAGAGACAGAGAGAAGGTTCAAAGGGGTGGGAAGGAGAGGAGGGTGGAGAAGGGGTGGTAGTGAGAGTAGATTTACCTCTTCTAGCCCGTTGTAGGCGTTTTCCGCGCCCCTCGTATACTGGCCCCCTATATACCCTTTTGCACATCCCTGTTTTCTCCCTAGATCGCTCCTGCTCAAACCAGCCAGGCTGCTAGTGGCCTACTACACCAGCTCGGTCGCGCGCGCGGGCGCGCCCCTCCTCCACCCCTTCGGGCCGCTTTTGCCCGCTTCCACCTCCCCCTACACTGGATTTTTACAACCCCTCCCCAAAACCCTTTGAGGGACTGGCACGGCGCCGCCGCCACCGCATGGGGGCTGAGAGAAAAGGGGAGGGTGG
>NW_026267131.1:4875849-4876911 GCF_000697945.3 Frankliniella occidentalis | reverse complement strand
GGGGGGGTGAGGCAAATGTCCACGTTTGTCCACACGGGGGGAGGGGGGAGTCAAAAAGTGGCCAAAAAGTGTCCACGTGGTATATGTATGGTCCCTAACCGCCCGACCGCCGAGTGACTGCGCGTACGGACAACTTATGACCAAGGTGTTCGTGACCTTCTGAGATCTGGGGGCCTCAAGATTTTTCTTACCATCGTGACTGTTTCGGGTGTTCTTCGATTCCTGTGTCGGACCTGGACCTCTGAGCACCAGCAGCAGCGCGTTTTTCCTGTCCGCGACGGTAAATCCGGAAGAAGAACCTCGCGTTAAGAGAGAGCAGAGGATCCTCGAGTTTCACCTTATCTCCTCTTTCTCTCCTGCCGTCGCTCTCACTCTCTCCAAGTTTACAGCACGCCCTGTGTGATGATAAACTTGTGATAGGAGTGGAGAACCTTCCCTTCGGCCGGACCTGCGGGCCCCGCCCCCGACGGGCCTGGACCGTGTCCAATAAAGTGTACTCCGTGGAGGAGAGGTCCGACATCGGGAGTAGCCGAGAGGCCCGGGAGAGGCAGGGAGAGGGAAAAGACGGGGAGGAGACGGAGGGTGCATGAAAAATGGAGGAGAAGCTTCGCCAAACACTGATCGGCTTACCTTTGCTTCGAAACGTCCGACTATGTTGACCTCTCGTTGGGCGCTGCGAAAGATCCGCCGACGGTTCCGGCAGGCACGCCCTACATATTCTGCTCCAAACTTGACTGACCTGTGCCGATAATCTTAAACTCTGAATGGGCAGGGTAAAGTTTTTTATCTAGGTTAGGTTGTTTGTGCACTGATTTAGATGTGCAGGGTAACACATGCATTTAGAGTAGAGACAGTTTGGGGTGCTTTGAAGCGGTAGGATATACACAGGCAGTTTCCCTATATCCGTCATAAACATATCCGAATACAGCAAATCGGAATGTTTTTTCGATGTTGCTGCACCAAGAGCGCGTGCTTTTGGGTAGAGTACTCGAACCTAAGCCGACCGCTAACGAGTTGACAGTGGCGACCGCAGGTAGGGCGGGGGTGGGAGTGGGGCGAGTG
>NW_026267131.1:4874006-4875554 GCF_000697945.3 Frankliniella occidentalis | reverse complement strand
GGGGGGGGGGCGCAATTTAATGCACTGACCAACATCGACGGCCCAGACACGGCCCTCTAAACAGGGGCGCCTGGCCTGGGCTGTATTGGAGGGCTGCCGTTCCTCGGACATATAGAGGCGGAGAGGGGCTTAAAGGGGTGCGTTAAACGAACTTTGCACGGGCCGGTCGGCGACACTGGGTTTGCCGCTCTCCCTCACTCCCCAACATTTTCCTTACATTGCCATTGAAATTTGTTCGCAAATTCCATTTCCAATATGTGAATGTGTCAGCGCGCTCGTGCGCCCGTCGGCCCTTGCGGGTGCCCCGGCGACAGATACTATGTGCCATTTATCTCGTGTGTCACCACGGCCGGTCGCGGGGGGGACACAAAAAATCGACAACACCAAGGGCTCTGTCTGTGTTTCCCCTCTTTCATTTTTCTCCCACCCCGCCGCCTACCCACCCCCAACCGTTCGTCGGCACGAGGCGAAGGGTTTTCGATCTCTTTCCCGTCTGAGCGGAGGCGCGGCCCTCTTCGAGGTACTCTCTTCCACCCTGCCATAGCGATATAGTCTTTGGCAGCGAAAGCGGGACGAAAAAGAGGTAAGGTACACGACCGCTGTCTTGATAGACCCTTTTCTTCGTTTTCTCCTTCGGTTTGTCCTGCTGGGCGTCTCTTCTTTGGTCTTTCGCCCCGTCTTGCTGTAATTTGTCTTCTATCCATCTATCTACCCACATCTTTTTATCTACACTCTAAGGAGCAAAACCAGGACCGTGCACAAATTTGTTCCTAAAACTGAACAAAACAGGAAAGGCATACGCCTTGCAAGCCTACAAAGATAATTTGTTTGGAAGGATTTAAACAGTGTATCCGCCCTTCGTCTCGCACTCTCGTGCCGAGATACCCGTTGGCAAGGGCATCCCCTCATGATGGATAGAGGCCTCCCAGCAGCCCTAGGGGACCTCCCATTCGGACCGTTGCTTGAAGGCGTGCTCCCTAGCCTAGAGGGCGGGGCGGGGCGGGTCGCTCCACCTGCATGCAAACCCTGGCGGCCGGCCGGTTGGGGGTCCTCACGACCAATAACACCGCTTTATGGCGCATAAAGCGGTCGCGACGACGCTCACCGCCTCTCTGTCACTCCCACGGGATCCCCCCCGCGGAGAGTGGCCCGGGGAGCAGCGCCCCGACGAGGACGGATAATCTCGGTATTAATTATGAACGGTGCCATCAAAAACGTATCTTACTCTCCTGCTCCAAGAAAAGGCTTGTGTCACTGTCAAATACTGCAGCGGATTTTGAAATTGAGGTGGAATTTAAAATTGCGACGAAATTCTAAATGAGCTTCTGTTTTAGTCACCGAGGGGTAAAATATTAGTCTGCGAAGGTCTGTGGTGTGGCTGGTGCTCATGCTCTCCCTTCCTCCGTTAACAATACACAATGTAGTGTGGGGGCCGATCCCCCCACCCCCTTCCCCCAACCTCACGGGCTAAGGGACCGTACATATACCACGTGGACAAAAACGGGGGGAGGGGGGGTTCGCAAAAATTCCACGATTTTCCACAGGGGG
>NW_026267131.1:4870902-4873506 GCF_000697945.3 Frankliniella occidentalis | reverse complement strand
TTGTGGCCCTGGAATCTGTTGCGTAATACGCGCTGCTGCTGCTCCTCCAACCCTCGACCAGAGCGCGCGCGGCACGGCAGCTCTGCGCTCTGACACGCTCTGCTCGGCGCCGCAGTAGCTCGCGTTCGCTTGTCTCGTTACCACCGTAGGCCAGGACACGTTGTCACGTGTGTGAGTGTGTGTGTGTGTCGCGTTAGTGTCGTGCCGTGCGTCACCCCCCCCCCCCTCCCTTCCCCACTTCTGTGATAGCGTTCGCACACGCCGCTTGATAGTATCGCGTCCGGTAATTTATGGCCGTGCATAAACTTAGAAAGTTCGGAAGGGCGGCGCAAACTGGCCGGCCAGACGTAGATGAGATCTGCTCGACACAACCGCGCGGCGCTCTGGCGGTGGCGGAGCAGTTGTCGGGGCGGGGCACTACTGGCACGGGTCACCGTTATAGGTATCCGTTGGAGGATGGTAAAATTTCCCTGCCCTGCTCCCTATCGTTCCCGCACACCCCCAGAACCGACAAAAACAAGCAGCGTTTCCTGATTTTGCAGTAAATTTTACATGCAAGGCGCGCGCAGACCATGCGGATATGATACTCGTTAAAAAAGCGCTGACCACCCTCAGTATAGACAGACACTTGATATCTTTTACACCAGCATAGCCCCCTAAAAGCCTTGAAACGCCGCCAAAAATACATGCTTTATTTTTATCCCAAGAATAGGGGGCTGGGTGTTGGGGGTTACATAAGAGAGGGAAGGGGGGGGGGGTAGCGTGACGAGATGCCTGTGCAACCGCGGGGATACGGGGGGAAGGGTGGTGGTCGTGGAGGCCCAATCTATATTCCGTTGAATTAAACCACAGCCAGACCGCCCGCTCCCAGCAGCACGAGATTGAATCGATAATATTATTTTTATTTTATTTTTTGATTATTTTTTTTGTGTGGGCGCCGCCTCCGTCGCCGCACCACCCAAACCAGTACTAAGCACTCATCAGCATAAAGGTTTCTGCGTGATGCTGCTGCTGCTGCTTTGTGAAGGGGAACAAGAAGTACGGAAGTAGGATGGTGGGGGAGCTGGAAAAGAGTACAATGGAACCGTATGCTGGGAGGAACAACAAGTAACCTTGTCGTGTCTCAGGTGTGCCTAAGTGGCGGCCTCCCAGTCGCTGGGATTTGAAATTTTAATATCCGGGGGGCTGGCCGGAGAGGAGCATGCGTTGAGCCTCCGTCGCGCCAGCCCGCCCGGGCCCCTCCCGTGCCTCTCCCCGCCACGCCCCGCCACGCCCCGCCACGCCGCGACGTCGAGCCATGGAGGGAGGAAGAGGGTCGGCGGTGGCGGCCCCAGCCTGAGCGAGCAATAAGCCCAGCGAGCAGACTGGGTTGAGGTTGACGCTGTCCGAATTGAATTAGCCACTCATCCATCATACGGGGCGCGGGCCTGGGTCCCTTCAAGAAGCGTGCGGCGCGCTGTAGTACAGTGGGCCGTACGACCGCGGCGGTGTGTTCAGCGTGACGCGGCAACACACGCTCGCGCGCGCGCGGGGGGGAGTTAGTCGGGTACTCCACGAAAAAAAAAACAATTATGAAAACGCGAGGAAAGAGAAGGCGATGAATATTAAATTCCAGTCTGGCGCCCACACGTGTGTGTTGAGATTTTTCATTGTGTGTCATGTGGGTGAATAGCTCTGGCGTGTGTGCGGGGCGCGGGGGGCGGGGAGGGGAGGGGCGGTAGGAGCAGGGGGGCCTTGTTTGCTCCTGTGCCGGGCGGAGAAGTTTGGTTATTGCCCACCTAGGGCTGCGCGCAGCATCCTCGCTCTTGTTTTATCCATAAATTAGATTGAGGGAGGGGGGGGGGGCGACGAGTGAAAGAGAAACAACGGAGGCGAAAGCCGATGAAGATCCGGCGCGAAAGGCTCTCTGGCCTGCTGCTCCACCTCGGTCGGTACCTGCTAAACCCAGCAGCCGCGCCCCGCGCCGGTACCCGATCAGCAGAGGATCAGAGGATGCCGCGAAAGTCTTCTTCAGGTTTGCCCGGGGTGAAGCAGAAGCTAGTGTTTGCTCAGCCAAGAGTTTGTTTCTTTTTGTGTTTTCTGTGCTTGCGTTTTTGGAATTGCGCTGGAAAAAGCAAATTAGTCATGACTTGCTTGCGTTTGAAGTACTGCATACTGGGAAAAAAATTCAAATTGGACTCAGCACCTTATATTAGGTGTCGTTCTAATGGTTCCCCATGGTAGGGGCTCGAGCAGATTATCAAATTCCTGCTGCCACGAGGGGGGTTGTCTCTGAGAGATTGTTAGTCACTCAAAATACATTGCATCATTGGAAAGACAAGTCTGCTTTTCTTTCGTCCTCTTAGTGAATACGCTGTCGAAAATTAAATCGTGATTTGACGAAACACGTGCTTTTAATTTCCCCACACCTTGATCAATGACGGACTATTCGTGTCAGATTATTACCGTGACGCAATTCATACACCCTTTGAGTTGTAAGGAATGGCAAACCTGTGCCCCGTTCCCGCCAATCACCGCGCCTGTTTTCCAATACTACTAACTCCTCGACATGGTCGTTCGTTATAGACAGCGGCGGGAATCAATGAAGCCAACGCACACGTAATG
>NW_026267131.1:4861295-4870417 GCF_000697945.3 Frankliniella occidentalis | reverse complement strand
TGTGTGTGTGTGTGTGTGTGTGTGTGTGTGAGAGAGAGAGAGAGAGAGAGAGAGTGCAAAGGGGGGAAAGGGGTAGGGGGTGGACCGCATAGTTTGGGGCCCGTGTAATTTGTGGGTGGTGTTAGTAGGAATGGCGAAATTTTTCTCACCTATCGGAATATATGCTCTGCTCAGTTAATGAAATGTGGCCAAGGGGGACATTCAAAATGGACCGAATCTGAAATAAGCACACGACTGCTCTCACGTCACGTTCCCCTTTTTTTTATTCTCTCGCTCGCTACCAATAGGGCACGCCGTTCCTGCGAGGGAGGGAGGGAGAGAGAGGGGGGGGGGGGGGGGGGGGGGGGGGGGGGAAAAAAGGGGGGGGGGGGAAAAAAGAGGGGGGGGGGGGGGGGGGCGGGATGAGGTCATGTTGCGGGAAATAAATCATACATGATGTGTGACCTCGCGGATGCGAGAGTGATGAACGCGCTTCGACTTTGACAGATTACGTTCGCTCGTCTTGATGCCCCGTGCCTCCTCTTGTCTGCTGCATCGATATGCGGTGAGTAAAGTCCCGACGAGGACTCGGCTAGGGCCCCGACCTCGCGCCGCACTTCAGCTCGGCCTCCGCTCCGCGCCGGGGCTGCACCTCGGTTAGTCCCACTCCTCGACCTGCAGCCCCGCGTACTGCGGCATGCGATCGGCGTTGTTGAGACACCAAGGGTACGAGCGCGCGGGGCGGCGTGGCCGGGTGAAACTGGATGGATCAGGCGGCGAGAGAAGGAAGACGTGATTTTGCAGTGCACATAATGATTTTAACTTTTCAAAAAAGAGTAATTTTATGAATTTTTTGAATTTCCTTTTATGAAATGTTTGAAGTTTATCCGTAAAAGTTTATATGTTCTTCAAGTATTTTTTTAAAATGTTCTGTGCGTTTTTCCCTGGGAAAAGTTTTGTTTTTTTCGGGAAAATTTCAGACCTTAAATTCCGCAGTTGGTGATGAGCACGGAGGAGGGGGACTGGCAGATGAGGCCCGAGGCGGCGCTCGGGCAGCCGCCCCGGGCAGACACAGCGTTTCTAAAGCTCGGTCGTCCTCCATGCCGACATCGTCCCTTGCCACGTGTGGCCGGGCTCCGAGCACCACCGCCTGCATTCGTAATCCCACCGAGGCCCGGTTACACTTGCGTCGCGGAGTGCAGCCCCCATGGGGGCCGCCGACCGCCGACCAGGCCGCCGGGACCGGGCGGGCCGGGGCCGGGGCACCAACCCAACAATAGAAAGCCCAGAAGGGTGCGCGCGCTGTGGAGTTTCCAAGAGGATTTGAACGCTCGCTCGGCCTGTCGGGCGGGCAGACCAACTTCCGTACGGCGGCGGGCCGAGGGCGGCCGAGGAGAGCCTGGAACTGGCGAGGCTGTTCGGGCGCGCGGCTGGGGCTTCTGTAGTCCCGCTGGCCGACGGGTGGGGGTCAGGTGCTCTGCTGCCGTTGCTGGAACAGCGTCTCGCGAAATATCGTCGAAGCCTGTTGCGTGAGTCGTGGTCTAGCGTACCAGCGTACCGGGGCTGTAAGTACGCACGTAAGTACGTGCAAGTACACAGAAAAGGGCGGTGGACCAATTTTTCATAGAAAATTAACCTTGCCAATATTATGGTATATTCACAGAAAAGTGTTGGACTTGTAGTAAACATATTATACTTTCATCCTACTTGGGTGGCATATGGTGTGTTTGTGTGTTACATAACATTCACACGTTTTGGTGTGTTGCAATTTCTAAACGCGCTTTCAAGTGTTCAAATCTTACGCTCTCATGTTTGTTGGGCGTCGTCGGCATGATTCATTGCCGTTGATCCAGTATCCCACCCGCACTCAGACCTCTTGTTTGCTCCTAATTGTGTGGGACGAAAGAGCCTCATCAGGTTCCTCGCACCTGAGCGGCGCGATGATGTACTGCCTCCCGCCTCAGACGGGACTGGCGTGGAAAGCGTGGGAGCCTGCTGGCGCCTCGGCGAACCCGATGATGACGGAGGATGTAAGCAGAGGCGGGCGTGAAATCGAAAACTGCGGAAGACGCTCGTGGCCAAGCAGCTAGGCTATACATCCAATACGGGGCCTTAGTTTTTGAAAATCAGCTCTGGAAGACTTGATCTGAAGCGACGATATAGTGGCAAAGTATTTGACATGTGCCACTAGATGTCTGATGGCAATCACGCGGGAAAGTGTTTATTTGCCATATCCTATGTTATTATGTAACCTGAAACAAAACTGGCGGGTCGGAAGCCGCATGCCCGATCCCCATTATCCGCGCTTCAGGTGTCGGCGCCGCAGGCTAAGGTAGATGTTCGGGATGCTCCAAACTAAAAGTCAGGGCACTAGCCTGGTTTCCGATGTCTGATTTGGACCGTACGTAGCGGAAGTTTCTAGGAAGTCAAAACTTTTCCTTTCAAAGGTTTTGCTCATTCAGACCAGAAGACGCGTTCATACTATAACATGAGTACAATCACAAATCCTCTATAATATTCGTCTGCGGGACTCATTTTGCTTGAAGTGCAATTTTATTTTTTTGGTATGAGGAAGAGTGGCGAAAAAGAAATGCGGCCTGTCTAACGTCTGCGTTCGTCTCTGTTGCAGGGGGGCGGATGATACATCACCAGGTGAGTCCTCAGCAGCGCGCTCTGGGTGCGGTCGCTGCAATGACGGTCATTCGTTCTCTCCCGCCGCGTGATCACACTTCTCTCTCTTATTTCTCTCTCTCTTCCTCATTCGCTCTCTCGCTCTTGCCCTGGTACGGGCTGCCCACTCCCTAAAATCGCCTCTCTGCCTCTCTCTCCTCACCCTCCCTCTCCTCCTTCGTGTGGCCATAGCATGTGCTTTTACTGCGTTGTTTTATTCCGCAAGCATAAAGCTGTCGCGACTATCGCCCCCCCTCCCCTCTCTCTCTCTCTGCCTCTCTTCCTCGCTCTCCCACTACCTCTTTTTCTGTCTCTCCTTCGGACTGCGCTCGCCATACGAAGAGAAACAATCCAATAAATTGTGTGTGCATGTGTGGCTGGCTGCTGTGAGCCAGTGGCAGCCCTCCGTCTTGTGTTTCAAGTTCAGAAGGGAAACCGTGGCGCCCCGCCCGCGGCGCCCGCGCAGCACTGAAACTGTAAATATATGTTTCTCATTTGCCCTGTAAATATTTTGTTTTTGTCCATGCGTTTGCCGCCCCCTGCTCCGCTTTCCCCCCTCTCATGTGCCATTTTGCCCTTTGCGCGCTTCTCTGCACAGAATGGGGATGACAGTGCGGTGTTCTTTTGATGTGCCTACTCTCTCTCCTGAAATGAGCCGTGTGTGCCTGCAACGAAATGCCCGTCATCATACCCAACTAAATATGGACCCTTTTTTTTCCTTTGCCCTCTCTCTCACCTCTCTATTTCCCTCCCGCGCGTACCTTTGCTACGCCCGACGGGGATGAGGCGTTTACATGCACTCCACTCCCCCTCTCCCCTCTCCTCTGTCCCCCCCCCCCCCTCCCTGTCGGGACTGCCGCTAGGCGCGCACCATGCTTCTCGTTAACATGCTGAGGAAGACAGTTGTTCGGGGCCCCACTTTTCAGCTGCGCTGTTCCCGCCCTCATTTTGTCCGTCAGACGGAGACACGAGGCCGGGGGGGGGGGCGGAATGTGTGTGCAAGCGAGAGAAATAATAAGGACAGGAGAGAGGAGGGGGAGAAAGAGAGAGGAGGGGGGTGTTGGTGTAGGGTGCGAGCGAGGCGGCAGCGTGGGTGGGCGAGGGCGAGGGCGATGGCAATGCATGAGGAATTCAATGATAAAGACGACTGGCTCTGTGGGAGAGAGAGACGACGCAGTGTTGGGGTAGAGAACGGGGAATGGGGGTGGCGGAGGCACTGCACTGGGTGAGAGGGAGAGGGGGGGTCAAAGGGGGATGGCATTGTCAGAAATGTGGGGCAATATTTGATATGCCGCCGTCGCTGCTCGGCTGCTCGGTGGGACGGTCGGTTGGTCTGCAGCGCCGGGGACGGGTCGCCGGCAAATTAGACTGGCAGCACTTTGTTATCGTACGTACGAACGCGCGCGGGTCTGTGTGTGTGTGTGTGTGTGTGTGTGTGTGTGAGAGAGAGAGAGAGAGAGAGAGAGTGCAAAGGGGGGAAAGGGGTAGGGGGTGGACCGCATAGTTTGGGGCCCGTGTAATTTGTGGGTGGTGTTAGTAGGAATGGCGAAATTTTTCTCACCTATCGGAATATATGCTCTGCTCAGTTAATGAAATGTGGCCAAGGGGGACATTCAAAATGGACCGAATCTGAAATAAGCACACTGCTTTCACGTTCACGTTCCCCTTTTTTTTATTCTCTCGCTCGCTACCAATAGGGCACGCCGTTCCTGCGAGGGAGGGAGGGAGAGAGAGGGGGGGGTGAAGAGGGAAAGGTTCTCATTGCCTTCGACAGCAGGTGTGTGGTTTGAAATAAGATGCACCCCGAATTGCTGCCCCCTGCTGCTCCCCTTTTCTCACGTTTTCTCTCTGTATGCCTTTGCTCTCCTCCCGCGTCATGGCCTCCTTCGTCTGGTTCGGGTGTAACGAACTCTCCCCAGGTGCCGCTGCAGCCCCAGGATCAGCGAGCTTGAGCCAGGGTCTGTGGATCTCATCCCTCAAGGCCCTTTCCCCCTCCCGCTGCTCACCGCGAGCATAGTGGATACCGGGAGTAGTATTTTTCTGATTTGGCCACCCCACTCAAATACCGCTGAAACAATTGTTGTGGTTAATCAGGGAGGATTGTCGTGTAAAATTAAAGCACAATTCTTCAAGTCAAAGAAGGGAAGCGAAAAATAAAACATGAGGTCGGCCCAACCTTCACTCCGGGAATAACTCTGGAAGTCCGGCGCGCGGCTTCGGGATGACCTGGAGATGCTGAAGCTGGCTCCCGCATCACGTCCCGGTGGTCGAGTGGTCAACGTGATGGGAATGCAGTATGTGAAAATACACCGGATGTGAAAATTCATACCAATTCTGATGTAAAATTTCATATCATGGATAGGAATATTGCTGCATATCACCTGATGTAAATTTTGACAGTGAAAAACAAAACCGTTGTGCTTTTTTGAGAAAAGTAAGAAGTTCTCAGCAATTGTTGTGGTGTATATTAGGTAACAGCTGGTTCATGTCACCCACCTAAACGCATCGCCGCATCTGCCCTTCTGCTTACCGACCGTCCATCCCGTGTCTTTGGTTTTCTTTTCTCTCCGCTTTCAGGTGGGCGTCGGTGTGTTATCGCATTGCTGTGTATCAGTAAGTTTGTCATAGGTCCTTCTCTATTCCCTTCCGGTTATTAGCAATATAATATACGAAAGGAACATAAAATCAACGACCGTATCAAAGCAGCTCTCCCCCTCTCTCCCGAAATAGCCAACTTGCCCCCCCCCCCCTTATTCCCCCCAGCTCCGCCCGTACGCTCTAGTTAGTCTATTGACAGTAGTTCTATAAATAAATACGATATGCTTTTTTGACAGGAAGTGTTATACACTTTTCCCAGCACATCCATTATCAATTGAGCTTTTTATACAATATTTGCTGGGTTTATGGCTATGACTGAGGTATATGGTGTATGGTTTCCCACAACCTTGTCCCTGTCCCATGGAGGTGGACTGGACTTCTCTCTATCCATAGCTCCGTTTGACCGATTGGATTTACTTCAGCCCGCAAATTTTGTAGGCTGCAAATAAAATCCAGGCTCGAAAATGAATACAATACAATAGATTTTGTTAGTAAATAAAAAGATTTCAATCAAACGCACTGGGGGAAGAGGGGCTCGGGTTTTCCCCTTGCTGATAATTCTAGTCCTACCACGGGGCTTTGGACGAGAGCCAATCTGCAAAGGCATAAATATTTCTGCCCTGATCTGTAACCCGCAACTGCCGATACACTTTGCTGACTGTGGTGGGTGAATCGACCCTCCCGGCTGGTAACGTGTTACTTTTTTTCCATTGCAGTTCCATCTTTTTAAGGGTTTCGGACAGCGTTCAGTAGCAGACCTGCCCTGGTGCGTGGTGCGTGGTGGGGTTAAGGTGACTTTTGTTTACTCGAGACGCATGCCATTCTTTGAATACTTTGCACATCCCCATTTCCTCATCCAGCCGTGGTGCGTGGGGCCTTCCTGCACCGGGCAGGCGCGGCTGAAAGCGGGTGGTGGGCTGCGCCGCCCATGGCTTTCGCTGGCATCCGGCCACATCATGGAGCCTTCCCGCCGGCCGACCTTGGTGTGGGCGGCGCAGCCTGGAGTACTGGAATACCGAAGTGATGGCCGGTCGCCATCACGCAGCGCAAACTAACTAGCTAGCAGCCCGGTGCCGCCAGCCGCCAGTGCGCCCGCGGACCGAAGGGTAGGCCACGCGCTCGGCACGCGTGCGCAGCGCTCCCACGGTATTGCCTACCTCACAGGCGGCCTCCGCGCCGCGCGCGCGCTACACCCATCATTGACTCCGTACAATGTACTATAGAGTATCTTTGTAAATTTATGATGTATTCTGTAGTCAATGCTTACAAAATTTTACAACATTTATGTCACTCTAAAACCGCTCGTCGGTGAATTTGAGACATAATAATGCTTGTAATTTTTATACTTTTGAGTAGTCATTTTTACAACACGCTTCATGGGAAATTTATCCGTAAAACTTCCATCTAAATTGGACAGTGTACACTCAAGGAAAAGTGAAATTGGAAGCACACACACACACACACAAAAGTGTGGACTTTAACCATAGTACACTCATCCTTGTGTGTATTATGGCAATTGCAGACGTATATGTTTGTGCTACTAAACTCTGCCATGTGTGTTCTAAGTACAATTTTGGGTTTGCAGTGCGCGCTTTGATTCCTAGCGACTGCTTCTATTGTTCTATTGTTCTGCAAAGTAAAAAAAAATCTCCTCTCTCGAGAATTTTATGTTTTCGTTTTCTTGCGACGTTTTTACCTTGTGTCGTCTGATTTAGTTTCATGACCAAGTAAACGACCTCCTGCCCCCACCTGCTGCACTGCAGGGAGCCTCAAGGGCAGCTCGAGCGGCCCTTGGTGATAATTATTAGGTTCGCACGACACTATGCAAACCGGGTGCCCTTTGAGGGCGACGCCACGCCAAGGCTGCCACGCCGCGCCATCGTGTTCAGCATGTGGCTTTAAAGTCACACGCAAGGCCGTGTTTCTCAGAGACAAGTACAGGAATATTACTAGAGGTGAAATCACACGCAATTTAAAGATTCAGAGGCCCAGTGCCGTGGGAAAATTATTTCCAAGGAAAAACCAACCTCCTGTGTTATAGAAGTTTAACCTGGTGTGCAAATGAGAGTTTTTCGAGGAGGAACGTTAACATGGGTGCGTGGCTGTTTATTTCGTTTGGAGAACTTGCCTATACTTGACGAAAAACTAATAAACAGGATTTTTTGGTATTTCTTCTAAAGCGGCTGTCCTCGTGTTGCAGAGTAAAAAATTGCAGTGGGTTAAAGTAGTGAAACACAATGGTTATTGTTAAGAGAGTAACACCCGTTCCAACCTGAAAAAATATCCAGGTCTCAGTAACTCGATCCCTTGGTGAAGTTTTGCGTATTTGAACGCGCACCTTTTACCCGTCGCGCGCAAACAACCTGCCCTCGCGGTCCTGTGATGCAAATTGCATTTCCGCAGGTATTGTGCTGCTTTACCGTCAGTGGTAAATCTGCGTGCACAGCTCTTCTGTCGGACCCCCGCGTGCAGCTTGCGTTTCACCTCGCGCACGATGCCTTTCCGTGACGGCAACCCCGCATTCACTTAGCGCTGTGCGTTCTGTCACGACCCCCTGTCGACATGACTGCCGCGCTTTTGAACGCCCGTCAGGCCGTGTCAGGTGGGCTTGCTCGGCATAATTTTTTTAAATCACCGCGCCCTGTGTCACCATTTCTCTCTAAATGACCGCCTTGCATGCGTGACTTGACAGGTCTTGGCGTTGACTAACCGACTCGCCGCCGCCTTCTCTAAATATGCACGTGTATGTGTGCGTGTATGTGTGCGTGTGGCGGAAGTTGTTTTTTTTTGTGTTTTGTTTTTCCTTTTTACGAGAGCGTGTTTTGTGGAGCGTTGAAGCGTTTAGGTCGGGGTGGGTGCAGTAAAGCTCGCGCCCGGCGCGCTTCTGCGGGACTGCGCCTTGTACACGATGATGAAGACGTGTTTTCCTTAACGGAACAATTTTTCTCCTGTCGGCGCCGATACCTGTGTAGCAAGAAATTACGTGCCCGGAGAACAAAGTTGGTTTTGAGATATGCGGTCGCGGGAGCAGATTGGTCGAAGGGGTTACACTGGAAGCGATGATGCAATGTTCGAAGCAAAAATGGTTCTGGTTTGCATTTAGCAGTTGTTGTACGTAAGGAAGGCTCCATAAATGCTGACCTAGTGCGAAAATGTCCTGCCATGATTTTGAATCACAAAGTTCCTTTTCGGCGGGGGAATGTGATGAAGGTGTTATAACGTAGTTGAGCGGATGCGGCAACCCCACGCTACCGCAGCTTCCTGGTGCATTACCGGAGAGGAGGGGTCCAGGACGGGGCTGGCAGTTTTCCCGAGTGTGGCGTGGCGGGGCGTAGTGGGGGCGCAATGTTCCCAACGTTGCGGTTCCAGTTCCAACGGGCTCCTGCGCATAATTCCTGGACGTGGATCCACATGCGTTCGGTCCAGTCACAACCCCGTCCCATCTGATACCGTACCATTCGCCTCGCTCCCACACCCACCCTCCGCGGTGTCCTGCATCCCTTTGCTATCTGGTTTTCCTTTTCTTTGAGGAAACACTTTTAGTTCCATTTCAAACGATACTTGTTTTAAAATCTCCTTAATAGTAAAGAATGTTAGTATTTGTCAGCATGCAGCTCCTCTTTTGAACTGACAACATCTGTGGTCGCAATGAGCACTCATCACATACCAACCGCATTCCCTACCACCCACCAATCGCATACCCTACCCGTGATGTGCTCTTATTGTGTGAGAGTGGGAATCCGTACAATGTTTCTGCCTCCCACTTCCGCTTTAATCAGTTGGCAGTATACGTTTCCCTCTTGCCCAAATCGCAATCTCATCTGAGTCTGTTTTTCATTGTATGTGTTGTTTTTTTTGTTTTTTTTTGTGTTTTT
>NW_026267131.1:4850094-4857232 GCF_000697945.3 Frankliniella occidentalis | reverse complement strand
GTCTTCGTTTTGAACTGCCAATCTTGCAAGAAATGTCTCCCGACTACTGAAAATTCGGTGATTAATGAAGGTGTTTGATAAGTAAACTATATTGGTGTTTGTTGTGGCGCTATACGTATTCATTTTAAGTCATCAAACGTTGGACCTAATGTTGACGGAGCGTGAGTGAAAGTTTAACGAAAAAACCTTAAATTATTTGAAATTGAAACTGCGCCACTGCTACAATTGAAATCTGTATTAAATTTGGTGTCATTTACGTCACACTATCAGAGGTGTGAAACACGTTGTGTAGACGTACAACAAACTGTACAGTAATCAACCCCAATATTTTCTTGCACTTAAATTTTTTTTCTTGCTTGTTACATGCTATATAATCATAGATCAAAAATATTCACAAGTCTCATGATTTGTTTAATCGAAATTATATCTCTGATTACTCAAAATATACAGAAACTGTATAAAAATTGGTTTTCCCAATACAGATTGGTACTATTGATGTTATCTGATAGTTCAACTATTGGTATTCTGCATAATTAATGGTGTGAAAAGATTAAATTCTCACTCTTTGTTATCATCTAGTCAGAATTACAGTTAATGTACTGGTTGCAATGCAGATGCAAATACAACTTTCAGGACAACTTCATACTAATGTCGGAAACTCGATAGTAAATTGGTCTTAAAACAGTCTTTAAACTACAGTGCGAAACTAGTGTGGAAAACTACAGAAAAAGTAGCATAATAAAATATCTGAAAACTCAATTGCCAAACTAATGTGTCAACTATACTCATTACTCTTTTTTTTCTCCTCTGCAACTGCAGTTTCAAGACTGCAGTTTGAACGCTATAGTCCAAACTACAGTTTAACTAAAGATCCTTCCACCCGGGTTGCCATCCTTTGGTCTCTATGGTTCCTTGTTTCAGTGGTTTTGGGGCGGCGAACCGGCAGGTGCATAGGAGAGGGTGCGGTCGCTGCGCCGAGTTTTAGTGTTGTTGTTTTTACTTTTCGTGTGTCGTTTCTCTTGCTCTTTTTCCTTCCTTCTCTGTTTCGTCTGCTGCTTTTATCCATCTCTCTCTCCTTTTTTTTCTCCCTTTCTCGTTTAATTAAAGCGTTGATGGCTGGGAACGGAACAAAGAGACGGTCTGCGGAGCTGAATGCGGTGAACACCGTGCTGCGGCTGCTTAATTACCGTCCATATTTATGGCGCATTTACGATTTTCGTCGCCGACCCGTCAAACAACGTGGGGACGAATGGAGACGCTTGCCGCGCTCGCCCCCCGCTCACCGCCGCAAAAGGCTTAATTATATTTTTTTTTGCCACGCGACAAAGGGGGCAGAGGCGCCGGGGAGGATGTCATCGTCGCCTCGGCCGTCTCTCGGAGGGGATGAGGGATGCCCGACGTCGGGTCCGGACTTGAGCAGGAGGGGCGACAACCCTGGCGAAAAATATAATCATCCTAGTAATAATAATAATAATAGAAGGAAAATAAAGCAAGGAGAAGAGTGGTCTGAGAAAAACCGCGCGCGGCGGCTTGCTGAGCCGCATAATAGAGTACGTCCGAGTGAATGAAGGCGCGCGGGGGATGAATCGCAGAGGCCCAAAATGCTCACTGCCAGTTTATTTCGAGGAGGCTGGGTTGTTTGGGGTGCCGGATGCCGTGTACGGACGGCTGTGAATGTAGTCGGCTCTTAGCGAGATTGACCGATTGTTCGAAAAATATCGTCTCGATATACGACTTTTTTCAGGTAGGGACGTTCGCTTCTTGTTAACAACAGAAACAATGTGTGAAACGTACCTTACTATTGACATTTCCTGTGTTCCCTACGTCTTGTACGACCTACGAACACCTGTTCGTGTTAGGATCATAGTATTATAATCTCATAGTTGTCGCTGTTGAGGGTTTTGCTGCTACTTGTTCCCAAGGCCACATAGTCTCGTCGTCCCGAAGGAGAACAAGGGCGAAGGGAATATCCATCTGCATTCTCGCTTCTCGGAGTGCGCGCCAATTTCCTCGGCGGGTTTCGCACAAGCCCCGTTTCGAAAGTAGTTTTCCGCAAAAACTTTGCGTGGTTTTGCTAAGCTCGGAAAGAATGCTCAAGAGAGGAAGAGGGGATCAGAGGATCCGCACGGAGAGTGGTGGGGTTAGATGGGAGGGTGGGGTTGAAGGTGAACCGCAGGCGAATATCGAGCGACACAAAGATTAAACTTCCAGCACACGTCCTAAAGAATCGTCTAGTGAGGGTTTGCCGAGCACCACACTGCTCTTCACTCTGCGCGGCACACGAAAAGACCTTAAGAGAAGTAAACGTATGGTATTATTCACGTATAGGAACTGTACATAATGCTGATGTTACGAGTAATATTCGTCCAGTATCGTAAGGTATTAAATATGCACGTAATTTTTATTTGTATAAAATGAAAAGTGTAAAAATTGGTATATTGAACTTTGTGTCGTGTCCGCGGGAGGGACAGATCTTGATGGCCCAATAAGGGAGAGAAGAGAGGTGATGTTGATTTGACGCTCAAGTTTAAAGTTGTTTATTCAACGAATAACACGAAACGGGTAAACACTGTAGGATCCATACAAGGCGGTGGTGGCAGGATTGCCAACTACGAATAATGAAATGATGAATGCATGACACTTTGGTTCAGTCAGGCGACCGTCTGGTTCTATGCCTATCACCAGACAGACACAGAAGACCCCCCTGCACCATGCGTCATTTCCTCGTTCCATTGGCTTTGACATAGAAGTTCGAATAGAAACGTTCGCCACTTCTCTGCATAGCTACCTCCCGGAAGTTTGCACAGATCCATTAGAGTAAACGACTGTCGAATCAAAGCACTCTGGCGTTAAGCACGTGGTCAGGGGTCACCCCATCATCTATGTCAAAGAGTCGAATGGAACGAGGAAATGTGGAGTAGTGTAGTGGCGTGCACTGTAGGGGATTTTATCGTAAATTAACGAACAAACACCTGTTAAATTTTATACACGAACTTTTCGTTATCGCTTAGAAAACGAATACTTGTTAAATGATGAAAAGTTCGTAATTCTTCCTAGATATGTAAGTTATCCATGTCATTTTGCACCTCTGTCAACAAGTGTGCGTCTATAAATTTACGAACAATTTGTTTATTGCCTACGAACAGTTCGTATTTTTGGATTTGACGAACATTGTTCGTAAAAGCAGAATACGAACTGTTCGTGAGGAATTTTATCGTAAAATTGCGAAATCTACTAATAGTGCGGTGTTACGGTACCGTGGTACCGGACAGAAACAGAGAGAGCGTAAGCCAGACCCTTTTGCAGGATTGGGACCGTAGAGCTACCGGATTTTTCGACTTATCCGTCCTGATTTCGGATACAGTTCTCAAAATGTTAGTGTTTTATACTAATATTTTTGGGATTAGATAGCTCTTGCCTGTTACCGAAAAAAAGTGCCGAAAACTCAAGGAGATTTAGGGAAAAGGTGTCTGGAAATCAGGGAAAGCTCAGGAAAAAGGGAAATGGAAAGTTTGTGGCAACCATGCTTTACAAACATTTTACCTGCTAGCTAAAGACACCGATTTTAGCACTCTGTAATGTATTTCCATTAACGTTTAGAATAACATTTTCCTTATGAACACCCCTGCCAAGGTGAGACACAACTTCTTTCTTTGGGCGCCCTACTGTGTACACACCGCGCACGCAGAATTACCTGACTGAAGGGTGTAAGGTTCGGGCCGCAGGCGCGCACATGAGGGGATTATAGCAGCCCTTCCGCGCAGTCGCGCGCGCGCCAGGCGACGGTATGCGGGGTAGGACCGCGGGCGGGTCGCAAATCAGCGCCTTGTAGTTGGAGACGATGTGGTTCCGCCGCCCCGCCGCGCCACAGTACAGGGTACAGTACAGGGTACAGTACACCCCTCCACCCCCTGTGCCCGTGTGGCGCTATGCTGAGCTGCGGTCCGACCCGCGCGGGGGGCATTCCGTTCCGTTTGAACAGACCGCGCGGGAACAGAAATGGGCGGCGACGGCATTTGCTCCCAATCCCTTCACATGATTGACTTTTGCGTTGGTAAACTAACAGCGTATTTGTGATGAGGTATAAATAATTTTGTTAAGAAAAAAACGAAATTGTTGGAAGCGTATTTTATTTTCTTACTCCGTGATTTTTTGTTTCTGTACATGTAACATATACTTTGTAATTTGCCATTTGCAAAACGAGTCGCGTACACATGTAAACCCTCCCACTCCTCATCATAATTCGATTCCAAGTCGATACGCAGGATTTGTAAATTTAACATTTTTAATTTGTAATTGTACGGCATTTTCCTAGCGGTGAATTTTCCTAAACGCAGTACGACATTTTTTCACAGTGTCAACAAAATATTTTTGTTGACCACTCCCAATCGCGTGTTTATCTTAAGAAATCTGAGACTGAGTGCGTGAACAGCTTTTGCATCGTAGTGACATTGTTTCACCGTTTGCACACTATTATCAGGTATGCGAATGTGAATGATGACACGCCAGGTCGTTCAAAAGAGAGAGAGAGAGAGAGAGAGAGAGAGAGAGAGAGAGAGAGAGCAAGAGAGCAAGAGAGAGAGAGAGAGAGACTTCCCAATAAAAGCTTTGGACAAGCAGAAATGGTCGGAGCTTCTGCCGCCAAATCGCTGCTCTCTGCTCTGGCTCCAACCCCTTGCTTCTGCTGTTTTCAAGGCCGCCAAGGTAAACAAAATCACGTGGAGTGCTGCTTACATTATTATTACGTTTGTGTCAACAGACGGGGGATGGCGCCCTTAATTTTCTGCTGCACCTCCCCCCCCCCCCTCCCCTTTGCCACCTCTGTACCCCACGCTGCGGGGTGGGCGGCACTCGGCAGTTATTTAGAGAACGATTATTTCACATCATTATGCATGGACCCATAAACAAGGGCTCAGTCGGATTCCCCCGCCGCCCTCGAGGTAGAGTCGTAAAACCTTGGCTATTAAAATGGAGCGTTAATCTATCTGCGTTTTGGGAGGGTATTGTGGGAGGAGGTGGGTGAGGGGGTGAGTGCGCGTGTCGCCATGGTGCCTCTGATGAGGGGGTAGTGGGGGGTGGGGAGGGGGGGTGAATTAGTAGAAAGCGAGGACCGGCAGCGCTTGTGACTGAAGCGTGAGAGAGCCCATCGGACTGAAAAGCACTCCACAAACTGGACGTGTTGAGAGATTTCTGGGAGTTTGAAAGACCCCGCCTAAATCCCGTCGACCCCGCACGCAACCCTCCCAACACTTTTCTTGCCCTCGCGTCATACTGGTTCAAATCCCCCGGCTATCTGGTTAACACATGCTCGCTCCAGGACAGGAATCAAAATCACCCCGTAACAAGGGGTGAAGTTCTGAGTGACAACAGCAAAAGTATTTTCCGAGGCGCACAGAAGTGAGGTAAGAAGGAATAAAAACAGAATTGTGGACAGCGCATCTGAGAACCCACGCTCCAGTGAGGCGCAAAGGCGGCCCCAATTTCATCCTGAAGTAGGAGACTAATTCTGTTTTCAATCGAGCGCACGGGCCGGCGGTGTGGCGCGGCGGGGCAGGGCGCAGCGCCGTGACCCAATCCGGCCGTTCGTTCAGATTTGCGATATCCGAGTTAAAAGTTACGAACTGCGATTTCCCTTAAGTCCCTTAACTCTCTAGGAGCCCGCTCCATAAGCGGTCGCGCGCTCGGTCGGGGAGCGCGGCGTGGCCCGTGGGGCCGCGGGGCCCGAGAGCCGGCGGCGGGTTCGCCTTCTGGGCTTCGCACTTCATTCCAATTACTAAACGAACAGAACGGCACGGCGGAAGCGTTTGTCGCTGCAATTATAAAAGTGAGGGAGAGAGGAGGCAGTTATCCCTCTCCCGGCGGCGACTCCTCTGTCGCCCCGCTCTCCCTCAGCCTGACGAGGAGACAGGCTTTTGTCCCGACGCGGCGGCCGCGGCCGCGCCGCGCTCCCCTCCTGAAATACTGCAGTTTAAAACTTTAGCGGAGGCGAAAAAGCACTCGTTTGCTCAAGGCGGGCGCGTCTTTTTCCGTCACGCTTTAGTTTTTCTTTATTTTTACCCCCCTCTCCTCCAGCCAGGCGATGCACTCACCGCTCGTCGCGCTCTCATCGCTGTTGCTGCCGCCCCGCCGGCCCCGGCCTACGGGTCCTACCTCACGCCCCGGCGCCTTCGCCCCGCTCTCCCTGCGCGCAGCCTCAGCCACCCCGTCAGCCCTCTCCCCGCAGGATGGGCCCGAGATTGAAGCTTGCAGCTCCCCGTCTCGGGCCGTATAAAACAAAACGCCTAACGCTCAAGTCGCTTTAAAAATGTGACTAGAGACGGAGAATGTCATTTGGGCTTCTTTTTAATGGTGCGCGCCTGATGACAATGAGCGTTATTCTCTTTCTCCCTCGTCTTAATCTTAATCGTCAAGTTGAACAACAATTTTTCATACGCTACATTCAGCTAGTAAACACACTTGAACAAAATGTTCCTGGCACGGAACAGCGCATAACCAGTGCAAGGAGAACTACATAGCGAAACGGAACATTTTGTTCGCGCCAGTGTGTGTTAGCTTCACAACAAAAGACTTGCTGCCGTTTCGAGCATGCTCGTCTTCAGACGGCAGGCCAAATGTTCCTGGTACTGGACAGGACAGATTAAGTAGTGCAGAGACGTATTCCCGGAAAGGAACAATTCCTTCTAGTGAGTCTTCTTTACTTCTTGTGAATAAGCTACCGCACGGCAGTGGTACTTTGCAGGCACCAGAACAAAATGTTTCCAAGTACCACTTTTTACCACACCTTATCCGACACGGTGCTCATCACTTTGAGGTTGCACGCCATTCTACACTTTCGAGATTAGTATTACATCTAAGGGCTTATTTTAAAAAGGGAAAACGAGTACAACGTTTTTGGTACGTTTGCAACTAATAATCTTGCCACGGGAGTTACGGTGCTCTCAATAATGAAGAGTTCCATTGCGGATGTCGCGCGCCCTGCTAATTTCGCTAGCCGTGAATCATTGCTCTCGCTGAGAATTAATTTAATAATGAGAGTCAATACCGCGCAGGCCGATATGCGCAGTTTGTGTTTGTGCGTACGTGTTTGTGTTGATGCTGTTTGCGCATTTAGGTGATGGTGCGCGCGCGCGCGTGTGTG
>NW_026267131.1:4846668-4850044 GCF_000697945.3 Frankliniella occidentalis | reverse complement strand
TAAAACTATAATTGATAATTTCAACATGATTTTCACGTAAACTTAGTCAAGGCCATCCTCCCTCTTCAATTCTAGATAACGCTTTTTTTTCGAGTTTGCGTCACTGCCCTTGCTCCGATACGTTTGCGACCCGCGCAATCTTTCATGCGTGTGGCGGGGCCGGGGGGCGGCTCTGCGCGACAATTTCACCAGCCGAGCCTTGATGGATGTGAACAAGATGGCGCGGCGCCGCGTGAGGTCAGGCCTGTCGCGGCGGGGCGTGGCGAGGCGCGGTCCGTAACATGCAGGTCGTAATCGGCTACACTTGAGCTGAAAGCGGGGTGAAACGACCCGTGACTCGCTCAGCGGTGGCGGCGGCGGCGGTCTGCTTCGAGCCCGCAATGCGGTGTGCGGAGCCGCCGCCGCGCCGGTCTGCAAAGTACGAATTCCGCGGCCGCCGCTTGCTTCCACCCGACACTTTGGAGTTAAACCCAGTCAAGAGACGGAAGTAAGAAAACCGTTGCCGGAAGACTTCGCATTCATGTTTCTCGTTTCAATTAAAATGGATTTAACCTTGTCAACAATAAAAAGCTTGGTTACCATTCTATTGGTGGTATGCTCGCTAGTAAGCGTGCAGGTTAGCGGTCATTGCGTCTACAACTTTGGTTACGTTTTGTTTTTTCTCGCGTTGTTTCGTCGTTTGCATGTGAAGTGCAGTCAGCTGTTGTGCCACGCGGGTCAGCCTGCTCGTGCGTGACGCGATTGGTTCGGCGGTGCTATGGGGCTTACAACACGACGACGCCCCACCCCGTCCCACCCCACCTTCTCTTGCCCTACCCTTGCTCAACCTTGGTCGGTCACCCCTCACTCGGGTGCCCGATGCGACGCGGCTGGTACTTGACGAAATCGTTTCCATCGCTGGCAGCGGTCGGGCCAGCTCAGCGAGTGCTAGGAGAGTGTTAGAAATGCAGCCACCCCTCCTCGTACCGGAGGGAGAGGGGGGGAGGGAGAGAGGGAGAGAGAGAGAGAGAGAGAGAGAGAAGCGCGCTGAACAACTTTAGCCCTTTTTCCGCCGCGCGCCGTGTGGGCTTGTCGCTGCTGGATGTGGGCGACGGTCCGAGTGCCAAATGGCTCGTGAACTCGCCACCCTCCCGCCCGCGCTATACCGGCCCCCTCTACTTCCTCTTGTCTCCTCGACTCGCGAGCGTTACCTACCGTTTCTTTCCCTTCAATCCATCTCCACTTTTGCTCTCAGACACCACCCCTTTCGTCCCTCGCTCCGCCCCCCCCCTCTCTTTCCCTTTCTCTCTCTCTTTCCGTTTCGTCGCACCTGCCGTTCACCTTTGCTTTTAGTCCCCTTCCCCACGTGCTATCCCCCTCCATCGCCCTGCTCTATCTACACATGAATGACGTGAGTGTGTTAACACAGTTGAAGTGCTCTCTCTCTCTCTCTCTCTCTCTCTCTCTCTCTCTCTCTCTCTCTCTCTCTCTCTCTCTCTCTCTCTCTCTCTCTCTCTCTCTCTCTCTCTCTCTCTCTCTCTCTTTCCCTGTCCCAGAGCAAAAGATGACTCACGTTTCGAAAAATAAATAAACGACCCACAAAATAACAGAATATGAGATAATTTACCGCGTAATATAATTCTTTCTCCTTAAACATACGTACACACACACACACACACAAATACACACGTATGCAATCGAAATAATTTGCGGCCAACCCCTAATGTTTGCGTCTGCGCCACATAATATTTGCCCGCGGCGGTTTTTGTTCAAATGTTTGCTTGGCTAGAGCGGTTATGCGGACCTGCCCGTCCTCCTCGTCCCCGGTCCTCCTCGCTCCCTCTCTCGCCCCCGCTATAACCCCCTTTCTCGTCCCCCCCCCCTCCTCCCCTCCTCACTTCGTCGAAGTGTTACGGAAAACTCCTCTCGGCCGGCAAACGCGCGACAGTGTGACCTGGGATATTTTCTGCAGAGCTCAGTTTTTTAGTTACCTGATGCAGACATTGAACTGGTCGCTTTGTCCTTTTCGCGGAAACATTTTGTTTGAAGTTTACTGATAGAGGGTCATGTGCTGATAAAAATAAAAACACACAGCACACGGCTGAACCGCTTGCCAGATTTCCTAGTGCGGTAAAAGGAAACCTGGCAGACGGTTTCACTTCTCCAAATCGTTAGTCGGGGAGAGTCTGCAGGGTCACGGGCAGCACGACTGTGGCGCGGCACGACTCTGCCGTATCTCACTCCCTCCGCGCCTCTCTCGCCCTCTTTTCCCTTTCAGTAATTACCTCTTTGGTGAGCTGATCTTGTTTTCAAATCTCTCCCCGTCTCTGTAATTATATATCCGCAGACCGCCGGTGGTGCTCCCTCTTGCTGAGCTGGGTGGAGGTGCAAGGTACCGTATTTGTTACCCGCGTAAACGACACCCCCTGCATTCGTTGAGAGTCGTTTGCACCTCCCTCTTCTACCCTCACCCCCCCGCGCTCCCGCGCCCCCTCTCCCCAACCTCCTGCACCGCGCAAATTGCCGGACAACACTTAATGGGGATTTTAATTTGGCACTCTGTTTTCAGAATAAACGAGGAGGGAATTTCTCCGTCGGCACAATGGGCCCAGCGGGCAGCCTGGGTGCAGGAGGTAAGCGCCTCCCCCCCCCCCTCCCCCTCTTCTCTTTTCCCTGCTCGTGGTGTTACTCTCCCTTATTGCGGATGCAGCTGAAAATTTTGGGTCTGTTTTGGTCAGGAACTGGAACCCAACAATCAGGCGGGATGTCAGTTGTTTGAAAGTAACGAAGTGCGTTGTTGTGCATCGTCGATCAGACCAAACAAAACGTGTGTACGTGCGTGCACTTATCACAGAGCACCGTGGTTCGAGGCCGTTCTTTGGCCTACTGACCTCCTGAAATGCATTCGCGAACGGCCCCCCCTCCCCTTCCTCTTCCTCTCTCTCGCTTACACTCGCACGAGCACACTTGGGCGAGCGCAGGTGCCGCCTATTGTCCGAGTGCCTGGCTTTGTCCCGACCGCATTCAGGGCCTCGCTCATGTGTTGCTCTGTGGCGAGCGGTGGGGCCGAAATCAGCAGCGAGAGCTAAACAGACACGGAGAGGGGAAAAGGGGTGGGGGGCGTCATGTAAATCGGTACACAGCTTGTGCACTGCAGGAGAGAGGGGTAGATACAGATACAATGGGAGAGACAGAGACAGGCGGCTGTACAAGGAAAACATGCCTGCATTCGGTGGACGTAGTCTTTCCCGGGTGGAAGGATCTACACTTTTGACTGCATCAGTTTTCTAAGTTTTTTCCCAACTTATAATGCAGATAGAGTTCATGGGAGTCTTAGTCAGAAGTAGGGTTTCAAGTGTGTCTATATGGTAGTTTCAGTGTTCTAAAACTCCAGTTA
>NW_026267131.1:4841174-4841824 GCF_000697945.3 Frankliniella occidentalis | reverse complement strand
TAAAACGAGCTCTGGGAGGTTTCAAATGTGTGTTTGCAAACAGCGTGCTCCCCGGGACAAGCAGTCTAATTCCCGAGCACACGCTGAGCGTGGCACGCAGCTGCGCGGGACAGTCGGAGAGCACAAGGCGTCTGGGCCGCGCAAGCCATCTGCCCTTACCGCAATCGCGCATTAATTATTTGAGCCGGATTTGTGCGAGCGTATTATTGGGCGGTGGCGGCGCGGCGATGGCGGGGCGGCGGCGGCTGCGGCCGTGCGTCGTGATGGCAGTGGCAGCAACGTTATGGCGACCCGCCCTGCGGTGGTGGCCAGCAAAGGCTCGGCGAAACCATGTGCGGTTGTGGTCTCGCGCCAAAACAACAAAATAGATATCTAAAAAAAGGGGGATATTATTCTGATGGAATTTAATCACATAACGCCGTGTGCGGGCAAAGTTGCAAAGAATGCCTAATTCGAGTATTATTTTGGGAAGTGGAGGAACAAACGCCGCATCGTTGCGTTCCTTTTCTCTCGCGAAAAGGGGGGAAAGGAAACACAGCAGCGCGTGCAAACGCGACGCCTGAACGCCCACTGAGGCGGTGGCGATGACAACAGCAGGCCCGTTATCGCAGTGCAATTAGCCATGGCAAAAGCAGTGAGGGGGGGAGGGG
>NW_026267131.1:4837060-4839984 GCF_000697945.3 Frankliniella occidentalis | reverse complement strand
CTCTCTCTCTCTCTCTCTCTCTCTCTCTCTCTCTGTTTCTCTCCTGGGACCAGAGCCGCGTTTTCCTTTGGGGATACCGGGGGATAATTGACGGAGCCGGTCCGACCAGATAGGGATCGGGGTCCGTCTGAAATGGCCATCGAGCGCGCTCTGCTGAATGAGCCGTTCGTTAGCCGCCATTCTGCCGCTCAGCTCGCCGCTGCTGGCTTCGATAACTGACCACGTGGCGTGTCTCCAAACACAAAAGGTAGCTTTCCTTTTACTTAAAAGACGCTGATGCCTTTTAGCGACGTAATTTTGCACACACAGAGTGAATTTGTTGATAAAAAAAGAGTCAATTATTCACTTGAATTGACACAGATACATTAAAGTCTGAACCTACCTCCTTTCACCTTTTGTCCTCTTTAGTTCTTACCCATGTCGCGGGCTGTGCTGTGCTGATTGCAGAAACTAAACTCCTAGTCAACTCCGAACGCCACTGACCTTGCCCAACTGGTTTCTCGTAATTGACATCAATAATTCCACTTGCCAACCAGATCTCTGACCGCCATCACCTTCACTCGTGACTGGACTCGACCAAGGTTCTTTTTTTCCCCTGCTTACTTTCAGTTACCATAGTACCCACCTCCGCCCCGCTATTCCAACTTTCCCTTTGTTTTTGGTTCCATCATTGGTTCTGGGCGGTCATGCTGTCTCTAATGTGCGTGGAAACAGAATTATTTAGGGTAGATCTCGCTTTTCGAGCCGCAGAAGAGGCGGTGCTTTTGGACTCCGGCCTGATGAGAAAGAGAGAAGGAGGGGGGGGGGGGCTGAGACACCGGGACGCCCAAGGCAGGACGCCCAAGACGGGACTGAATTTTAAGTTGTGGAGTCGTCCCGCCGCCCCTGGGGGGCTCCCGCGCCCCCGCGGAGGTCAAGGGGCACGCTCAAGGACTCGTCGCGGTTACAACCCGTTTAGGACACCACGACCGCGGCGCTAGTCGCCAACTTGTTACTCTTTTGACGCGGAGCAGGAAAATGAGGATGAGAACAAAAAGAGGGGGGGGGGGGAAAGAGTGGAATGAATCCTCGCTGAAAGTTGTTGTCGCGCGCCGACGACCAGAGGCCAAAGAGTGGCTCGACGACTAAAGAGCGATGGACTCGCTGCGCTTCGTTTCCTGCTACAGCCAAATAGAACCTTTGAATATATTTTTGTCGGGGTCGAAGCTTTTTCGCATCTCTAGTTTGTTTTTGCTTTTCAACATGTTGAGGAAACTGTGCCAGCACGAGCACATACTGATTCGTCACACCGTTTGATGGCTGCGGCAGTGACGCGCTTGTCACAGAGCGCCGCTTCTCATGACCTTATTCTGCTCAGTCGGCAACGCGGTCTCCTGGTCGGTTAGACCGGAGCGTAAGCTGCTCAGTTTGCTGTGACGGCCGAGGTGACGGCAGTGACGGCGAGGCGTGCAAATCACCAACGAAGGGAATTAATTCCATGGTATGGTGCTGGTGCAGGCCGTCAAGACAAAATACCATGTTAGTCATTAGGAGTGGCATTAACTGCATAGAAAACGACGTTCTTGATTTTTCAAGTCGCAAGTCTAATACAGTTGAGACCATGTACTCAACTGTATTCGACTTGTGCTGAAATCAAGAACACCGTTTTCTGGGCGTGACTCACCCTCTTTGTGTGGGGTGTACCTGGTGATTGGGCGATTGGGTGATTGCGGAGATGGCGGTCCTTGCAGCTCAGAGTTCGAGACAGCTCGACCAATTACGAGTTGGAGATTCACAGCCATGGACTGCGGCGGCGGGTATCCACGGTATGGCAGCTGGCGTCACACCACGTCTCTTTTCAGGACGGCTGAAAAGGGGGGGGGGGGCAAAGTTGCATGCACGTCAGACGGTTGCCAACTCCCGCCGCTGTGCCCTCGGCTGTGCCAATAGTCCCGCCGGCAGGTGGTGGCAGGTGTCTAAATGTGTGGCGCGCTAGACACACCTCCGCTGCCGCAGCCGGTGCAGCTGTTGGTGCAGCTGCAGGTGGCACCTGGGAGAGCGTTGTACTGCAAACTCATCGCCAAAGGGGCCAAGATCTCCGGGAATCATGTGTACACCTGACGGGGAATCATCAGGATAAAAATAGATCAAAATCAACAGGAATCTCTGAAACTAAGCGGGGAACTAGTAGAACTGGCACAAATTAGTCGAAATAAGCGTTACCAAGAGACGTCAGGTGTAAATATAAGCGGGCGGGTATCACTGGGAATCAAGTATTTCGGGAATCATGTGTAGTACATGTACACTTCAAAAGGTTGCTGCCCCCTCGCTCATCGCGCTACTTCTGCCCGACACTTGTCATAGTCAATGTCGTAATAATCACTTCTGAATGAGTGTGATATCGAACTTGCTAAAATCTGTAATAGGAGCTACAAATGGTTGAATGTGTGTTAGTGGGTGTCGTTTGACCATGTGAGAAACGTTAAGTACTCACACGGGAGGCATTTTTTTGTTTTTGCTGCAATATTGACGGATGAGGAAGGTGACGGCGCGAAAGGAGAGCCTGCACATTATTGGGGCCGAAGAGAGACGCGCGCGCGGCTTGAGCAGGGAAAAAAGAGGAGAGCAGAGGAAAGAGGATACCGTCAGACGTGGCGGCACGTCCGCTGGACGAGCAGCAGCCAGCCCCCCGGCTCGGAGCAGAAAAGGAGAGCTGCTCTCTATTTGGTTTGCGAGATGAAATCACGCCTTGTTACATCCCGGCTGCTCACTTCGTTGTGCTGAATCTCTTCTTCTTCTCCTCCTTCCCCGCCGCGCTGCTGCCGCTGCTGCCGCTGCTCGGGCCGTCCGCCTCCGCGTTCCCAAATTAACCGGGCAGACTGCTGGATCCC
This sequence comes from Frankliniella occidentalis, assembly GCF_000697945.3. Lineage (NCBI taxonomy): Eukaryota > Metazoa > Arthropoda > Insecta > Thysanoptera > Thripidae > Frankliniella > Frankliniella occidentalis. The sequence continues at coordinate 4,837,114 of NW_026267131.1, read as the reverse complement.
GGGTAGGATGCCGCCGCCCGGCTCCGGCGCGCCGTCAATCGACCAGCTAAACAT
>NW_026267131.1:4826684-4832990 GCF_000697945.3 Frankliniella occidentalis | reverse complement strand
AAGTATGACAATGTTCAGTTGATGAGTGAATCATAAATCGTTCGAAGTGCCACCAAAGTCACTCAGTGTAGTTGCATAGAGAAACGAAACGGTCCCACTTCGTGTCGTCGGCTTCGGGCTACCCGCGGCGGGTGACCGCCTGCGGTGGCAGCTGCGTCACCTGCCGAGCACCTGCAGTTTGAGCTCTGCTCTCTCGTTTGACTAACGCTCCAAAGACGGCGGCGCCGTTGCACAAAGTACTCCAACTGCAGTTGTCGACCCGAGCGTCGAGTCTTGTTTTGTGGCGCCATTAATCCGGGGCGTTGACAGTCCCAACTGCGAGTGCCCCACTTCCGGCCTAATGAACGGCAGCGGCGGCCTACTGCACTCGCCGTGGCTCCGCTCCAAATACGTGGGCCGCATTCAACAAAAGGGGGGAGTTTGCTTGTGATTGGGTGCTACCTGGACCAGCCGGGCGTGCCCGGCAAAGCTAGCCGCGTATCCGGAATTGGCGTATTGGTGGAGGGGGCACATCTTATGGCGAGCGTTAGAAACAAACCTCTTTTTTGTAGTGATCCATCTATCCGTTCACTGTATCAGTTTTACTTGAAAAAGAGAAGCATTAGGTAACTTTGTGTGTAATGATAACAAATTAGCACTTTTGGAGTGTTTGAGCTCATGTAAAAACGAGCTTCTGGCCTGCTATGATGGCAGGTCTTCAAGCACCACCAAGGAAAGGCGCTCCATAATTCCGTTTGGTTTCCCTAGGGGTTAGTGAGTTAGTCCAGGGGGTCATCCATCAATTGCACATTTTCGTGATCCCAAAATTCAAACTCTCCTGCCGATCGCCGTTTATGGCAGCGATAATAAGCTGCTTGCGCACCCTGCTTGTTTGTTCCGGCTGTATGGCTGCAGTCCCAATTTATTCATCGAGTGATAACAATCCGAGGAGAGTGACGACGGGCGGGGGGGTCTCGCTACGAAGGGAAATGTTCATCCAGTTGGCCATCGGATGGGCTGCAGATGACTTGTCGATGGATGGGAACGCATTTAGCACGTGCCTCTAGAGGGACAGGGACAGGGATGGGGGCTGCTGATTGTAAAGGAGGGCTGAAGGGGAATGGAGGAGGACTCGTTGAACAGGACGGCGTGGGATGGGAAGAGCACTGCCTTCAATCGGATTCTCGCTCCCTCTTGTTGTTTTTTCCCTCCTCTTCGTTCGGTATCAATTTTAGAGATATCTTATTTTGGCAGTGAAGTTCCCTCCCCTCTCTCCCCTCTCTGGTCGGTCCGGCGAGTGCTGCGGGCGCGGGCGGCAACGGTAGACGCTCGACTCGAAACGAAAATGCTGTTTATTAATGTCGTTGGAACCGGTTTCCTTCGCACACGTCCCTTGGGAGGGCAGAGGTCGGGGGGGTCTTGAAGGAGATCGGAGCTGATCGGATGCGCTCCTGCTTCTCCCTCGGCTGCAATATTTAAGGCAATATCCAAGAGAGGAAACGCCGTCGTAGTGTCACCGATGCGCAGTGTGGACGAAAGGGCGAGCGCCTAGGGGTACTCTAATAACCAAACATGTGGACCAGCTGGGAAGCGGTACTTTATTTTTCAAGGGAAGTCCAAAATACATGGACTGAACTAGTCTACATACTCACTCCTGCGGAGGGCGAAGCGTATGGAAATCTGGTGCTCGGCAGCCCAATACTGCAAAACAGATAGTTCACGAAAGTTTGCCTCTTCGCCCATAGACGCGTGCCACGCAGGTCCTAACCTCATGTGCTTTACTAGAACGCGCTAGTGGCTACATTCTGCGGTGAGTGCACTTGGTACTCTGCTGCCCACCATGCGCTGCGTACGCTGATTGCATTTCCTGCCATGCTTCGCTGGTCGGACCCTAAACTCGCAGCTCAGCTCCGTATTTCTCTTGGAGAGAGCTCTGCGCTGCACTCTCTATGGTTATTACCTCTATGGTGGAGCAAAACTATAACAACGGCGGTGTATGCGCGGAGCGGTTCCACCTGGCGGCGGCGTTCTTGGGAAGCCAGCAGTGACCAGTGACCGTGAAGTGGACTCCCGCAGCCCTGGCAACCTCAGCCTCCTTGACCCACCCTTATCCTCCGCTTCGTACTCACCCCTTTCCCCAACACCACCAATAACCTTTTTCGTCTCTCATGCGCGCCCATTCCTCCTAAACTCCCCACCAACTTTCCCTTCCACCCTTGGAGGCCTCTCTCTAGCCAACCTCCGTCTCCACTCCTCGTCTCTCCTCTCCACCCGGCGTTCCCAGTGCGGCTTTTCGCGAATTATCCTAACAAAGGCACACAATCGCGAATGACTGAACGTATGTGAGTGCGCGCGTGTGTGTAAGGGGGGTTAGGGAGGGGAAAGAGGGGGAATTTGTGCCTTCGTGGCCTTGACTCGCTGTGTATTGTAAACTTGACGCACGCGACTGGAGGGATGTTTATTTGACGGCCGCCTTCGACCGCTTGCCTTTCACTTTGCCGGTGCGAAAGTCGGGACATACTGATGTGGTTGATGCGGTAAACGACACATCCCCCTTTAACTCTTTTTGATGTATTTTGCCTAACTTGTGTTGGATCATCGCAAAAAAATATATTAGCCACTTCACTTTTTTTTTAATTAACACTGGAAAAACTAATGTCACCAAGGTAACATTTCATAATGTCACCAATCCCGGTAACGTTTCCTGATGCAACCTACCGCATGCAAAAGAATAGGGCCATCACAAACTGGTTGCATCACCAAACGTTACCTGTCCAGAAACGTTACCTCGGTAACAGTAGTTTTTCCAGTGAAACTGCCCGGTCGGTGTTCTATCAGGGTTGTTACAGACCAGGAAAGTGAAGCATAGTCAGAAATTCGAAAATGGGTCAGGAAACGCCAGGATAACTTAGACCAGACCACAGCACCTGCCCGAGCGTATGCTCTTCGCGCCGCTTCAGTTTGTCTATCGGATAGGAGCGCTCGCACAGACCCTGTTGCCTTTTGTGCATACGCAGCGGGAGGCTCCTCGTGGTCCGCAATGCCTTGCCTTTTGGAAAGGCTATAGAGGGGAGTCTAGTAAGCGCCCGCGCGCAGCAGTCACGACGCGCTCTATTGGGTTTGATATACGGGTACCTCAGAGCGGAGCGAGTGCTTTCAAACGCTGTGGGGGGAGAGGGGTTGGGAGAGAGGGAGGAGAGAGCAAGAGAGACTAAGAGAGACCGAGGAAGACCGAGGGAGACCGAGGGAGACCGAGGGAGACCGAGGGAGACCGAGGGAGACCAGTGGGGAAGAGAGAGAGAGAGAGACGGAGGAGGACGTGCTGCGACGTACATGCGTGCTGCATGGAGATTCATGGCACCTCTGCGCTGCTTGCTGACTGAGCGAGTTGGGAGATTCTTTCTTGTCGGAGTAAATGGGCAGAAAGGGGAAGGAAGTCGGAAAGTTGGGGTGGAGGGAATGGGCGGCGCGGGCCCTGCCGCGATCAGCGCGGTGCGTGATTTTTTCGTAAATGTTCCTGCAGAGCGATGTTTATATGTTTAGCGCTGACTTATATAGCGTGAAGTATTAGGAGTAGTTGTCGCTCTTTCTTGCTTTAGTAATGTGGCTCAAACACGCTACCACACGTTTCATTATCTAAATTGGTTTTAATATTTAGTTTGGTTACATGATGCTCACTGAAATAACACGAAGATCTACTTCTCACTCTGCATTCACATCGATGAAATATTTATGCGAAAACGGTGTTGTTGTTTATCGAACGGTGTATTGTTGGGTTGAAGGGCACTGCGCCAAAGGGTATGCGTTAGGGAGGACGTAGGTCTACGTTGACAATACCGCCCGGAAGTGTAGCAAAGCAGCAACAGCAACGTCGGCGGCGGCTCCAGTCCGCAACTTTTATTCGAAATTCCCGATATAAAATTTTGACGCGCAGAATTTCGCCAGGCGTAGAGGGAAGAGGGAGAGTGAGAGAAAGCGAACTAGAAATTCCCGGTAGTCTGCCAGACGGCATGGGAGACTGGCGTATAGTAGTTGCCCTGCCCTGCACTGCGCAACGGAGCGCCGAGTTTCCTCGGCTCTGATATTGAAGCCCCATAGCACTTCACCAAGCGTCGTCTGGGGCGCTCGCTACCGTGCTCTGCATTTACGGAGAGAGAAAAAAATACTTGGCAGAGCGATTGTTTATTACTTTGCCCGGGAATCTAATTTTTGACGGAAGCCATGATCGGCGTTTTTGTTTGTGTAATTTTTTAGGGTGATACCAGAAATTACTTTATTGTCTGAACAGTACTTCGTATTTGTACAGAACAGACGAGACAACACCGTAGAAAATAGGACATTCAATGAATCCCGATTTTCTAATGACTATCCAAATGTGTGTTTCCCTCGCTTGCACATTGAGAATTCGCGTGGTGCCATCAACTTGACCAACAGTCGACATCTAACGTGTCTGCTCTCCCGTTGTTCGTCTCTTCGCTTTCACAATCTCAGTCTCGGTCCCTGCAGATACACGTGGGTTCACTTAAAACTGTTCTCAAATTGTCCTCTTTATTATTATGAACATCGCATCATAACGCAAAGGTAGTAGGTAGTGAGAGAGAGCGCGCGCGCGCGAGAGAGAGAGAGAGAGAGAGAGAGAGAGAGAGAGAGAGAGAGAGAGAGAGATTACTTCAGACTGCAGGTCGGAGGTCACTGACGCGTCGCGTTGTGATCCTGAGGTTGGCACTTGCCCTGTATCTCCCGACTGATCTACCCCCCTCCGTTCCCTTCCCCCAGGTCAGTTGTCAGGTTTTGCGTGGGTGCGAGAGAGAGAGGGAGAGCACAGCTCTGGGGAGCAGTAGTACCAATTAATCGCCCGCGATGGGCAAGAGTGATAATTGCAAGGGGTCGGAGAGGTCGGCCTGGAGTCGAGAGAGAGAGAGATGGGTTTGGGGAGTCACATGGCGTCGCACATTATCGATGGTCGACCTTACAACTATGGCGGGTCAGGCCCGGTCGCTCAGGTCAGACCCACGACTTCCCAACGAGGTCGTTACGTACGCTATCCGCGCGGATAACAATGATTGCTCTTGGTTCATTATTGGACTTCCCCTCGCCCACACACACACACGCATGCGCTCGTCCCCTTCTCTTTCCTTTGCTCTCACACGTGAAACTGAAACATGCACACTCACTCGTGCCGACATATATGCACTACAAACGCTCTCTAGTTTTGCATGCACTTTCACAGAGTGCCGTCTACTACACTTTGGCACGTAATCATCACCTGTGTTCACCGGTCGTCTCGTTCCCTCCGCAACACGCGTCGAAATGCGTTATTTCATCTGGTTATGCCGCTGCTGCGTTACCCGCATCCCCCAGCAGCGGCGGCTGGAACGCGGCCAGGCTACACCGAGCCCAAGGAAGAGCAAACATTCTGAGGCGAAAGAGAGGGGGTGGGGCAGCCTAGAGTAGAGGGTGGAGGGGAGGGGGCTCAGTGGACGTGATGGACTTTGCCTTTGTTCTGTGACCTTGCGAGTCAGTGCTGTGCGTGGAGGGTTACCGCTTCGAGCCTCTTATCTGCACTTCGTTAAAAAAAAAAAGACGTTAAGGTGCGGGTGGAAATGAGATGTGTGCTTGTGTGCCTGCTGCTGCGTGAAAGTGAGAGGAGCAGCGCACTGCGCATGAAGGTGAAAGAAACATTTTTCTGTGTGTCCTGGGTGTGGCGGCTTTTTACTGGAAACGCACACTTACAGGGAGACCTTAAAGTGTAAATGCCCGATCTTGCTCAAACTCGGTATATCTGCTTCTTATCCATGTAAGATGACGATTACCAGTCATGCTGAGCTTCATATTTCCAAACTCCCTATAGGGAGAGGCCTGTATTTTCCAACAGTACAAATTAATTTTTTTCTAGAAATATTTAGTGGTATTTTGACTTGAAATGTGCAGTTTTAGAGAGTAGCTCCTCTCCCATTTTTAGATTTTAGAACTCCTTTCATCGGTTTGTATCCAGCTTTGACCCTCTTTCCACTAAACGCCCTGAAGTACCCCGGGATGTGAAGCAAATTTGACCAGCAGTCGTCATCCACATGTATACAAGGTAGATGTACGCCAGACCACGTCTCGCGTAACAGGCTTCGCGATATCTCACGAAACACTGTTCCGCTGCGACGCGCCTGGCATACATCTACCTTGGCCTGCGGCGCTGACACCCGAGTCGGGTAGAGCAAAAATGTACTCAAAGATTCGGGCCTCCGGCCCGTCAACCCCGTCACTTAGACTAAGCATGCATGGTTTTACATTTTTTCGCTTATTTTCGTCAAAAATACCCTCTAGCGTCTAAAT
>NW_026267131.1:4824793-4826634 GCF_000697945.3 Frankliniella occidentalis | reverse complement strand
AAAACTTAAGGAGGTACTAGGCACTTTTTCTAGCAAAAGTTTGTGAAAGAGTCTTCTCTCTCGCTCTCGTCGCTCTCGCTATTCCCCCCCCCCTCCGCGTTCCCAAATTAACCGGGCAGACTGCTGGATCCCGGGTAGGATGCCGCCGCCCGGCTCCGGCGCGCCGTCAATCGACCAGCTAAACATTTAGATTTCATTAATCTGCGTGAAACGGCGGGCGCTGCGGCGGGGCGGGGCGCGGCGGGGCCACACTGCACAGCGGGGCTCCAGCGGCAGTGAACCGAATTTAGCGCCAAGTAAGAGGTTTCCTGTTCCCCAGGCGCTGGCTCACGCGGGCTGCGCGAAGCTTGCGCAGTCGGGGCGGCGGAGAGGGCAGAGTCCAGCAGCAGCAGTTAGTAGTAGTAGCGGTGCTCTCCTCCCAAACAGGAAGAGAGCCTTCCCTGGCGAGTTCGCTTTTACTCTTTAACAGAACGTGATGCAAAAACCTTTGACGTCACAGATCAAACTGAATGCAACTTGAATGCAAAAGCGCTCTCTGCGAACGTTAGTGGGCACGTTACACGGGTACTGCGCCGAGTTGTTTAACGTGCGCTTCACTTTGCTGGCTGGGGTGCGGCTGACGTCTGGGTCTGGCAGGCGGGCGTCGGCGCGGCAGAGGTACTTTCTTCGTCCTGCTCTGGTTTAGGAATTCATCGATTCCCCCGCAGAAAAGGGTTTCGCAGCGAGAACGGGCAGCGGGCCTCGGACGAGGGGAGGAGAGGAGGGGGCAAGGGGAGCTAGGGAGGTTGCAGAGGGGGGGTGGGGAGCAGGAGGTAAGGGCTGCGGCCTGCCTCTTCCGGGACATTGAGCGCGCTATGGGAGGCGGGAGAGGCTCTCTCTCTCTCTCTCTCTCTCTCTCTCTCTCTCTCTCTCTCTCTCTCTCTCTCTCTCTCTCTCTCCGCCCCTCTCCCTTCATCCCGCATTTTCTTGCTGTCTCTTTCTCTCCCTCCCTCTTCCTCACCTCTCTCCCTCTCTCACTCAGCATGAGCCAGGCCAGAGCTCACTCCAACAGCCGCGGATAAAAGAGCCTAACTCCTCGGCAAACCAACTGATGGCAAATGGGTGGCTCCGGACTTGCATTCTCTCCCCACGTAACCCTACCCCTATTCCTAACCCCCGCCCGCTTTGCCTCTGTTATTGGCATTGTTAAGCCAATCAAAAATCGTGATGACACAGAGGACTAAGGATTTAGGATTTACCTATGTGCTTGTGACTTCACAAGCGGCTAGTGCCTACAGGGAAACGGAGGCAAAACGCACTCCCCACAATTTACGTTTTGAGTACGACTACTAAACGCAACTCCCAGCTTCCTCCATCCCTTTCACACGCACGCACTCTCACTCTCTCATTTCCAGTCCCCCTATCCCTCCCACACACACGCTCGCGCTCTCGGGCACACACAGCGTTAGGTCGTTTAATTGAAGTTTGGTGAGTGTTATTGTTTTCAAGTGCGCCCGAGCCAGACAATGAGAGGAACAAGATGCAGCTTTGGGTTTAGCGCCATGCTGGATCACGGCCAAAAGTGGAGCAGTGGGTGGGGGTGGGGAAAAGTAGGGAGGGAAGTGAGAAAGAGGGGAATGGGTCGGGCAGACACAAACCGGCCGTGGAGCTAGCTCTAGGCAGCCAGTGGTATGCACCGTGAGGTGGGTGGTTGTCGGGGTTGGGCGTGGGTGGTACCTATCACCCATTTAAAAAAACAACGAGTAAAAAATTACATTTTTTTATATCAAATTTTTTAATGCTGTGTATTCTCTCATTGTTTTGTTTGGATTTTAAACTTTATTGTTTGTTTTTTTTCGTTT
>NW_026267131.1:4822172-4824743 GCF_000697945.3 Frankliniella occidentalis | reverse complement strand
CGTGGAGCTAGCTCTAGGCAGCCAGTGGTATGCACCGTGAGGTGGGTGGTTGTCGGGGTTGGGCGTGGGTGGTACCTATCACCCATTTAAAAAAAACGAGTAAAATTACATTTTTTTATATCAAATTTTTTAATGCTGTGTATTCTCTCATTGTTTTGTTTGGATTTTAAACTTTATTGTTTGTTTTTTTTCGTTTTCTTTTTCTTTTTTGCACCGTTTGAATTGGCGTATTAAGATGAGAATGAGATGAAGAGAGAGAGTGGTTGAAAAGGATCAGGAGTGGAGCTGCTTTCATCCCTTGCATGACGCTAATGACGCATCAACGGGAAACGACATTAAAATAATGGACGGGCGAATGAGCTGGTCGCTTTTTGTGTGCGATTTCGGTATGGCAGGGAGCCTAATGTTCGTACGGTTGTGTGTCTGTGTGTGTGCCTGGGTGGGTGTACGTGTGCGGTGTGTCCTGTGCAAGAAAAGGTCGGAGCAGCGTGATATCGGTTGTGTTCGCCTCTCAGTGCCAGATGAACAGTGCTGATAACTACTGGTGTCTCCTCCCGTATATTGTAATACGCCCGTTTATGTTTTATAAATGCGTTTTGTTTTCCTCACGCAAGTTTTTACTTAATTTTAATAAATTAAATTGTATGCACTCAATATGAAGAAACTAGTTTCGTCCACAGAAACACGCAGTTTTAGGCACATTTTGATAAGATGGATTGTCCCAATTTCCAATTTATGTATTTTCGTACATCACTCCACCGCGACCATCACGTACAACTCGTGGACAATGTTTAGTTTGGTATACAGGAAAAATCACAATTTGTCATTGATATGCGATACAGATTTCCATCTGCTTAAGGCGTGCTTATAAATTCGTCCAATAACAGGCATATTATTTTGCCTTTAAAATATCTCCTAAAATGTACAGTTCTTGTGCGACCACCAGTATGGTGCCGCGGCGCTAGTAAGTTGACGTGGGGCGCTGCAGTGGTGTGTTGTTCGGGCGGAGGGGTGAGCAGTCGGGTCAAGTCGTAAGTGCGAGCGCCATGCAGAAGCGCACATTACACGGCCTTACTCCGCCTAATGGACCGCCACACACTGACACGCGCGCGCGCGCGCACACACACACACACACACACACACACACACAACGGTACATTTCGAATCCATCCCTCCTCTCTCCTACACTCTTAACGCCACAATTTGCATGGTATACGTACTAAAGTTTTTGCTTTACAAATTATTTCGTAAACTTATTACTAAAGTTTTTTCTAGTATATTTTTTGTTTAAACTACTGAAGAAACGTTCAGTTAACCTAGAAAAAAACATCACTACAAGAACCGCACAAAACTTAAGGAGGTACTAGGCACTTTTTCTAGCAAAAGTTTGTGAAAGAGTCTTCTCTCTCGCTCTCGTCGCTCTCGCTATTCCCCCCCCCCTCTCTCTCTCTCTCTCTGTCTCTCTCACTCCCTCTGTCACAACCAACCCTCTCGGCCAGCAGTGTCTGTCCCCTCCGCGCGGTCTGCACACCACCTCCTGCTCAAAGGCATTCGGCCGATGCAGTCTGCCTTTTCTGTCGTGTGCGGTCGCTGTGTGCGCCCGCGCCCGCGCCCGCGCCCGCGCCCGCGCCCGCGCCCGCCCCCCGCTCCCCGGTGCTTCCGAATGAGGCATGCTGATGAGCGTCGGCTGCCGGACGGGCGGGGCGGGGCGGGTGGCGGCGTGCGCGGTTATACACGGCTAATCGCGACCCTGCATTATTCACCTCCACCCCCTCTGTGCCCGTACGCTTTCAGCGAGCCGATGCGCGACGCGGCCTCGTTTTGGTTTAAAGCGCTCGTTTTCAAAATATAAAATCACGCAACAGCAGCGTTCACTCCGTTCACTCTCACTTTGAGCTTGGGTGAGGTTTTGATAGGGTGTTTTTATCGTAGCAACAGGAATTTATCTCACTAAAAACTGCGTAATGGCGAATGTCGACCTCTATATGATGACGCTGCGCGTTTTGGTGGCAAATCGTTCAAGCGAACTCTCAAAATATATTTTCAGCGGCACCACCGCATTTCCCGTACAATTTCCAAACAAACGAGCCTGCATATGATAGGGCTCTGACCAATTGTGCTCTAAGGATATGCACGTTAAGGTCTTTTTTCAGTGTTGTTAATGGCAAAGCAAAGTGCTTTGTAATTGCTCAGTATTGTTTTGCAACAGTTAATCAGTGCGGTTGTGGCACCTCTAGACCTACGGTAATTAAGTGAAGTGAAGTAACGCCGGTACCTCTCTGTGTCCACAGCGGGATGCGGCCCCGGCGGCCCGCGGCTGCTAGGAGGGCCCCCCTCGGGCCACGCCGCGCCGGTCACGTGATGTGTGACTCGTAGTCCAAAGCCATGGACGGGCTGCTCGCTTGCGCCTGCCTCGTGCTGCTGTTCCTGTGTTCGGGTAAGTACAAAGAGAAAAGACAACAACTGTCAAATACGTTTAAATTGAACTTGTTTAATAAAAATAATAGTGAACTCAAGGGATCTGGGTAAACATGACCATTTTATTTGAACTTTGGGCAAATCCCTAAATTA
>NW_026267131.1:4802524-4810313 GCF_000697945.3 Frankliniella occidentalis | reverse complement strand
ACAGACAGACAGACAGAAAAAGTTTTTTCCGACCAGACGGAGTAATAGGCTTCGCTAATCGCTCAGCCAATTATGCAAATACCCCGAGTTTGAGCAAAATACACTTTCCTACGTCTCCTTGTTAGGTGTGTGGATGTCCAGTCGTACTCTGAAGGGGGTAAAGGTGAAGTGTGAAATTTTTACTCTGAAGTTCACTTACTTGCACCTCCATGTGTACGAATGTCGGCCACACATCCACATGTGCGACATCTACACACTTAGATAACGTGCAGTTTAACTTACCGTAAAGTGAGAAGATTTTCGTCTTCTGCTCTGACATTGCTTTGTGAATTATTGCTGCCCAACCCAAGAAACAGATTTTGTTTCCATAAAACCGTACGGTTTTAAAAATTGCATCTTGCAAGATGAACTCACAGATGGGTTTTCCCAGGGACAAATAAAGTGTGTCTTTGTCGGCACAGGGCTGTGCCTTGGCGCTTTGAACCAGCGCGAGGCGAACGAGGAGACGGAGCGGGGAAGGCCTTGAAAACTCAAACTCACTTCCATTTCGCACAGCGCTTGTTTTTGTTAAGCTCCTCGGCGCTCAGCTGGTCGGCTAATGCGAGAGCGCCACCACGCCGCCACTGGGCCGCAGCAGAGGACAGTAGTCGGGGCTTAGGCTCGCGGGTCTCGTTGGGTCTGTCCCTTCACCTGTGACCTTTCACTGGCTTACGAAAAAAAAATTAAAGTAAATTGCGGTTTTGGTTGCTGCTACCGGTGGCCAAGGCGTCGAGGTGTTATTTTATAATCCTTCCTGCGTGTTGTTTCGCCTTTGTAGAAGAAAGTTTCAAGCAGCCCGAGTGTGCTGTGCGTTAGAGTAATTGTTTATACGGCTGTTGTGAGGGGAAGCAGGAGGTACCCGGGGAGAGAAAAGAGCGACGATATTGGCGAAGTTTGTGTGTGCACGAGGAGTATGTATGAGAGAGCAAGAGCTTGGGAGGGAGAGGGAGACTGTGAGGCGTATTACTTACCGGGTGAACCACAAGCGAACCCCATTTTCTGCTCTTGCATGCTACCAAGCCAGGGATTTGGGCAAGTACAAGTAACTATCGATTCAAGTGACCGTGAATCGGTACAAAGTGAATCGAAGAGCAGTGCTTTCGTGCAAATGACCCGTCTTAACTTTAAGTTGCGCCGATTAATTTTTGGGTGCGCAAATATACTTGCTCCCCTTAGTTTTACAAAATGCTGGTGCGCCGGCACGTCATAATTTCTTAAAAGGTTACTGTAAAACTTTTCGACGATGTGTATTGTGAAATTAGAACTTAAAAATTGTAAAATTACAAGCATTTGGAATTTATTGACAAGAATGAACTGCCGTTAACTTAAAACATTTTCTATAAATCGTAAATTTGTTGTAAATTTTTCACATTGGAAGCTCAGCGCCATATGCCCTGCTCTGAAGATTCACCCATGACGTTCATCCCTTGTGCCACCAAATTATTTTTGTTTTGTTTTGTTTCAGTATTTAGTATTTTTTGTGGGAGGGGCGGGGGGTTTGCACTTGGCCTCGGTCAGAGTCCTGGGGGATGCCTCGTTATGCCCCCAGGTGACGACCTCGTAAAGGCCCAGCCGAGCGGAAGTGTCGCGGCGTTTGATTGGCGGAGGGCTTTAATTAAAGAGGGCAGTGAACCGCCTCCCGCGCGGCGACTCCTCCATTTGAACGGCGCACTCGAAGCTAACGGGTATTAATTCGGAGAAAGGGGCTTTCGAATCCCCGTAATGAATCAATCCGAGACACACTGTGGTACACAACAGAATGGGCCGCACAATGATAATCAACGAGTGCCGTTTGCTGCAAATCACTACATGTAGGTGTGAGTCTGTTGGCGCGTGCCTTTTCTCCGCGAACGTGTCACCACGGGTGTTTCTGGACGGAAATCACACTTTGCGACAGGGTTAAATTTTATCTGAGGTACTTGGGTCTCTCGAATACGCCCGGGAGAGGCTGGGGCGGCGCCGGGCTGGGCTGGCTCAAGCGCGACCCGGCCAATTTACTACATCGAGATGGCCGCGCTACGTGCCGCTCTGTGTTGGGGGAGACACGTCCCCCGCCCCCGGCGCGGCCCGGCACGCCCTGGTCATAAGGATCGCGAAAATATTGGGCCTACGACCAGCGGCACGACCTGAGGAGGTCGGAAGTATCAGCGCTCTGGCTGATCGGAGAAAGGCCTTGATTTTGCGAAGAAACGTATTTAAGGAAAACGCTAGGACATTAACATTTTGAGAAAAGACTCAATCACAGACTATTTTCGTAACCGAAATTCTTTAAGCGACTACTTTAAAAATGTCTTTTCTACGGAAATGGGGGTAAACTATGAGCAGGAGCTCTTACAATTTGAAGAAGCCTCGTCAGATTTTGAGGAAGTCACCTAAAAGACTTTGGGGCGAGGACATTAAGTTTTGACTCAAACAGAGTAAGAAAATAATATTGCACTCAGGAGAGGGGTATTTTTCGCGTCACTGATCTGGTCCTCCTGAGAGCAAGATACTCTACCTTCCTCCAGCACTTTTAAGTGCTACCTTTGAGATCTTGTCTGACTGTGCTAGCTGTAAAGTCCAGTTTTCAAAGGAACAAATGCCATATCCCGAGAGGAGCGCATGTACGCTCGCATGTGACCCCTTTGCCGGCGCGACCCATGACACGTTTCCGGGTTCAGAATCGCTCGCGCTCGGCTGCGTGCGGCATGGTTTCCGGAGGGGGTTAAAAAGCAAGAGGTGACCTGGAGCCGAACCCGCCCAGTGTGGAGCGGACCTGCTGGAAATCCGGTTATCGGATTCGGGAAAGTGGGGAGGAGGGGAGGGGGTGTAGAAGAAGAAACTGTGGGGGTGAGGGGGGGGGGGCAATGGTTCGCAGAGGATTCACAGTCCAGCCAGTGGTGCGCGGTGCACCGGCAACCCCTGTCCACCTGCAAATCTCACTGATTTGGGCTCGTCCAACAGAGGTATCCTTTTTTTGCAATATGGATGTAAGCATTCGGGAGCATTCTTTAACGCGCACACGTCGATAAAGTATGCATTCGAGTTCACAACGGTACAAACCAATAGTATTGTCATAGGGGCGTCACAATGATATATTTATATGAGTCACGATTGTTACACAAACGTCTGTGTACGGTTTACTGTTCTTTTATTTTTCATTTTTTAATTCTACACAAAAACCTGCAGTTTGGAACAGTCGTCCTTTGTATTCGCGGTGTATACACACGCCCCCCAACAACCCGTCCCACTCCACTGACCCTCCATCGCGCCCACGGTCAGCGTTTTATTAGTTGACAACGCGTGGCTGCCCAATTACGCTTATGTGGCTATAGCTTTCGATTTCTGGCCGCGCGGCTGGCCAGAACGACGGGTCGCGAGGGTGCGGCTGGTGCCCCACTCTATGGCCCCTGACCTTGGAACTGCGGTGTCAACTGCGGGAGGTCAGTCTTTGTAACTTGAAGGACATCGCCTGCCGCACTCTGGTGTCCTACTCCCCGTTCCCCGGCTGACTTTCTCACTCCCTCTCCTTCACGCACCCTTTCGTTCCCTTTTGCATTTCTCTCTCTCTCTCTCTCTCTCTCTCTCTCTCTCTCTCTCTCTCCTGACCGCAGGGAGGAACCCTTCAGGGGTCTCTTTAGGGGCTCCTTTAGGGGTCCTGGCCCACAATGGCTTTCAGCGACCCAGCCTTCTCTTCCTCCCCGTCCCCCCACCCCCTTCCCCCAAAGGACAATGCAGGTACATGCGTGGTCCCCTGTGACTCCCTCCCCCTCCTCCCGCCCCTGCCCCCTTTCTATCTCACCCGAGCCCTTTGCCTCCTTCACACGCTCAAGCGCACAAAATCAGGGCCAGACTAACATTGGACGGCCGGGGCAACTTGGGTAACAACTTCATCCTGCGCGGTATTTGAAGCAGGCCGTGTTCACGACCACAAAGCATCGCCGCGGATGCTGATGTGAATGTGTGTGCTGGCTCTATAAAAGAAGTAATATTTTAATCCAAGGATGAATCCAACAACGAGCTCATCTAAACCAGTTAAAATAGGAATTAAGTATCTTGCTGCATGAATGTTGTGCCGTATTATTTTTCGTTGATGACTATAACCGTTGGGGATTATCTCTTTGCGTTGCTATGGTACCTGTCTGGCAGCTCTCTATTATTTCCTCCGAGTGTCGGGGACTTTGGCGCAACCTGTCGCAGTTCATTATTCCCCCTTTGTGCTGGCCAGGCCGTGCCGCTGCTGGCGGCCGCTGGCGGTCCTGTCGAGCTGGCTCCTCTTCTTGCTCGCAGGTCGTAAATACGGACCAATATCAGTTCCACCCGCGCGTACCGCCCTGATAATTGGTTAATCAGCCCCTCCCTCCCCCCTCGTCTCGCCTCCCCCCTCCCCTCTCTCCCTGAAGCCCCAGCCTGCCTGGCCGCCCGCCAGTCTGGGTCGCCCCTGGCTGGTCCACACTGTGTGATATTAGGTGGCGCGATGAATCGTCCACTAGAGGAAGCCCTCCTCGCCTCCCACCCCTTCGCTGGGCGTTTAATTAATTGGACCAAAGAGGATTTCCTCGCGCTGGAATTGAATTAGGTCGCCATTATTTTTTCGGCCATCGTGGAAGGTGGTGATTTGGTGCATAGTTTGTGTCATAGGTAGCCTCTGGGAAATGGATTGCCTCTAAGAGGCTGATGAAACGAACCCTTTCGTTTAGCAGTGCAATGTAGCCTGCGTACGCTTAGTGAAGAAACACAAGTCGTCGTCCGCCCGACCTTGTTTGATGATCCTCCCTTGACCTTGACTGTGTTGTTGTCGACCTTCCATCCAAAAATTATGACACATTCTGCATGTAAGTCGCGCGCCCTTATCTTCATGTCGGCCCGACAGGGTCGTTACAGCTTGGTGTTGTAAAAGGCTGCACTCTTGGTTTACAGCAGTCTCTTCTTCTCCGTCCTTTATCTTTTCCTCCATTCCTTGAGATGTATTCCTAAACGAGTAAGCTTCGAGTTTGTTTTTTGTTTTTACTTTCCTAGTTTTGGCGTATTATGCAATCGGCGTTGTTAAGCTTCGTAAAGACTCCTGCTGCGACAGGTGGTATAAAGTAAGGAAACGTTGGAAAAGACGCGGCGAGGCCAGAAACGGAAGGGAAGCGAAAACGTAAACGGAGCAGCGAAAGAGAAAGAGGTTAAGAGCGAGAGAGAGACTGTCCTTTCAACACTCACCGTAAGAGCGCGAATTTGTCTCAGACACTGGGTGGCCTAGCTCGGGCACGGCGAGGAGATTTCACTAGCGCACTCTGTCCCCGGCCTGGGACGGAGAGGTGGGTGGGAGGGAAGGGCTTGCTGTCCGTTTCATATCTCCCCTCCCTTCGTCTCTCTCTGTGCGCTCTGTCTCGTTCTCTCATGGGAGATTTCAGGCTGGCGAGGTCGCGCTGGAGACAGCGGCAGTAGTGCAACGCAGCTGTGCGGTGAAACTCCTTTTAGCGTAATTGTGCGAGCCCAACTCAGAGGAGGGGGGGGGGGGCTCTCCGAACCTCCATCCCGCCGCCTCTCGCCACGCCAGGGACACCTCGGTCCAGCAGGATGCGATGCATCTGCTGCCGTTCAAGGTCACGCCGGTCGCAGTGAGGGGTAGGGGGGGGCGCCAGTAAATTACGAGACGTAATGGCCAGCATCTGTGCGCATAAAGAGGGTTGAGGTTAGGCGTAACGCGGGTGGCGCGGTTTCTCAGCACCCCTTACTCTTACCCTCCTCTCTCTCTCTCTCTCTCTCTCTCTCTCTCTCTCTCTCGCTCTCTCTCTCTTCCACCAATAACCCCATTCCTTTTACCCCTGCTCCTCGAGATGCCCCTGCTGTGTTGACCGATAGAACGGCCAAAGATTTCGCCTGTCCACATATTTTGCGATACTAGTTTACGGATGACATGTTATGTGTGGCGGAAGACCTTGAAATGGGTTCCCAGACTGGAGGGTAGTACGTTCTATATTGATATCTAGGTTTGTTCGATTTGTGTCATCATAAATATCTTATATAGCGGATGGTCACACATTGAATCGCTAAGTTCCAGGAGATACGTTTAACTGCGTTTTACCGGAAGAACGTTGTGCTTAACTCTGTCATATAGAACCTTCAATTTTTAAGAACGACTAAGAATGAGAAAGAAGACTTGTCAGGAAGGAAAATAGTGGTTCAAGTAAGACCTTAAAAAGAATATCAAGGCAGACAAATCCCAAAATCAATAATATAGTTTTCTTGGTTTTGGAGAGATTTTGCAGTCCCTGTGGTGTGGTGAATTTCAAGCTGTTGGCACCTGGCACTAAACGTTTTAACTGGTTTTACCTAAGGCTAACGAGAACCAACAGTCCTCTTTCTCCTTGTACCGCCACACACTCTCGTGCTTCAAATACTGACCCAGGTCAGGTAGTCCGTGTTTTATCTTTTCCCTGTTTCTCTACTCTTTCCTTCTATCTGTTCTCCTTCCCGAGCACCTGGCCTGCTTGTGGCCCTGCTCTTGTGTTTGCCGACGCCTATCTCTCTACCGGACACGCAGACCGAGCTTGATCTCAGCGCTGCTTACAGGGCCCGGCGGCTGACCCAGCTCCAAATCCCGTTTCCTTGCACTCCCTTTTCTCGTAACCGCTTTTTCCTCACCGTCGAGTTGCTAAAGAAAGAGGAGCCGTCTCCCGCCACATTCCCCACGACGTAACCGTGCCCAGTACGGCAGAGGGTCGCCAATTAGTCGACTCTTATTATTATCATCATCATTATTTGTTAGAGCAGAGCCGTGTCTGTAAGGTGGGCTTCGCAGCGACGCGCGCGCGCGCCTACGGCCCTGCTGTCCTCATAACAAGATTCTCTCATTCCCGCCTTCTCTCCCGTCTCTCCCTCCCTCCCTCCCTCTTTCTCTTTCTTTCCCTCGCACCAACGACAGTGACGAGGCGCCGCCGCCAGTGACTCGGCGGCCCGTGTGCAATGAGAGGCATTTGTTTTACCGGCCCTTGCCGCTAAACACCCCACGCCAGGCCACGCTCCGCCACCGCCACCCAGCTCACAGTCAGAGGGTCGTTGCCCGGCGCCACCGTCGCGGAGCGCGCACCAAAGCCACCGCGCGACCGACCAGGCGCAGCAGAGCTCTGCTCGAAACAATAACGCTTGGGCCGTGCTTCTCGTCTGGGCGTCTGGGTACGTGGAATTTAGTTTTGGGCGGAGAATGCGCGCGCGCGCGCGCGCGTCTGGCGGGAGGGCCCGTACCGCTTCACTGCTGGAAATAGTTGGCGCCTGTGATGACATTAACATGTGGTGAGAAGTTTTGCAAATTCGCAGCGCGCTCACCTTTCTTGAGGGATGGGGGGGGGGGGGATAAGGTAGAGACGGAGACACGAAGGAAATGGGGTGAGAGCGCGGGTAATGCTATTGCGCCCTCTATCTCCTAGGGAAAAAATCGGTGCAGTCACACACCCTCGAATTTACTTTCAAATTTGTTGGTACTCGTTTGTGCGGTTACGTTAGAAACTACGTTCAGCCGAATGCCCACACCACACCGTCTGGTGTAGAAATTCTCGGCGCACTTTGGTGGTATAGTAAATCTACCGCGCAGGACCGCCGGGCTCTCTCGCTTGTAGGAATAATAATTATTATGAATTCAAATCGTCGCCATAATGATAGTGTTTTCTCTGTTGCTGTGTAGCATAGCACCAGCAGCCTTACACAATTAACACCTTCAAAGGCCTTGCGCGGCGTATAGCCCTCCTGCTGCGAGACGAAGCTGCCTGCAGACAGCCCCCCC
>NW_026267131.1:4798863-4802474 GCF_000697945.3 Frankliniella occidentalis | reverse complement strand
TCTACCCCCTGGTATTTTTAACCGTACTATCGCTTTCTTTCATACGGTATATTTTTAAAAAACGTGTAGGAAATGAACAATTTCCTCATTCATCATAACGTAATTCTTGAAGCTTAGATTACAAGAACCTCCCCGTGTGCAAACCTGCTAACTTGGACGGAAAAGTTTCCTACCGCTGCTGGGGTATCCCTTGGGATTCGTGTTTCCTACTCCATCTTCGGCTAATGAAATAACCTCTCCCCCCTCTCTCCCTTTCCTTTCGCTTGCTCTCTTCCTCCCCCATCCCCTCTCTCCTTCGGGTGTCTCGCCCTTTTCCCGCTGCCCTGGCCTGTGTTCGGTGAAGGGGTAGTCGCGTTCTGCGCGAAGAGAGAGAGAGAGAGAGAGAGAGAGAGAGAGAGAGAGAAGGTGGGGGGGCGGGGGTATAGTCGCGGTGGCTGGCTTTGAGGCTGCTGGCATCCACTAATGAGAATGGGCACCGCCAAGCTGGTCGCAGCGGCTACGATACGACAGTGACAAAAGCTGAAGCATGGCCGAGCAGCAGTCCCAGTTTACAGCGCGTCTTCGTGCTCGCGGCGCAATCTCGGCGACTGTATTCAGAGCCCGGGCGCGCACCTGCGCACCGCGGAGGCGGAGGCCAAGGCGGAAGCGACGTCCGCGCGGTAGAGCCCACGAAACTGGGACTTCACGTTCTATGTCGAGCGATGAAGAGACATCGTGATTTGTGAGTTTCGTGCTCAAACATGTATACATTTCGTTTTGAACGTTATGTTGAAGTTTTGTTTGTGTTTTACTTTGCACTGCACGTCATACACAGTCTCCCACCCAGAAAAAGGTGTTCTTGATTTCAGCAATAGTCGAATACAGTTGAGAAGATGTACTCAAAATGTGCCCTTTGGAACCTGAACCAAGTACCTGGGTGCTCCTTTTGCCCCTTAGTTTGGGTTACATCTGGCTCACGTTGCATCCGGAAATGGAAGAGGTTGTTGCGCTGCGCACTCGTTGATCAGGAGATATGTGGGCAGGGGGTCGGCGTTGCGAACGGCGCGCCCTCTGGGAAAAGATGTGACGCTGAAAGTTTTTCGATATTTCTCTGATAATGATGCGACCGTAATATGCTCTGGTAATTTTTTCCCTTGTCGACACGACCCCCTGAATTTTACGCGCTGTTTTGAGTTCACGTCAATTTTTCTTTTACTATAGCGGTGTGACAGTATTCAACGAAATATTATTTACCAAACTGTTCTTTGCGCTCTGATAGGTGATCACTATTTGCGGCTGACTCTTGTTTCACTGGTCGTGGTAGAAAGCGTATCGTTCTACCGACAATAGTTTCGGGCATATGCAATCGATGCATTAAGGAAGGCCAATATCGGCATGTGAAATGATAGGGCCGCTGAAAACGACGGTATACTACGCAACCGCGCCAGCGCCAGGAGCGGATGGGATTTAGGGCTTATTAATGACGGACATAAAAATGAAATGATATGACGTTGGTGGCTGAAAAGAAAAAGGGTGGGAAAAGAGGAAAGAATGAAGACAGGAAAAAAGTCGAAAGGGATAGCATTTTGATTCACAATGATAATGAGCCGAGTTCTGTTTCATTAATGGGAGTCGGTTGCATCGGTCCGGCCCAGCGAGCCTTCGTTACGTAATGGATGGAATCGTCACTTTGTCATCTGCTCGTCCACTAATCACGGAGCGAGCCGGCGCTGCTAAATGGAACGTTAATCATAGCGTTGCCAGAACCCCCCCCCCCTTTCTCTCTCGCCTTTTTATCGACTGCAACTCTTTTGCTCTTCATCGTTACTTTCGGTTATGGAGCCTCCTCGCGCACATCACACACATCTCCCCATAGCCTTGGTACACGCGTTATATTTAATTTAGAACAAGGTATTGCGACGGACTGTTTGTATGAATCCGTTAGTCTTTTCAGACGCGCTCGCATATCTAAGTTGTCGCGGTTATTCGAATTGACTGTAAAGATTTCCTGTTGCCATGTTCGGCCATTTGCGGCGGGGTTTTCCTCGCCGGGGTAATGGCGTAGTCTTATGTATTCTCATCTCGCGGTCCTTAATTCACTTGCCGGCCACCATCATGATAAGATGGATGAAAGTTTAATCCGCCAACCTCGGCCGGTCAGCCACCCCCGGCGGCGCCTCATAAACTTTTAATAGATAACTTGTAATCCTTTGACTTGATGGCTGGTCTAATGCGATCAGTCTTACCGGCTCCCTATGCCCTGGGGTTGCGAGGAGGGCGGTACTTGTTTTCTTTTAATATCAAAACTCGCATATATTAACTATACACCTCTGAGGTTTGAGAGCTCTAGGGATCAAATGCACGGTAAAGACAATTTCGGTTCTTTTGAAGGGAAATGAAACACTTTAAGCACTCCCAGGCATTTCAAAGAACTCAGATTCTTAGGTCTTTTCAAAAAATGTGGGAATTTTTCTTCTTTATGGGAAGATTTCCTTAAAAGCTTTTATGAGTTTTCTGAAGTGTTCCTAACAATTTGCCCCGTTTCCTCAAAAATTTAGACATTGTTTCAGTCGTGGGGAAGTAATGACAGTATCCACATGGCGCTCTCATTTCGTTCCTCTTGTCGTTTAATGCAAGTCATTCATTTTGGTAAAGAACAGCTATCACACCTCAGACTTGGTCGTCTCTAAATTGTGAAACGTCAGATTTTCTGACCGAGCCCACTAACTTGGACGGAAAAGTTTCCTACCGCTGCTGGGGTATCCCTTGGGATTCGTGTTTCCTACTCCATCTTCGGCTAATGAAATAATTTCAGGGCCAAATAAGGCACTGTCTGAGTGTTACGCAGGCGCTGGTCCTTGTAGAATCCATCATAGTGCCAACGTCTTTTCTCTTCTGGGCCGAGACAATTATGGTGCCTCAAGTCGTATATTTTGCTGCAGCGATTTTGTCTATAGAAAACGATTAACAACCCTGTAAGCAATAAGACTAACCCGTTAACAAGCTCATACGTAAAAGTTTATACAATGTGTAATTAGTTTGTAAGGCTTATTGGCACTTCAAAAGCATGCAAAGCATACTTTAAATTCATTTGATGTCTCTTTTTCCCTAACCTTTCCACGTTTTGGTGTTCAATGTTAGTCTATCACCAAGTCGCGACTTTAAAATGCAACAGGTGGTGTGGAAGCATCACGCTGGCCCTCTCCGCCCCATCTGCGACGCGCTGTCTGGTGCAAACGATTCTAACGGGCTCGCTTAAAAATAGACCTGCCGTTGAACTGAGGTATCAGGTCCTTCGGTCCCAATGTCAATCGCACTTACTTACATCAAGTTGACTCCTTTGTGGAAGAGTTCTACTTTGGTATGACTTTGGCTTAGAGCTGTATTTTCAGGGGGTAGAAACGAGGCGCTCCGGCCGTCCACCATGCGCGCCCCCGGCCGCGCGCGAGCCGATCCGTGCACGCCCTTTTTCTTCTCACTTTTTAACATGGTTTGATACTTGGGCCAACGGCAACAGTAGTATCGGTCGAAAGGGGAAAGTTCAAACTTTACAAAGGTACCACTAAAATCCACACCCGACCTCATTCCATCGAGAAAATTTGATTTTAGTGAACTTGCAGGCCGCCCGGGGA
>NW_026267131.1:4796067-4797363 GCF_000697945.3 Frankliniella occidentalis | reverse complement strand
AAACGTGTAGGAAATGAACAATTTCCTCATTCATCACAACGTAATTCTTGAGGCGTAGATTACAAGAACCTCCCCGTGTGCAAACCTGGCTCTGTGTCTCATCCTGTCGTCACTCTTGCCTGCGTCGTATCCTTTTGATGACCCATCTCGAGATAATCATGTGTAAAATAAAGTTAGACCCACCTTTGAGAGGCGCGGCGGACCGCCCCAGCAAAAGACCCCATCAACTGCACTGAAATATCTCTGGGCGATTTGCATGTACTTTGGCGTCATTTGCATGCCGCCTGAGGCCGTCGTCTGGGCGCGCCGTGTACGACTGACAAACACTTTGGAGTGTGCCTCTTGAGTGTTACACACTTCCAGGTGACGGCGGCACATTGCGCAGCACTCTGGGTGGCGCCACTCGCATCTGCTGGCCTCTGAATCCCAATACCAAACCCCAATGTCCAATCGTCCGGAAACGGGCCCCAAGACCCTGACCGCCCCTTGGGAGAGAGAGAGAGAGAGAGAGAGAGAGAGAGAGAGAGAGAGAGAGAGTTCGGAAGGCATGTGGTCGAGCCATAGGTTGTAAGACTAGACGGTGAAGATTGATCGCTGACCGATCGGCATCGAATCAGAGTCCAGAGAGGCGAGGCGAGCTACTGCTGGCTTGGCTACGGCCAGGACCACGAAAGAAAACTACGCGTCGACAGGTGCCGTTTGAATCATTGCTTCCTCCGAACGACTGTTCACTCAATTGTACGAAAATTGCTGGAACATCAGCCTTCTACGTCTTTTCATATAAATCTGTTAAATTTTTTGAGCTCGTGGTACGGAATGTTCTGAAGTGATTTTAATTTTGGAACAGTTTGGGAACAGAACGCACTCTACACAGTGCGGTTGGTTCTCTTCAATTCAAAACAAAGTTTTGCGGGCCGCGGGAATGCCGAGATAAATAGCCGGTCGCTATGAATGGCCTGGTCGTGGTGAGGCCGTCTCTCTCGCTCTCGCTGACACACACACAAACACCTCCGTCCCGTCCCGAGGGAGAACCGTCTGAAACCGTCTGCGGCTTGTGTACAAGACTGTTTCGACCGGTAATTCGATACCCGCTGGTAATCGAGTCGAAGCTAGGCAGGCGGGCCGCAGGAGCGAGAGACTCTGCCTCACGGAGGGCTTCGCGTCGGGTCGAGCTTGTCAGAGTCGCACGGTCTTGCTCTCATCATGATAGTAGGACCTAAGATGGAGAACCGGCTTGGGGCCCCGATCCGCTACGCCACTGCGCGTTGCGACGTGTAACTCCCGTTCAAGAGAACT
>NW_026267131.1:4792927-4794837 GCF_000697945.3 Frankliniella occidentalis | reverse complement strand
CCCCCCCCCCCCGGTCGCTCGTCGAAACTAAGTCTATCGGAATTGAAATCACCATCGTTTGTACGCATTCCGTACCTAATTGTAGGGTGGGCCTGTAATGTTGGGGCCTCTAATGAAAGTTGATGTAGGTTCTTCATGCTTTTCCAAGTTGGCACGCTTGATAGCTACATCACTCGTGATTTCTTTTTCTGGGGAACCAGTTTACCTTTAAAAGTGAGGTTAATGTTTTTTTGTTTTGCGAGCTGACGTAGCCCAGAGTGCCATCTCATAAGGATGACCTTATCGTTTCCTCTCCCGTTTGCCCCCTCCTCCACTTTCTCTTTCATCCCGCTCCTATGGCCTCTCCATCTTTTTTTTGTTTTTGTTTTTTTGTTCCTTCACTATCACTCACCCACACAGACTCGCACTGAAACACACACATGTACCATGTGTGAGAGACAGAGAGAAACGCTGTGAACACCAAACGATGCCCTCGGAGCGCGCTGTGTCATCAGGGGTGAGAAGGAGGAGAGGGTGGGGGAGAAAAAAGGCAACTCCCTCATGTCGCTGATATAAATCTCATGTGTTCGCTTTTCAGCCGCCGAGTCCCGCCCGCCGGCCCCTTGAGTTTGCTGTAGCGCACTGTACTACCCTCTCCTTTGCGAGGCGCGCCCCGGGGGGACGCCTGGAACCGCCCCGCTCAAAAAGCCCCCGATAAACCCGCTGGATAAATAGGGATAAATAGACACAGTCGCGGGGAACTCTTTGCAGTGCCTGCAGGCGTTTTCAAACGGGGAAAGAGATGATCTATATGTAATCAAACAAAGCTTGATGCAGGGTAACCAATTATTTAGCTATCATGTAAAAGTTTAGCTTTTTAGTTAAAATTTCAGCTAGCTAAACAGACACATATTTCGCTGTTTAGCTAACAATTATGTATGTGGCTTGTAGCCAAACATTTAGCTACACGTAGCTGAACTTTCAGCTGTGTAGCTATAATATACAGATAGATTTATACTCGGGTTTATTGCTTGTAACGTAATTAGTTTATCCCTCATTCAGCTACATTGGTTATTGAGCTGTATACAGCTAATCAATTCCTCCGTGAAATAAATACTCGCTGTCTCGGTGAGAGTTTTGGTTTTTCAACGCCTTTTCTTTTTTGCGTTGATTTCAGGTCGGAGCCAAGAGACCTACTACCCCCACGCGCCGTCGGACGCCGTGGTCCACCTGGAGGCGCAGCAGCAGCAGCGCCATGGAGAGCACGAGCAGCTGCAGGTGGCCGCGGCGGCGGCGGTGGTCGCCTCGTCGGAGCAGCAGCAGCAGCAGCAGCTGGACGAGGAGCCGCCCTACTCGTTTCGGGGGCCGTACTTTGACACGTCGGTCTCCAACAACGTCACTGCGCTCGTCGGCAAGACGGCCTACCTCAAGTGTCGCGTCAAGAACCTTGCCAACAGAACGGTGAGTCCCCTACTTTATCGTCATTTTTATTGTGCGTCACATAAACAAAGCATAATTGTTTAAAGCACTTTTGTTTTCTTCGAATTAATTGAATTTGATGTACTTGCTGAAAATTTAACCAATTGGCCTAATCGCAGAGCGTTTTTTTTTCTGCTTTACACAGAAATTTGCGTCACTTTCCTCGGACCGCCTCTTGGCTAAAATCCGGACGGGTTTCGGTGTTACTGGGCTAGTGGGCGGGCACAGGCGGCCTACTGTCAAGGACTTAAAGGAAGGTGACAGAGAGAGGGAGAGAGTGAAGGGGGGGGGGAGAAAGTGAGAGCCACTGCTTGCTTGTCGGAGTTAGTCTTTGCGGGAGAGAGAGACGCGATACGCAGGACTCTGCGGCGCGCGCGCGGGTTGGTTTCCGAGAGACTACTTAATGAGTATTCCAAGGGGCGATCTCGCGATGTGCGGGGGAGGGGGAAGGG
>NW_026267131.1:4785938-4792366 GCF_000697945.3 Frankliniella occidentalis | reverse complement strand
TTGACTGGCACACCATAAGTATTGACACATTTTTGACTTTGCATATTCTTTCAGTATTCGCAACATAATGCATAAAGCGTGTAGAGTGCCTTTTTGCGCGTGCCATAAAGTATTGCACTCATAAGTGTTCGAATGCCAAGGCCACCATACTTTTGTTTGTCGGGTATACTCTCGCTTCATATAATGTCGTGATAGTTTGTTTTCTTGTTCGCAATGACGCGAGTTCTTCCGGGAGAAGGAAGCGAAAAGTGTGTCGCATCGCAAAGCGCTGGGGGAGGGGGGCATGGTGCCGCTGGTCCGGCGTGAGTCGGTATATCGGGGGGGCTGCGGCGACACACAATACGGCGAGGCACTGTATTGCGGCTCATGAATATGGATCCGGCGTCCATCTCAGGTGCCGCGGCCACGCTGCCGCCGCCAGCACCTCCTCCTCCTCTCCCTTCCCCGTCGCCTCCTCCTCCTCTTCCCCCTCTTCCACCCGCTGATCCCCACCCCCACGGCTGCGCCTCCTGCCAAAGCCTCTCGAATTGCACGCGAGCCGGCGCATTCCCCGAGCCAAGAGGGCCATTAGTCGCCCGCCACATTCCGCATGCCAGTTACACTGCAAAAACACTGTGATACAGGATCTTTTTCATTCTTGTGTGTGAACCGGGTTGCAGCTGATCAGCGTGGAAAATTAATTAATTTTTGGGGGATGGGGAGCTTTGTGGCACGTTATGAGTACATACGTCTTGTTGTGTCAAGGTGAGTTTTTTAATTCAAAACATAAGACATGTCATTCAGTCACCAAGTCACCAGTCATTCCAGTCACTCAAAAACATGAGAGTACATGTTTCACCTTGCGTATTTATTTCCCGACATGACTCTATATCCGACCTCTCAGGCTTTCCTTCATCTTCTCTTCCCCGCCCGGGCTCTTCTCCGCTCTATTCGCATAGCCATAGCCTCCTGCGGTATCTTCCTTGAATTCTCTACTTTTTGCCCCCCCCCCTCTCTCTCTCTCTCTCTCTCTCTCTCTCTCTCTCTCTCTCTCTCTTGTGCGGGCGCGCGCTCTCACTATTCCTCTCCCTCTCTCTTAATCCGTCCTAATCACTAGGCGATCGAGGAGTGCCCCCGGGTGCTTTGGGAGGAGCGGTCCAATCGCAAATTAACAAACTGGAGACCGACCTCAGCTCAGGGGGGCCCAGGCGGTATCGTTAGGGGGAGGGGGTGCTGCTCACCCCTCACCCTCTCCACCCTCTTGAGTTTGTTGTGTAGAAAATAGGTCTCTGGTTAACTTTCATTTCCATGTGGACGTATAGTGCCATTCTACGATCCACACGTAAATCTAGGTGCGGCTGCACGTTGGTAACCATTGCCAGCTTTGTGCCGATACACGAGCGGGGAGCAACCTGTCCCGGCAGTCACGGCACAACCCTAGCAATCACCCGTCCGCTTCTCCTCGAGCACCTCGTCACTCGTCGTTCTCGCTGACGGGAGACGGGTGTATTTTTCAACAGGAGGCGCGCGCCGGCCGAGCTCGAATTAGCAAAGCACGGCCTGGGATTTTATTGGATGAAGAAATTGTACGAGGCTGCTGATGCTGCTGCCACCATCACAACAGCTACCACCGCCTCACTAGAGCAGAATTCATTAGGCTACCAATGAGCATCCCTTGGTAATCTCTTTGCCAGGCTGGGCCGTGTCATGCGAATCGCAGATTTCCCTTCTCGGGCGGCCATCTCTCTCCTCCTCTCCTTCTCTGCATCCCACTCTTCCTTGTAGCTGCTGCTGGAGTGGGACGAATCGGCAAACACGGCGATGTCGCTCATGAAAAATTGTGCTTGTTTGGATAAGCTAAAAATTATTCCAGATGAGGATTTGATTCTGGGACGGCGTCCTCCTGATTGACATACCGTCTTTCGGTACACCATCTGCCAAAGTTTGTTTGGCCACTCGTGGGAATTTCTTTAAAACAATATACAATTT
Source organism: Frankliniella occidentalis (assembly GCF_000697945.3). NCBI lineage: Eukaryota > Metazoa > Arthropoda > Insecta > Thysanoptera > Thripidae > Frankliniella > Frankliniella occidentalis. Next base: position 4,790,398 of record NW_026267131.1, on the reverse strand, counting down.
AGAAGCGGGTGTTCGTTTGCCACGCAGTGTCTAACCTGTAAGTTACCAGGAACCGCCTCACATTACTTCCCGGGCTGCCGTGAAGGATGCTGCTGCTCTTGGAGAGCGTTCCTTCCGTACTCGAGGTAAACTAGAAAAGAAACTGAAGCCACCAACTTTGCACTTGGTGCACGCATGTTGGCGAGATCCCAGAGAAGCAGACCTTTGCGCGCCCAAGCTGTTTCCTACCCTGTCAACGCATGGTGTAAATGGCTAGCCAACACACGTGGATTTGCCAAACGCCATCGTTTGGTTAAGCTGACGAAAAAATAAAAACAAAAGCGGTAAGATGTGCTTGGGCATCTTAAGGGTAACTTTGCCACTTTGGGAGGTACGAGTTAATTAGACTTCATGTTCTGCAACCTTCATCCCATTCAGTGACTGGCAGAGAGACTACCGAGGGGGTTTTCACTTCTGAAATACCGCGTACACCAAATGAGGTATTTCACAGGTATTTCACATGAAATACACCGAAATACGCCTAAATATGCTCCAAAACGGTGAACTTTTCCTGAGAAATACCGACGAAATACACGTGTTACGAAATACTGTGTGCACGGAAATCTCGAGTGAAAACCCCCTCGGAGACTACCGACGACTGGAGGGGGCGGTTCTCTTACCTCTACGAAGAAGAACCCAATTTTCTCTCAAACGGGAGAAGGGCGGCCGGAAGGCACCGCCTGAACCCAGGGAGAGGACAGAGTAGAGGGGAGCGAGAGAGACTTGCGATGTTTCACCAAACAAGCACCAAAGAAGGAGCTCGGCAGGGACGGGTTGGGAAAGGCACTCAATACTCCGTTACCGCTTTCGCTGGTTGTAGCCCTCGAGTAGTTGAATAGCCAAGGCGGTGAGGTCTCCTCCTACGACCGCGAAGGGGAGCAGAAGGCGGATGGAGAGCGAGAGAGATGGGGTGGGCAGACGATCGAGGGGAGACACCCCACAGCCGGCCACAAGCATCCCTGACCGGAAGCGTCCCGACCCACCGGAAGGGGAGGGCCGGCGGCCTGGGACGAAACAAATGGCGGGAAGGAAAATAAAAGTAACGAAAGAGAGCAGAAGAAAAAAAAATATAAGAGGGAGGTATAAGAAAACAAGACGAAGTGACACAAGTGGATTTGACGTGACATTCGATTCTTGGCGTGTCGGCGCCGTGGAAGTTCCTCCCGATGGCACGATCCGTTACCTTCCACGCCGAGACAGCAGGGAAACGCTGCCGCAGTACCTCGGAGGGGGAAGAGAAAGGGAGAGAGAGAGAGAGAGAGAGAGAGAGAGAGAGAGAGAGAGAGATGCTGCCCCCTTCACCCAAATATCATGGTGAATAAGAGTAGTCAACTGCCTCCGCTACGAAAAAAAGAGGGGGTTACGTGTCAGATTATCCTGTAAGAAATGAATATGTAGCAGTAGCGAACTCGATTCTGAGCAATTCTCTTTGACTCATGCTGTGAGGGGTATGGGTAAGAAGTGCAGCCGTTTAATGTGTGTACTCTAGCCTTTCGACTCGACTTGCTACTCGGAGAGTACAGCCCGACCCATTGTAGCTGCTGCTGCTGCCCTACCTCGATGCGCCTAATGGTCATCATCCTGCCACGCCCTTACCCCTGGTCAGTCCTTGAGTCCCCCCTCTCCGTCTCGGGCCCTCCTGAACCCTCTCACCCTCTTCTTCCTCCATTCTGGGGGGCGATAGTGGCCTTCCCTTATCTCCAGGCAATTAGTTTGGGTCGGGCCCGGACCCCTGGTAAAAGTTGCCGAACTGTGGAGAACCACGACGACGACGTAAACAGCAGGCCTAGCCGCCGGCCTGCTACTAAAGGCGGTCCACAGCCAGGAAACACTGCAGGGGCCAGCAACACAGAAGGAGTTTGTGGTGGCCGTGGCATGGGATGAGGGGGAGGGGATGAAGAGTTATCGGCACCTAAACGACTGTCCTGTTTTTCTTTTTGGAAAGAATTCTATGCTGCCTGATCATTCAGACACCTTCTAACACGTTTTAACGGTTATAACGTTTCAACAGTCTCAACGCTTTTAACGTTTTCAAACGTTTTTTCTAGAGTGCTCTTTTACATCTTTAACGGGTCTAACGTTTCTCACATTCTCGCCTTCCAACGGTTGACGCAGTAACGTTTGTAACGCTGCATTATGTACCCAGCGTTTTGAGGTGGGCGCGTTGGGCTAGCTCCTGCTCGTAGCCATACGCACGCGCTCCCGCCTTTGTTGTGGCTTGGACCGCCGGAGCATTCCGGCACGTGGTCGGGTCGCCGGTATGAGAAATTGGGTGCGCCGACAAGGCGCGGTGACGCTGCAACGCTTTATGGCGAGGATGTGAGGGATGAAAAGGGCACTCAGTCTGAGGGTTTCAGCTTCGTATAATGCTACAGCGGCACAAATTAGCAAACGCCATGGAACAACTGTCTTGGTTTTCCACGCTTTCATGTCAAAATGTGGAGAAACAAAAGCCTGCTTGGATCTCATTCCCTCGTCGACTTCTATTGTTTTTATGGATTTTATTCCAGTCCCCACGTTGACGGGGGAGACGCCGACTAACTTGAAGCAGCAGCAGCAGCAGCAGCAGCAGCAGGGGCCATCGCCACCAGGCCGACACCATCTCCCGCCTCTTTCCTTCCACTACCTTCTTTTTTTTATTTCTTGATTCTCTCATTTCTCTCTATTCTGTTGTCCGATGCGCTGATCGTCGGCGGAGCGGAGGCCCCGCGTAAAGGAATTTCCACTTATTGGATGCGATCGGCCCTTGTCCCCGGCCAGCCATTCCTTCCTCGTCAACCCCCTCCCCCCTTTCCAGCGGCCCCTCCCCCTCAACCCTTACTGGACTGCATGTGTCTCCCCGCCAAATACCACTGTCCCTCCAGGCCTGGATAATATCTGCCACCCCCACCCCATTCTCAGAAGTCCATTGTCCATTCATACTTCTTCTCTTTCTCTGAGCTCTCTTAGCTATTTCTGTCACGTGCCCTCGGTTCTCCTCTCTCTCCCCCTTTTAACCCCTCTAATTGCGTCTCAGAAAAAAGTCAACTGCTAGTATTATCATGGTCATTATCAGCTTCCGTGCTGCCCGATGACGCTGCACAGCGTGCACAGCGGCAGCCTATTCTAAAAAAATATTTTCTATTCCATCGGCTTTCTTCGACTCGCGCAGAGACGATCATTTCAGTGCACCGAATTCCTTCCGCAAGCATTCACCTCATCACAATGGCCTCACCGTTTTTGTAGAAAACACATGCTTGTCTTTCTTGTATGGCGCTCGTCTCACTTTGAAAAATATCGATATTACGAGGATCCTCGTAAATTTACTATATATTGTCTTATTAACATTGAAAAAACAAGTTGTAAATTTATGACAACCCAAAGTTGTTCCTCGATGAATTCCACGTCGATTCATGAGTGCTTGTCATTTTACAATTTAGAATTGTAATTTAACGACACACGTTTTGCGCAAAATTTTCCCGCACTAAACCCTACAATAATTTTTAAAGTGTAATAAACCTGTCCGTTTTCCTGTTTTGAACAGGTTTCGTGGGTCCGGCACCACGACATTCACCTGCTGACGGTGGGCCGCTACACGTACACGTCCGACCAGCGGTTCGTCGCGAGCCACTCGCCGCAGACCGAGGACTGGACGCTGCAGGTGCGCTACCCGCAGCTCAGGGACTCGGGCATCTATGAGTGCCAGGTGTCCACCACGCCGCCCATCGGCCACTCCATGTACCTCTCCGTAGTAGGTGAGTCCTAAACCTGTGGGTGCAACTTCTTACCAGAGTAGTACAAGTGAAGTAGTTTACTAAGAAAATTGACGGAACATGATTTAAGGAGAAAAGATGATATAAGGTTCTAAACTATATTGAATCACAGAGGAACCTAACATCACATTTTTCAATGTGAAAATTTCCCCGTAGTGTTTTGAACAGTTTGTCTCTCTTTGTAAAAATATCCTTGTAAATTTATGAACATATTTTGCATTTTCCGACTCCCCCCCCCACCCCAAAAAATGTTCAAAATATACAAATGTGCGTTCTTGCTTCTCAATGAATTCCAAATCGATACACATGTGCTTTAACAATTTCCTATTTTAATTTTACAAAATTTCCCGTAGCTTTTAAGTGTATATCTTTCAGTGTTGATTCGTAAGAACGTAGTGTAAACGTTCATTCGATTTGGTAGAAACATGTCCGTGCGTCTTGCCTGTAAATTCGTCTCTGCCGGAGTTACCAAACGTTATCAAACGGCCCGCAGTGAAATGCAGCAGCGCCGCAAAAGATCAATCCTTCATCTCCAGCCAGGCTCCTTGCTCAACAGAAATCGTGTTACTGGCAGAGATGGTGGTCGTGAGATTTGCTCCCAGGCAGACTGGCCGACGGGAACCCTTCTGCTAGCCGGGGCGTGTTGGGCACCTGAGCCCCCCCCCTCCC
>NW_026267131.1:4774987-4784323 GCF_000697945.3 Frankliniella occidentalis | reverse complement strand
GGGGGTGGAGGCTGCGGGCGGGCGTTGGAGAGGACGGGTCAGGGCCCGAGTAGAGCGCTGGCTGTATTTCACTCTGGCTCTTTTAACGCGATCGCCGTCCACCCTGTGCGGCTGCGGAGGGGTCCACCGGTGAATTTTTAACGCGCGGCGGTCAACGAAACGCTCACCTGTATTTGTGCTTTTGCCCGAGGCGCTGGTCAGCCTGAGGTGAACTTTATCGACTCCGAAAAAGCAGGCACTTTCGTACTTTTGCAGAGGCGTACTCATTCAATTGCTTTTATTTTGAGACACTTGAATATCCTATCATAAGACACAGGTCTCAAATCTGTATCTTCTGCTTTCATGATCCATGATCCTTTCTCTGCCGGACCTTCTTTTTGTCCTGCTGCTGTTTGGGCGGTCGCCTGTTGGGTCGGCTGTGCCGCCGAGCAGGGCTGTGCGCCGGGTGGCCTACCCGCACCTCGGCGGGCGCTCCGCTCAGACGTAAGCGGGCCGTCGGTCGTTGGCAGAGCCTGCTGAGCCCCCAGAGCCTCGTCCCCGGAGGTAGTGACCCAAGATCGCTGCCCTTTCCTCCCCGTTTCTCTCCTCCATCCCCTCTTCATCTTTTTCTGTCTCGCTCTCGAACACCCCCGTCTGACCAAAGTGCACAGACGACTCGTGGCATCTGTCGAAAGCAATGAAGTGAGAGTGAATTCCCCGAAATCTGTCATAACCGAGAAAAATAAATAATTTCGTTTTTATTTTCTCGATTTCTCTTTTCGTTGAGGGCAGCAGGTATGCCGGCACCAATAAAACATGTCTAAGTGTGTTTGGCACGTTAAGACAATTCTGTTTTCACAGTTGTTTCCATTTTATCCTTATGAGTAATTGGCAAATTTGTGCTCTGAACAATCTGCATCCTAAAAGTTCCTGTTGTGTGTTAATGTTATGCACGCGCAGCACCCCCTGCATGCTTCCTTCTGAGGAGAGTCGGGCTGGGAGAGGCGATCTTTGATGATTCATTGCCATAAGGGTGACTTTTGAATTTATGGCTGGCATTTGCATTTTTCTTATCCGAGGCCTTCCGCCACGCCTCCGTTTCCCCATCCCCTCCAGCTCCACCACCTTCCATAAGCTGTCACACATTTTCTTTCTGGTTGATTTTTTTTCCCTCTCTTTTTTTTTTCTTTTTCTTTCCTCTTTCCCTCTTTTGTTCTCTCGGTGCTGATGGGCCGCGTCAGCACAAAACGCACATTCGTGCGGTTTTAGCAAGCAGCAGGTCGTCGGGGCGGAGAAGAAAGAGAGGAATGGGGCGGGGTGGGGGCTGCGGCCAAGTTGTTTGGGGGAAAGTTGGAATGAATCGCGAAACTTGGAGTGTGTTTGATTTGATTGATTGGCTATCGTTGATTATCTCTTCGATTGGCGCGCCATGTTTGGAAACTTGGGTTGATGAGGTGATTAGCGAGCAAGTTTTAATGACGCTTTATTGCAATGGTGTGTGTTAAGACGAAACTCCAATAGATGTCCTTAAAATAGGCTGACCCCTACAAATTCTTACATTCTGAGTGCGTTCACACGTGCACCTGCCACTCCCGCCAGATGTGTGCCAGTTATTAAAACATCCCGAGTCGTTACATTAAGGGATAAATTTTCGTGCAAATAAAGAAATCAATTCAAGGGAGACCGCATATGTGGGCTACATATTGGTGAATGCGTTGAAGCGGTAGGAGTGAAGGTGTCAGGGCGAGCGGATTGTCACCGTGCGTGTGCTCCTGTGTGCGTGCGCACATTCCAAACACGGCGACCAGGACAACACATCCGCGGGGGCGTGGACTGCATGTCAAGTAGGTGGACCTGTCTGAAGCGCACGCACTCACACACGCACCCACACCTACGAGCCCACTCACACACACACACACACACACACATTTTCACATGTGCGCGTGAACATGAACGCAAACACATGCACACTATCGCGTTGAGGGCGTGGCTGCTGAAAAGCCAATAGTTTGTGCAGCTACGCCGATCCAAGTGCGGGACGAAAGGCGGGAGCGAAAGAGAATAAGAGGTGAAATGAAAGAGGAGTGCGGATCGGATGTGCAGGGGAGCAGGGGGAACGACGGGACACATAGGGAACCACGAGGAAAGGGTTTGGAACGAGGTATAGGCGCCCCTGGCCGATTGACCTGCTTGGAAGAGCGGCAGTGGCCGTAGCGTTTCTGACCACGTGACCTCATTCAGCCGCCCCCCTAACCAGTCCCCTCCACCCCCCACCCCTTTCGATGGCATAAGCGTAACTCTGACGGGCTTAGAGGCGGGAAATTTTCCCGGTTTAGCTTTGTGGAGCCGCCCCCCCCCTCGGATTTTCACGCCCCGGCGCCGTCTCCCCCGATTGCTGAGGCACACATTTGTCTCGGATGAATCCCCTATGGGTCCCACTTTGGGCCTCGGGGGCCCGGCCAGCCTGAGCGTGGGGGGCTCCGTTCTGCGTCTCACACATCTCCCATCCAAGCCGGATTAGCCTTGCGGGCTGACTCGATGCCCCCCCCCCTCTCTCTCTCTCTCTCTCTCTCTCTCTCTCTCTCTCTCTCTCTCTCTCTTCGTCTCTCACTCTGGCGGTCGCCAGCTCCCCCAGTGAACCGGAAGCCGAGCGGGTCGGTACCGGCCGGACCCTGCTGCACGCGGAGCCTCTGGCGGAGCTGGGCGGAACCATCTCGCAAGCCCGGCAGCTGGCGGCAGTCCCTGCCCCGCCTCGCCCCACCTCGCCCCGCCCCGCCAGCGCGGGAACTGGAAGTCAAAGCAGGGGCGTCTCCCCTGGCCGATGCGATGCGAGGCTCTGCAAATTAAATGTAGAGTAATTCGTGGACTCGCAGGGGCTCCCTTTTTTCCCATCCCCTTCCCTGCGGGGCCTACCCCACCCTACCCCACCCCGCCCTCCCCCACCCCGGCTCCGCCCAGCCTGTTACTATTGGCAATCACTAGACCTCGCTGGCGCTCTCTCGGAAGCTTTGAGCAAACGCCGGCGGGGTCGATCTCGTTCGGTCTATCCTATCCTGTTGGGTGTAACGCACGGCCGGGGCCAGGGCTTTCCAGTTCATTTGAGGACGCTGCACTATAACGTCGTATTTTCGGTTTATTCTATTCATTACTCGCCCTAACTCCACAAACATTATCCACTTATTTAATTAGGTTATTGACAGTTCAGTGGACCATTCTCACCTTTACGGCTGGTGAATTCCCTAATAATAGTCCTCGTAACTTTTGCGTGTTTCTGGATGTCGGAAGTACGTCAATTATAATTACCCGTTGGCGGATTTAAAAAAAAATTGCGGTCTATGGTTGTTTGTTGAAACTTTTCTTCGGATCTGACTTCGGGCGGGCGGTCTACCGCAAGAAAGTGTGCCAACCCCCTCGCTGTGCTCTACCGTATTTCCAGTTGTTGTCACGACCCTGCTCTCTCCTCGTCCCTTTCTTACCTCTAATAGATTTAATGCTTATCTCGTAGACGCGTTGGCCTGTGGCAGGGGCGGCTCCAGAAACCTTGTTGGGCGAGGAGGAGGGGGGGGGGACGAGTTGGGGGAGATGTTAGCGGCACTGGGCGCCAAGAAGGTCCACCAAACTGTCCGGCACGTGGGGAGGGGATTGGGGTCAGATCTAAGGGGACGAGTGGGTGTGGGACAGAGAGAGGTGACGAGGCCTAAGTGATGAGTGGCGTGGTGCGGGCCTACAGGCACAGCTAAGCACCCAAAATAATGAAAAAGTATCAAAGTTTGAAACCTTTTACTCATAAATTGTCTCTGTTCAACTTTTGTGACGTTTTTGACATTGTACAAACCTACGGCACTATAGACTGTATTTCTACTTGCGCTTACCAACTGGATTTGTATGTTTTCTTCGCACAAAAGTTCAGCATTCACATTTTAAAAAAACAATCTGTATTGATTTTAAACACCTAAGTCTCTTCATTCGTAGGAAATGCTACGCATTTTTGCGCACAAATTTGTTTAAAACGCAGGAATAACTTGACACGAAAACATACGAGTCAAGTTGACACGGCAAGAGTGTTGACTAGTGCACGTGCGTTGTTTTAGTGTAATTGATTGAAATTTGTTTCGCCGCAATCTCTCTGCTCCCTTCCCAATTCATTCGATTCCTCTGTCGTCTTCCTGTCCGTCTGATCGCCCGCCGGCCAAGCTACTTGTGTTTTCTCCCTTTTGTGCCCTCCGTCCACCGTGTTTGAGTTGGGGCTCCGCTCGGTTGCTCTGTGTGGACTTTCACTTTGGAGAGCTCGTTCGGCTAGTCCAGCCTGGCGAGGCCTATGCTGCCCGCCCACCGCCCAGCCCGCCAGTGGGTGGGACGGGGACTCGCCGGCGGGCCGCAGCAAGACTTAGCCATGACTAGCATGCGATCAACCCTCCATCCCCCTGACTGAACATGACGAAGTCATGGTTCCGGAAGACGCCGGAACAAGAAGGGTACACATGGGAAAAATAGAAAACTGAAATAGCAGTGCTAGCTGCTAGAGAGGAGCTAATGGTATATAATAAGGTATTTCTGAAATCCTTATGGTTTAAAACGTTTCTTTCAAACCGTTCTTTTCAAATAACAGTTGAGCATCCATCAGTCCATTTCTCCTTCTGCCTGCTTCTCGAACATTTCTTTTTATTTCGTTCCGGAGTGTCTGGCTGGGTAGTCGCCCCTTTCCGATCCATCAGTGTCCACCCGGCAACCGGTCCGACATCTGCCCCGTCATCACAAGGTAAGCCGAATGTCACCACGATATTGAAAAAGTAGGGAGGGACGAATCGAGCTGTAGAAGTGACCGGCAAAAAAAAAAAGGAAAAGGTGAGGGGAGGCTTGTTCCAGGCCGTGGACCAGTATTGCTTGAATGTAATTTCACAGAGACAGAAAACAAGAGTGTACCTTGGTGTAGCTTGGAATGGAAACTGTTTCCGAACGTCGGTGTTCGATCCAGGGATCATTGAAACAACACTAGCGCTGCGACATTGCGTCCTGTCAACGGGTTCGACCTTTTGTGTTCTGTAAGAGCGAGCCAGAGAGCGAGTGAAAGGGGGGTGGGGGCAGCAAGAGATGGACGCAGAAAGCGAAAGGGTGAGGGAGCAGGGGGTCAAAGAAAGGGTACTATAAGGGATACAGCGCACCTGTTCGGGGCGACGCCCTGGGCTGAGATTTCTCTGCGCCGCCCAAAAGCGCGCGAGAGGTTCGAAAGGAAGGGAGGGGGAATGAGGGGAAGGGGTTGCGGGCTAGGGTAAGGGCAGGGGACAAAGTGCTCAATAAGAGACGAAAATTGTTGGCGATTACCGTTGCCAGCACCCGTGCTGCTAGGCCTCGCCCGCGCTGCCGGTCGCCCGCATTATTTTGCGAAACATTCCAGGAGCGTGCTCCAGCGGCCTCCAGTGACCCTTGAAAATGCGTTCCAGTGCCAAATGAATAGAAAGGCGGCGGCCGGTAAGGGTGGGTCTGGCGTGGTCGAGTCTTATAATTGGAAACTAGAAGTCACGTCTAATTACCGCGGATATCTCTGTAAACTGCGTAATGACGTTCGCCTATCACTAGATGAAAAAGCCGCTCTCCTCGTTTCAGTTTTAAAATTACCCAAGCCAGCTCTGAAATGTAATTTTACGATAATGTATTCATACCTCTGTCTAAAGTTTTACCGAATATAATGAACATTTAAAAAATTCCCTTTAAATTTTTATAATGATTTTTACCTTTTTATATTTTTTCTAAAATTTTATAAAATTTGTAAACAAACCATTTTCACCCGGATCGTTACGTACGTAGAAGTTTTTTCAACTGTGCGTTCTTCGACGTGCACCTGCAGTCGAGCATGAACAAGATTTATTTTGCTTCGTTCCCTTTGGATACACAAACACCCACCCACGCGCACTCACACGCCCACGCGCATGCAAGCACCCTCACACACACAGTCCCAATTACGAAAGCCATTTGGGCGGTACGTTTTACTATTCCCAGTTGGCTGCACTGCGAAGCTTGGCAGCGTTTCAATCGGCCGTGCTGTGGGTTGTGGTGGCCAGCCTGCTCCTGCCTCGTGGACATGTGCGGAGCGGGAGCACCGACGCCACCCTATCCAGTGACGGGGGTTGAATCAGTTAAACGGAAGCAACACACTCAAATTGAAATACAGAGTCGTAAAATCTGCGAAAATTACGAGAAACTAATGGTTGAGACGATTGAATGCGCCACAACTTGCACAACTTGCCATATTTGTAAAGTATGTGTTCACCCACCGTCCTCGACTGTGAGGCCAGCCCTGCGGTGTCGGGTAGCGAGGCTGGTCACACTAACAGGTAGGCCTTACGCAGCAGCCCAACAGGCCGTGTGGCGCTCTCGACATGCGAGGGAATTTGAAGGCGTGTAGCAACTATCCGACTGGTTTAGCCGCTCCCGCTGACGCTGACCCCGCCCTTCGCGCGGGAAACTTCAAAGCGTTCAGTGGGGCGGACTCCGCGTGTCGTACAGGCTGAATGGCTGCTAGTTTCGCGCCGTGAATAGTAGAGGCGACAGGCCTGCTGGAGCCGCTCGGATTCGGTAAACAGACCACGTGATGGTTTCCGAAGCGCGCACGCTACCCTCTTGTGGACAGGGAGTTAAAATTAACGTCGTCACTTCTGATTTGTGTTTCAACCTGATGTCTTACAGCAAATGGTAGTCCGTGATAACATTCTACGTAAGCGTGCGCTGATGCCTTTCTTTGGCGTGTGTTTAAACTTATCTAGCTAAAAGGATGGGGCATATTTTCCCTGACTGCCCGGCAGCGCTTTGAATTGAAGGCCGCACAGGAACCGTTCTTTGGGTTCCGCTGAGTCGGTTCGGCGGGCGACCTCCGCAGCCACTGCCGCCAGCGCGCTCTGGTGGACGTTTTGGCCGCTAAAGCCAAAGGAAGTAGCCGACCAGAAGTAATGCGATATGAAAGTATCAGGGTGACTTGGCCTCTATTGTGGCCCCGCCTATCTCATCTGTCTCTGAATGCGAGCGCAGGGTCGCAGAAAAAAAGCGCTGTGCCGGGATTCTATACTAAACTGTGTGCTTCACTATCTGTGGATGTATGTAGTTATCGCGTCTCTGTTTTCAGTAGTTTTTTAGGAAACAGTTTTTTTTTCCTTTTAATAAGAGGGGCATTGGCATTATAAACCCTGGCCATGAAAAAGTGAATGGCGTTTATTTATTTTAGTTGACAGGTTGATTGCAAATTTGCTTGGATGGGAAAACTGTTCTTTAAACTGTTTTGTGCACTATAAATTGTCAAGAATGCTTTTGTTTTGTGCCGGGGGCTTGCAGTTTGTCATGGTGCGTCGTGGTGCAACTGATGGCCCGAGCCGCGGCGAGCCGGTGCAGCCGCTGTCGGCTCTAAATGTGATGGGTGTGCGCTGCAATTCGTAACAACACTTGCTGCTAGCACTCGCAGAGAACCACAATATCCGTTGCTCAAATATATTTCGGAACAAGAGCAAAATGACCGTGATTGGCCGTGCTTGGGTTTGCTACGACTTACGCAACCGCTCTCCCCTTCCTCCCTCCTTTCTCTACCCCTCCCTCCCCCTCTCCACCTCTGTCTCCGCCCCTCTCCCTTTCTCCTCCCTCTTCCCACCTTCCTCCCCCTCGTCTCTGCAGGGGGTGTAGCTGCTGTGCAGGCCATTGCCCTCGCTGTGTGCCACGTTAGTAATCTACGATATGAGTTGTACCAGGAGGACTAATCAAATGAATAATAAACAGCCAACAAACATCTACAAACATCTAAAGTGAAGTGAAAACGTTTCTCCCGTTTCTTTTCCAAACGGACCGGGTAATGAAAGTGCATATGGCTGTCATGGCCTCTCACAAAGAACAATCAGTTGCTTTACGGGTTCACGCACCTCAAGAGACTTTGTTACAATTTTTAAAATACCATTAGAATATTTTTGCCGTAAAAATATCAAGATCATGGATTACCTGTAGTCACTGTATTAAAATGACTGCGTAAAGAAAGAAACCTAGTTACGAAACACTCGTGTTAGAATAACCAGCGTTGGATTGGCTACGACGGGGTGAAGAGTGCGGCGAAAATGCAAAATTATTCACATTAAACGAGCGTTTGGGAAGACTGAACGCCATTTGATGGGGGGTCCCCTGACCTCCTTGGGGTGTGCCGACACATGCTGCGCCAGGACACCGACCCCTGCCGATGTCCACACCATTGGATGTTCGTTATGCTGCATTAGCCTCTGCGCTTCCAGCAGCTACCTTATTGAGGGCCCTTGCAGTTTTGTTTGACGTGCAACGATTTTTAAACGAAGTATACAAGAAATGTACGGCAGATATTTTATTTTATGGGCGCAGAAATAACATTTAGTGGATTATTTAGTGCATACTCCATGTGTTTACTTGTCACTGTGTGTGTGTGTGTGTGTGTGTGTGCGTGCGCGTGTGCAGGTTCGGGTATGAGACGGGAATGGGGCGAAAGCAAAGTGTAGCCGAAGATATTCACCCCCTCTTCGCCCCCTCCCTCTGCTGCTGCTGCTGGGGACGAAGAATGCTCCCTTTGTCCCCTTCCCCTTTGAAGGGGATGCGAGGGCACCCTCGTGAGGGTCCGGGGCCTGGTGATGGATGTTAATCCTCCTACATACTCGTTGTTTGCAGGCGATACCTCTGAGGGTCGCAGCCGGCGATGGGTACTCGATCTTAAATTCCTACACTGTCGCCTAGGAAGGGGGGATAATCGGAACGGGAAAAAAAGGGAAAGGGAGAAATAGTAGAGGGCTACCGGGCTGCCCCACCGGAAATTAAGTTTCTGACAGTGTATCCGCAAGAGTTTTCAGTTGCGATGGCTGCATGACTCGGTCGTTTTCATTGTTCCGTGAACGTGCCGTTTGCCGCTTTTGTGTCGTGAAAACTTTTCGCACTTTGTTGCTGCGTAAACTCGGAAAATTATTATTCGATTACTAAAGCTGTACAAAAGAGGGCGTAGTCGCATTTGAAAAAAAAATTAAGACTTGTTTTTTCCCTGATCCTTTGGTCACCATTCACCACCACCACCACACATACCAGAGTGCAGGCCGGAGTTAGAAAGGAAGAGACAGGTCAGACATTGAAAGGGGTTGGAGGGTTAGGCTGGTGGTGGGGTGGGCGGATGGTGTTTGGGTCCAGGGGCAGGATGCCCTTGAGAAAAGGTTAAATTAAAACTAAATTAGTGTTCAATTACGTGGTAATTTGCTGGTAATTTGAGACTGTTAAATTAATATGTCATTATGTTTAAATTAAAGGTCCGAAATGTAATTACTCAGTAATTAAAATTCATTTAAAACTAATTTATGTTCAATTACTCAGTAATTGAAT
>NW_026267131.1:4772686-4774442 GCF_000697945.3 Frankliniella occidentalis | reverse complement strand
GCACTAAATTACTTTTAAATTACATTCTAATTTAATTTCTGCCACTTAATTACACTTTAATTACTGAGTAATATCTCATAAATTACATAGAAATTAAACCGTTTTACAAGGGATGTTCGTGTTCGTGTAGTAGAGTGGTCAGCTTCGCCGCAGAAACCGAAGCTTGTGGTTTTGGCCTCCGCCGTGAGTGAGCTTACCCCGCCTGTCCAGCGCGATACCAGCGTACACTCGCTATAACTCCATCGCTACCGTCGATATCAGTAAATTGCCTTATTTTCACCTCAAAGTTTTGTTGAGTTTTTACTCAAACCAGTCGCCCACTGAAGCGTGGCCAACAATCTACGTCTACTGTGAAAAATAAACTCGTAAATAAGTGTACGTACAACATTTGTCGTAATCTTTTGGTTAACGTAAAATAAGTTGTAAATTTTAGGCAGTCCTTTCTTGCTGGTCGGTACGAAGTCTTTGTAAATTTACAATTTAAAATGTCAATTTTACGACGCAAATTGTGGAGATTTCCGCGTAAACGTGCGACTATTTTGCCCAGTGATCGGGATGGGGACGTGACGATAGCCTGGGAGGTAGGCAAAAGCGGTGACGCCGTGCGTCGCGGGCCTGCCTATGCCGAGCTCTGCGGGCGCGGACGGGAGTTGCCGGTGTGAGACGGAGCGGAAAAAGGAACGGTATGACATGATTGAAATGGAGAGGAGAAAATCATGCAGTGGTGTGTGTGTGTGGGGGGGGGGGGGGGTTGCTAGGTGTAGGTGTGTGAAAGAGAGACAGAGAGAGGGGGGGGGACTGTAAGGGACGCGGCAAGAAGAATTCACTCTGTCAGGTGGGGACGCCGCCGCCAGGTGTGTGAGAACGAGTACACGGTAGTGCGAACGCGAACCATATTCAAACGGCGAAAGAGCTTTACGGAAAGACTGGGGAGAAAAGGAGTGTCGCGAAATCGCGCATGCAGCGTCTGTTCGCCATCGGTTTTGTAGCCATGTGTACTGCCGTCGACGTGTATCTCTTCGAAGAGTAAATAAGCATACGATTTCTCCACAAACGGTCGTGTTTGTTTTTTTTTTCGTGCCTTTGGTCCCTGCCTCTGCCCGTATGGCGAGTTGTAAAGTTGATGGGGAGGGGGAAGTGGGCGGGGCGGGATGCTAAAGGGGAGCGGCGGACGACGGGCGGGGTTTGCGGGGTGAACAGCGGTGGGGTCAGTGCCAACCGCATACGGCCGGCCGGGCTGCCTGCCGTGTGATCATGCCCCAGACAAGCGCCCCCTCCCCCACTTCCCTCTCCCCCTTCCTCTTCCCCCTTTTAGGACCCCGGCCTAGGCGGCTGGCGGCGGCTTCCCCTCTCTAAACTGGCGCCGCGTGGCGTGGCCCGTTGTGCCCCAAAGTGCACACCCTTGTTATTTGCCCGCCGAGAAAGAAAGAGACATTCGTTCTAGTCAGTCGCCGGGTCTGCGACGCGGCGGGGCGCGGCGTGGGGCCTAAGCTGGCGGAACGCGGCGCCTTTTACGGAGCTAAAACCTGAAATATTGTCATTTATGTGGCGCACGCCGAGGTTCCCCCGCTCTTTTTTTTATTTTTATTTTGTAGGTGGATGACAGTGTACTTTGATAGCGTCGTCGGTCGGTGGCGGTGGCGTTCTCGTTCCGGGGGCGACCTGGAAGGCGCCGGGCGTGCAGGTCTCGCCTTGGGACCGAGATCGCACCGAGTGATGCATGCCGGGTTGCCGGGTAGTGAGGAGAGAGAGGGGG
>NW_026267131.1:4771852-4772401 GCF_000697945.3 Frankliniella occidentalis | reverse complement strand
TGAAGGGGGACATGGGGGGTGGAGGTTGGGGTGCTACAACACGGCCCGCTGCGGCCCGCGTGCTGAACTGGCTTTCCGCAGACACTGACCGCACCGCGGGGAGCCCGGCTGACCGCCCCCGGTTCGCTCCCCCCGGGCCTGCCACCCCGTCGCGCTGCGCCGCCCGGCTCAGCAGGGAAACAAGTCGAATGAGAAAGAAAAAAGCTTGTCCAAAGTGATTTTGTTTTCATCGGGGAAACTCGATTTTTCCAATAGTTGTTTCCTTGTTGTTATTTTTAAAAGGGGAAGGGGGCACATTTTCTGAGGCAATGTTTTCACGTATGGGGTTGTATGTGTTTGACCAACCTAATACAGAATACGCGCAGACCGGATCTCTGTAAAGCAAACTGACCCAAAGAAATAACTGCAGATTTGAACGACCACATTGAGTTTCTAAAGGAAATAGGAACCACTGAGGACCATCAGGCGACGTTTGATTACTGAGGGAGCTGTATCGTTCTTTGTCCTTTCCCCAGTTTTTAGCCCGCCCTTCTGCTTTGAAAAAGCTAT
>NW_026267131.1:4766344-4771157 GCF_000697945.3 Frankliniella occidentalis | reverse complement strand
AGAAATGGTCGGGCCGCAGGCCCGACCATCGCCGCCGGCAGGCCAAGCAGGCCCGGCCCCTGCCGAACGGAGTTGCCGGCGCAGCGAAGCGAAGCTAGCAACTTCGTTTGGCGGAAGGGCGGGCCTGCTTGTTGTTTATTTGCCTGTTAACGTCCTTTTCGTCTCTGCGTCACATGACCATTAAAGTCTGAACTACAGCTAACCACTCCTCAAGAGCCCGCGAAACAAGGTGATAAAAAGAGGTCTTTAAAAGTCGAAGCCACTACCGTGCGATCTCCGAGCGATAAAGCCCAACCTGCCCCGCTGACTCGTAATCAGGTCACTCGAAGCAAAAACTTTTTTTTATATCCCTTTACCCTCCTTTCGTAGTGGTGGTGCCGTTCGAGGGATGATGACATGGCTATCATTAAAGTTTTTCTTTCGTTGAAACTTTATTTTTTCTAATTTTCCTGTTCCGCGCCGGTTCGCGCGCCCGCTGCCATTGGTAGCCTCAAAACGCATTTGGCGTCAGCAGACGGCTCTCCAAATTGGCATCCGCAGTGAAAGGTCTAACAGCCTCCCTCCCTCCTTTCCCCCCTCCGAGCCTCCCTCCCTCCCCCCCTCCCTTCCACCAACCCGCGTGCGCGCGATTGTGCAACTCGTGGCTAATGAGGGGGACTCCACTTCGGGGTGCAGCCGAGTGCAGTCAGCAGCGGCGCCTTCCGCAGCTGCAGAATCAGCTGCAGCTGCGGCAGCTGCGGTGGCAGCCAGATAAGCGAAAAGCCCGAGCTCAGCAAAGCCGCGCGTGTGTGCAACTCGTCTGAGTAGCACGAACCAGGTGGCTGACGCTGCTCGGCTAGACATGGTGGGCCTTTTGCCTTTTGCAAAGTTTGAGACGGTAAAAATGAAATATTTTAAAGAAAAACAAATTGAATTTGCTTTAGGTTTCATAAATGAAATCTTCAATAACAGACATCTTAACTGTGAAGGATGGGGGGGAAGGGGGAATTCTAGCTGCTTGAGTACTTAAATATTGTGTACCTGGCTTGCATTATCAGATGTTTCAGTCGAAAAAGGGGGTGCGGATCTAACTCTTTAGGTCGAAGTACTTACGCTATGTGTTACGGGTACCCTTCTGGCGTCGCAGTGCCGCGTCTCCCGCTGCGGCGTTGTGACCCCCCACCCCTCCCCTCCTCCACGCGCCGCGCATCCATCCAATTGAAAGAAAACATTTCCCGATGATTTACCGAGGGTTTTGTTGACCGACTCGGGTCGTCGGGACGCCGCGTCGGCGTCACCGGCGTCGTGCGGCTTGCGCGGGGCTCGAGCGAGCGAGACAGAGACCATAGAGCGGGTGCGGACCCCTGCGCACCCCCATGCACCCCCGCGCATCTCCGCGCACCTCCCTACACCTTCCTACACCCCCGCGCACCCCCGTACACCCCCGTACACCACCGCGCAACCCCCTACACCCAGGCGCACTCTCCCCGCTGGCCCTGCTCCCGCTGCTGTCGTGGTCGCAGTGCGCAGTCCGCGAAAACAAATTGCGCGAGCCATATAGCCGTCCTGCCCTGCCGCAACGATATGCCTGGGCCAACCAACCAACGACCAGACGGGGGAGGGAAAGGAAAGAAAAGTGCTGTTAAAAGGCCCTATTTTCAGGTCATGATGGGTCTGTACTTTAAAGATGTGTGATTTCTTTCGGAAGAAGGCAAAACTTTCACTTTCTCCCTGACGTTGGCCCCTCCCACGCCCGTACGCACACTATCCCTACTCCTCCTCAGCCTCACGCTCTCACCGACACATTCCGGCCGCGCCAGCCCACAAGCCAGGGCCACCTGAGGACGCGCAGCTCTCCCTGCGGAAACATTGGGACGCGAGACTGCCTTTCTCCCTCTCTCCCTCCCTCCTTCTCCTATCTCTCTCTCTCTCTCTCTCTCTCTCTCTCTCTCTCTCTCTCTCTCTCTCTCTCTCTCTCCTTCCCCTCTCTCCCTCACCCGCCCTTCCATACTCTCTCCCTCTACCTTTCTTCTTGTCTTTCTCCCTCCCCGTCTTTCCCCCTCTCCCTTCCTCCTCCCTCTCTTTCTCTTTGCCTTTCTCGTCACGTCAGCTACAGCGCCCCCCCCCCCTCCTCCTCCGCCCCTGAGCTGTCGCCTCGCTTCACATACCTTGTCACCCAGGGCCGCGCGGTGCGGCGGGTGTCTTCGCGCAGCAGCAGCTCTGATTTCGGACGAAGGCGAGGGTACACATAAGGGCCTCCTCCCACCCTCTCCCACAAATGCCCACTGCTAGAGTTGGTGGGTGTGTTGTGTTCAAGGCATAACGCACAACCAATGATATGATGATGATAGCCGCAAGCATTAATTAAATTGACAATGTGAAAATTCAACATTCTTTGGATATTAATAACTGAAAACAAATTGACCGTGCAATCCCTTCCGACTCTCGTCAATACTACGCATGTTTCTGAACATGCCGAAAAGCCATTACAGGGCGGAGAGAAATTAAAACGGATGAATTATCGCTGTGCAGCTTTACTGACATATTTAGTGTGGAAGAGAAGCGGGTGGGGGAGGGGTAGCGGTGGCTGAAACGCACTCACGATTGCCAAAACGTGTAGAACTGTCGTCATGGGGCAAAGCGAGGGGAGTGGGAGGTGGGAGAGGAGGGCGGGAGTTGTGGGTGATGGTGGTAGGGGTGGGGGATAGGGGGAGAGCTCTGGACAAGGTGACGCTGTGAAATGTTTATCACGTCTAGTCGTAGCTGCGCAAGTTGGTGGCGAGCAGGGCTGTCGGAAGTGAAAATGGAGGGAATGGGGGGAGAGTTGGGGGTGATGTTGGACGGAGGGCGGAGAGCCCGGGGCGGTGGACACAAGGGTGGGGGAGAGGCGGTTTGGTGGTTGACGGTTGGGACACAGGATGAGAGTGAGCACCCCTTTACCACCCCTTCCCCCGTGGCCGCCGCCGGCCAGTCGTTCGGTCGGGACGCCGTGCCCCGCCCCGCCCCGCCTCGCCCCGCCACGCCCCTCCAAGCCCGACTCGGTCATTGTTACCTGTCCACAATGCCGGGGGCGGCCAGGGGGGCATGCTTCCACAGTGGCCGGTGTGGCCGACCGCCGCCCCCCGGTTGCGACCATCCACCTGCCGCTGCGCGCGTCGCACGCAAGCAACCCGGTAAGGTGCCATACCATTTCTTTGCTACCATTCAAACATAAACAAAAACTTCATTTAATACGTTCATTGCCCGCGGTAGTTTGTTTACGTTTTAAAGCACGTGGTTTTGTACCGGGTGTAACTGTGAATGCGTAGCAGTGGTGCGGGATTGCATACCCGCCAGGGCTGCAGGGGCCATGGCGCCTTACGGGCGAATTGGGTAGGCAAACCCGCAACACTGCTGCGCATTCACAGTTACACCCGGTACATCACTGTGAAAAATATGCATTCACGATTCCAATTCCCAAAATGTGTCGTACAAATTACAACCTTCCACCAAGCTCTGACTCCTGCTCGCCATTCGATTTCAAGTCGATACTGAGTTCTTGTAGATTTACAACTTTGAATTGCAATTGTTCGGCTTCTTCCATAGAAAATTTTCCTTTAGTCGGTGAGACAATTTTTAACTGTGTTTTCTTGATAAATCTTGTACAAAGTCACGTTTGTAGAGAAAGAAAAACCACAGGAAAGCCACAAAACACAAATTAACCGTAGCCCTTTTTATTTTGTTACGAAAAGCAGTATACTTAAATGAGCCCAGCATGCTGACGGCCCCTTCAGCAACCCTTCGCGTGCTGGGCAGCTGTTAGGTTTGCTGCAGTTTATCCGCCGCCCAACAATTTGTTTAGACTGCTGTGGTATTTTTTTTTTTCTTCCGGACTACACTTACACCATCTTGGATGAAAGCTTACTACCTTCTCGCCCCCACTCGCGCGGTTAGTTTCCCTGCGGCTGACTTTTCACTTTCTTTCGGAGGACCGATCCGTTTACCTGATTTCTCTCTTTCCGTACTCTTGGTGAGCTAATGGGGGAGAAGTTAGTTTGGAATGACCCAACGGAACGAACGGCGTGTGGTTTCGTGAGCACCAGCTGCCAGTATGGGCTCCTGTTCCTTTTTATCCTACAAAATCAATTGGGTCAAGATAGCTATCTTTGTGAAACTGTGTTTGTGAAATCGCGTTCTTCAAACAGCGGTACTCTGTAGGAAAGCAATTGAATTGTTATGTTCTCTTACAGATAATATTTGCAGTTGCGCTCACCTATTACATGGCGAAAAAGTATTGTTGTGTGGTGTAAAGCTGGAGACCAGTATGGGAGGATCTTGGCTTGACCTGCCTGGCTTGAGAGTAATCATTGCGATTCAGCTAACCATAGGTTCGTTGATGGGAGGTTTAAGGATGCGAAAGGGTGGCGGAGTGAATGGGGTAAGAATTTTGAAAGGGGCTGGTGGTGTGCGCAGGGGATACGGGAGGTCTGCATAAGAAAAGGGGTGGGTTGGTTATACGTGTTTGAATAGCGGGCGAGTGACCGCATGCGTGGCGCTATAGTGTGCCCATGATGGAACGGGGTGAGCGTGTGTGTGTGTGCGAGTGTGTGGGAGAGGAGAGGCGGGGGGACCGGCAGGCAAGCGGTCGGGTGGGTGGGGTGTATGTTGGTGACTGTCTAGGTTGGAAGGGCCTTCTATGGGCAGTTATTAATGTTGCCGCTGGGCGCGCCGGGTGCGAGAGAGAGAGGGAGGGAGGGAGAGAGGGAGGGAGGGAGGGAGGGAGAAAGAGGAGGGGAGAATCTGAGGCCCCATATGAGGGACGGGCCAACTGCTCTCCTAGGTGGTCCCGGGTATT
>NW_026267131.1:4759762-4765574 GCF_000697945.3 Frankliniella occidentalis | reverse complement strand
TCTCGCCGTCCCTCCCCCACCTACCCCCTTTCCTCGTCATATACTCACAGCAAGCTCCAATGTACATATTCCAGAGCCCCACACTGCTGCTGCTGCCCCTAACAAGTGTCAAAGAACGTAGCGGACCCCATATCCGCGCTCTCGCCATCTCCCTCCCCACCCTCTACTGGTCAGAATGGAGATGTATTCAGTCATTTAGTCTTTGCGTCCACGCGATACATGCTCATGATGGAGATACTTAGTTGACAAGACTTTGTTACCTGGTGAGTTATATGTTTGGTCGCCGATGCTTGTAATGCATCATACAAATTAGCTCCACTGCTGGAATCTGACATAATGACGAATATCCAGTTTCCCTCCCCCTTACCTCTCAACTGTGGGAAGAAGGTGAGGGGTGAGGAGCAGGAACACTGGACATTTGTCATTATGTCAGATTTCTAGCAGTGAGGTGTGACCTACGTCATGTGATTTTACCGAGCGACGACTTGCTGACTTTTCTCGCATGTAAGGTGGCCCGTGGACACCGGAGCACAATTTATGTAATTCTGTAGCGCTTGAAGGCATGTGGAAAAGTTTCTTACTTGCAAGGGGCCGTAAGGCTAGAGACGGACCAGCCACCATCCCACACGCACGGCCGCACTGCATGGGACTGTGCACTGTACTACGAAATGTTTGTAATGTTGTTTTGTACAACATATGTTGCTATCAAACAAAACTGAATTCACGTTGTTAACTTACAATCATTTTTTTAACAGTGTAATGGGCTATCCAATCTCTGTGAAAAATAGTTTTGTACATGTACAATCTTTCATCTAGCTCGCGTACAAGTCAATACGCTGTGCTAGTACATATTCACAATCTGCTTGCATTTCATTTGTAAGACTTGCTCCAAGTAAATCTTTGCTATACCAGGTACAACATTTTTTGTCAGTTTTTGTTCAAAATAATGAATTTAACGCCCGCAATACCCAGCAACACGCCAGTAGTCGGATCGCCCACCACCGTTTGCTGTTTGTGGTCACCCTTCTTCGCGTCCGTCAACATGTGGTCACTCTAGGCCTCGTCCAGACGGCGCCTCATCCCCCCCCCCCCCTTTTCTCCCCCTCTCCAGTCCCGCCGTCGTTCTTTTCGTCAACTTCCCAAAGGGCCTCTTCTCGTCGTCGAGGGAGAAAGGAAAAAGTGTAAACGATGCACACCACAGTTTTATCTCTGTACCCGTCCCACGCTGATGCGAACACGAAACTTTACGACGGGGGTGTCGGAAAGAAGGGGCGGGACTCTGATTTTGGAATTTGGATTTACATTAGAATTTACATTGGCTACGAGCGCCGTCGATATTTCGAGATGTGGAGTGATTTCGCCATTAAATAAATTAGTTGTTTCCCATTTCTGATAGAAAACTAAATCAATAATTCACTGGGGTGAATGTATAGGAATATAATAAGCTTGCCATTTGGATACAGAGAGAGAGAGAGAGAGAGGGGGAGAGAGAGAGAGAGAGAGAGAGAGAGAGAGAGAGAGAGAGAGAGAGAGAGAGAGAGAGAGAGAGAGAGAGAGAATAAACAGAAATTCTTAGAACTCCTGGTTCTGGGAGGGAATGGTCGTCTCCACGGGCATTGGAATAAGTATGGCATTGTGTCTCACCGGCCGACGCCTTCCGTCGCTCCGTATTCGATTACATGGATGAGGCATTTACGTTGTTTGCGCCCCCCAATGCCGCTTCATATTGCGTTTCCTGAGTTCTGCTTGTTCTCAGGTCTCCATTTCCGTCTCTCTCCGTGCGCCCCTTTTGTGGTGTGGGCCCTTTCAGACGTCGGTTCTTATCTATCGCCTGATGAGGGAGGCCCCGCACCGCTGCCCGCCACCGCCCCGCGGGGGGGCCCGCCCCGCTCCGGAGAGCACCTCTGCGCCCGCCCGCCCGGGGGTGCCCGGGGCCTAAGTGACTGAGGCAGGGCGGGGCGCCGATGCGTTAAGTGTTACCGAGTGATAAGGGCCGTTTGTGATAAGGACGGAGGTGTAAGGAGAAGCATAGGTATTGATTGTGACGCGGGTGACTTGACGCGATGTCGCGAGGGGTGCTCTTTGGAGCACACGCACCCTCATTAGAACATCAAGTGTGTGAAAGTGTTCTCACATTCTAACATTATTTGCCACATTGACCATGGATTACAAATAATTGTATTTATTGCAGCACAAAAGTTTCATATTTTAAAACATAAGTATATACGATAAAAAAAAAGGGCTTTCGCAAACACTTTTGCCCTTTTACCGCAGAGTTTTTATGCTCTATTTTAGTACCGGCGTTGCGTTTGATACGGCTGATAAGGGGGTGTGATAAGTGATAGATAAGATGAGAGCAGGCGGAGGGGGCCGCTCTCATCCATCACGAGTCTCTTGCAGCAGGTCCTTGGTGACAGGGCGCTGATCTTTCCGTTGTCCTTAGCCTTGCGTCAGAGCCACAGCCCCTTACACTGCTATTCCTTTTTTCATAGCAAACAGGGATAATCTTTATTATTTCCTCACTGACGTACTTATTATCTTTTTGCCCATACTTACATTTTGTTGTTGGTTTTGTTATTCTCTGGCCACTAGTAGTTCAGAGTTCACGGTGCGGGCCTAAGGAACGATCTGATAAGCCCTTATTACGATGTGATTATGACGTCACATGGTCTCATACTTGTGTGTGTTGTTTCTGTTGTAGGTGCGTACATGTTTAACGAGCTCGCATGCCCGCATGCTAACTAGTACGTTGCCGCTGGGTCTGGTGAGTGACAGGCCATCTTTTACGGTTTATATTTTCTTTTCTTTTTTCTCTAAATTAAAGGTTTATCTGGAACGGAGACATTCATGTTTTATGGTGGCGTTGGCGTACATGAGTACGGTAATTCCGTGTACTTGCGCGGTCAAAAATAAACAAGTTCGAGATTATGAAATTATGCTGGTAAACACATCAGGAGTGTTTTTAAAACGAAAGGTGTGCAGTCTGTATCTCAGATAGGTCTCATGGTTTGAAAGAAGGGGCCGGAGATGTGACCGTCAGTCATATTATGGGGTTGGAGAGACAGGGCGGTAAACATCTCTCCTCCTCTCCCTTGCACTTCCTCGGAATAACGGCTGGCGTCTCGGTCCCTCCCGCCGCGCGGTCCTTCCCTCCTGCTAGTCCCCCCCCCCCCCCCCAGCAGGTGGCCTGTGTGTGTATTAGGGGGGGGGGAGGGGGCTGATTGAATGCTAATACCCGGTATTCATCTTCGCGTCCATAATGCTATGTGGAGCTTTAGCGCAGCCCCCGTCGACCTCCCCGCCGGGCCACCGCCACCGCCGCCGCCGCCGTGTGGCCACCATTGTGGTCTGACCTTCGCTCAGTGCACACTTTGAGGCACGATTAAGCACGACGTGTGTGCGTGCGCGTGAGTGCGGGCTGCTGCTGGAGGGGTCTGCGGGCATGGCGCGCGCGTGTGCGTGCGCGTGTGATCCGGTCTGATCCTCGCCCATTGTCGCACAGAATGGGAGGTGCAATCAACGGGTGAACGTGTGTACGCCCGGCTGCGTGGGACGCTCTGCCCTCTCCTTCCTCCCTCCTCCTCCTTTCCCTCCTCCTCCTTTCCCTCCTCTTCCTTCTCCACCCCAGGTTAGTCCCCCTAGCTCTTCACCCTACGACGCCGAGCTCCTTTCTCGGGGCTCGCGCGGCTCGGACCGCAGATATATCGTGTCGCTATAGCAATGTTGGCGTTAATGGTGATGACGCTATTCGTAAATGAAACCCGTTATTGGGCTCAGCGACGCTTGTGCGATTCCCTCTGCCCCCCACCCCGCTATTGCCGTGACGAACGTCCGACCATAACGTTTTGGTGATACACTTTTCCGTCTTCCAGAACGTTCGGGAGGCAGGCCGAAAGAGTGCGAAACGTATAAAAGTGGCCCAAGAATTGTCCAATTTTGGCGATGACCGTTTGGATGACATGGCGATGCTGATGATAATGATGGTGCTGCCTTAGCCAGTCAGACGCAGCCTCGTGTGTGTGTGTGTGTTGGCGATAAATCCTGACCCGATTCGTTTTTCAGCTCCATAAACGCTCAAAGGCTAGCGTGACGCCACCGCGGGGGAAGAGGGGGGGGGGGTGATTTGGCGCATTGAAAGCCACAATACGCAGCCAAACAACCCCCGCGTTTTCCTACCTCCTCCCCTCCTCCTTTTCATGCGTGCGCCGTTTCGTTTCTCCTCTCTGTCACCACACTTCTTAGCACCACGGCACCAGCAACACGGCGCAAGATAAATTATTATGATTTAGATATATTTATATATATAAAAAGAAGATTCGCTTTCTGTACAGCGTGGCGAAGTCCTAACTGAAACAAATTGTATTCAAGGCCCTTTCATTATGAAACGGGGCGTAATGACCATTTATTTTACTCGTCCCCGCCTCCTCGTCCGTCCCCATCTTCCTTACTGGCGAGCTGTACTCGGCCAAAATGTGAACATCAATCTCACCCTCAGGCGTCGAAACGGGTAGTCCCCCCCCCCCTCAAAAAATAAAGACCAAAAACTTCATTTTTTTATTTTTTAACGGACCTCTGCTAGGGTCGTTTCTATCACTGGGCAGCACCAGGGAAAATGGTAAAAAGTGTCCGTACGTCACCCACTTTGTGAGCGACTGAGAGACTCTACGACGTTATGCAATGCATGTCCAGACTCGCAATCTCGAGACGCGTTTCGCCATGTGTTGTACAAATCCGTGGCACCTCTCATTCGCTTACAAATCGCATGACGTACAGACACTCCTGCCTGGAACTGCCCTCCATTCACATACACGTGCGGCGCCCCCCGGGGGGTGGGGGGCGTCATTTCGCCGCAGCCACTTTAGCATTTCCACGGAAATACCTCCAGCACTGGAACTGGAGGCCCCGCCCGCCGCCCCTTTGTTGAGTATACCTAAAGCAGAGAGCTAAATGTAGTAAGTTCCTGGAACATTTCTGCTGCTACCAAAGCTTTGCCAGCTTTATGGTGGTCAACCAATCTTTCCGTGGTGCAAACTTTTAAGTTAAGATGTTTACCACTTTATTTAGATCATTAGGATAGATAATTTAGTTTTCTTCATCATGGCTTTTATTCAGTTTACACGCAGTGTTAACGTTTTTTTCTACTAAATCACCTTTAATCTCGTTTTGTATGGCTGTCAATTAAATGATTTCCCCCCTTTTGTTGATCTCTCTTCGCCTAACCTGTTTGAATCAAACCACAGTGTGCAGTGCATGTGCGGGCGGCCACTGCCTTGTAGCCTCGCGCGCGGAGGGTCATTAAGCGCCGCACTCGCCTCAACTCGAATGAGCGATAAACGGGCCGAGTGACTGAGTGCAGAGGAGGCTGCAGGCAGTGGCTCCGCTCAGTTGCGCGGCTTCACTTTAGGATCTCGGGTTTGATGGCAGAGACGAGCAGTGATAGAAGGAAGGAGGACGGGGTGCGAGAGAGGGGAGAGGGAGAGAGAGAGAGAGGGGGGGGGAGAGTAGTCGGTATCCCGGGAAATAAGCAAACGGTTGTCGAAAAGAATTTCCGCACATTGGCAGTTCCGTGAAGGGTGTACGACGCTGCCGCGGTGCTGCGGCCACCACTACAGCCGTCCGATGGATGTGAAGAGGGATGAAGGCAAGTGCGGATAGCGTCAGGCAGGTGTGTGACATACGGGGAAGGCGCAAGACGTCGTGGAGTTCGGGGAGTTAAAACGGGAAGCAGTTTGTGGGCGATATAAGTGAAGGAGGGGTGTAAGCGGGGCTGTATTGTTAGGGGGCTGCCCTAC
Source organism: Frankliniella occidentalis (assembly GCF_000697945.3). Lineage (NCBI taxonomy): Eukaryota > Metazoa > Arthropoda > Insecta > Thysanoptera > Thripidae > Frankliniella > Frankliniella occidentalis. The sequence continues at coordinate 4,759,782 of NW_026267131.1, read as the reverse complement.
GGGGGCGTCCCGAGGGGGGG
>NW_026267131.1:4757289-4758767 GCF_000697945.3 Frankliniella occidentalis | reverse complement strand
GGGAGTTTTACTTTTTCGGCCAGAAGCCGCGTACTGTACTGGGGTAGGCAGCTAGAGCAGAACAAAAAATTCTGTGATTTTACAACATTTTGTATGCTTATCAGCAAATACACATTTTTTTGAGCTGGCCTATTTTGCTACAGTATGTTAACGCCGCAGACAACAGCTCTCTGTAAAATTATAATGACCCTAAATAAGGACGTCGGACTTAAAGCTAATTTGTGGCTGCTGTATATCATAAACACGAACCGGATGCTGCTTTGAAGCAGTCATTTTACAACTCAAGCCATCAATTTACATCCCTGGCCTAAAATTTTTGTTATATTCCTAACTTGCTTTTACAGCTAAGGTTAGAAAAATGCAGTGTATTTCTTACAAGTGCAGGTCACCGTGATAAATAGAGCAGGTACTGACCTTGAAAGGGCGGGGCATTGTAGTGCCAAGTATCCCGCAGGTACCCGTTTGTCGAGTGGTTGGGACGCTGCGCGAGAAGGGCCCTGGAATGCGACACCGGCTGGACCCGCGCGCGCTCTATGGCCGTGTTGTAGACCGCGATGAGCAAGTCACTGCTCGGATATTTTCGTCCGGCCCTTTGGTGTCCGGCTGGGCGCCCCTTTGGTGTGTTCCATCATTGTCTTAAGTTTCCCTGCTATCGCCTTGTTGGCTCCCGGCCATGCCGGCGCCCCGGGGCTCCGCTCCACCCGGGTGCGAGAGAGGAGGCTGCTCAATGCACGCCCTGCTCTCTCTCACTCCCCCGTCCCACTCTTTCTCCCGTGCCCCCTCCATTCTCTCTCTCTCTCCTCTCTCTCTCCTCCTCTCTCTCCCACTCTCGCTGGTCCGGCGGCGGATGGGGCGCGTGCGCGACTCTTTGGCCCGGCCCCCGCGGGTGCGACGGAAATGGACGAGGTTTCAGAAAGAGTGGAAGGGGAGCAGAGAGATGCCGGAGCACTAACGGAACTTTTGAGCGTGTTAACACTTTTCACCTCAGTCCCTCTGGGGCAGCTCTCTGTCCCTGCAACCAGTTACACTCCAAAGGAAGAATGCGGTAATTTGTTCTGGGTAAAGAGAGAGAGAATTTGCGCTTTCAACCGTTTGCTTAATTTATTCAAGTTTCTGGTACGTGTTTTTGCAAATGAAACAGACTTGTTTTTGATGGTGTTGTTTGTCATTCCTTATGAATAGATGAACAATAATAATAACTAATATCGCATGCGCTTGAGACCGCTTTTTGTTGGGAAGAGCTAGAGCCACGCGGGTGGAGCTGGCGAAGGGGAGCTGCTGCTGGGTAAAGGTGCCGCTGGAGAAGCAGGATGCGGACGGGGGGAGGGAGACGCAGGGGAGCAGAGGAAGAAAAAATCCTCAGACCTGTCTTCTGTGTCTTGGCGCAAAACAAGCTTGATTTATTGCCGTTGACGGTGGCGTGGAGAGAGAGAGAGAGAGAGAGAGAGAGAGAGAGAGAGAGAGAGAGAGAGAGAGAG
>NW_026267131.1:4756213-4756729 GCF_000697945.3 Frankliniella occidentalis | reverse complement strand
CATGTAGCTATTGTTTTAGCTATACCAGGTGGCTGATTCACGCCGCGCACTTCTGTAGGTATACTGTACCGCACGCACGAGTGCGGGCGGGCTTGTGTATCGCCCCTGTCCACGGCGCCTTACGAGCCGAGCGAGTAGGCAACCCGCCCGCATTCGTGCGTGCGGTACAGCATACCTACAGAAGTGCGCGGCGTGAATCAGCCACCTGGTATAGCTAATCATATTTTGTTCCGTGAACATGTAAATGTTTTTTACACGGTGTAAGATTGTACGAAAGCCAGGAAACTTAAACTTAATCAACAGTCTCACAGGTTTGCGGAATGAACTCCCCGCTGCTTTATATGGCCCTATTCCTACGACTTCTTTCTAACAAACGGGGTCGCCTTGAGGCAGCGCACTCCCGCGGTATATGAAACCCAGAAGGTGCCCAGCGGGTGGCTGTCCTACGTCGCCCAAATTTCCTGCGGGTCAAGGCGACTTACGTGCTGGACACCTAGGACCCACGGCGTGCCCCCC
>NW_026267131.1:4754070-4755193 GCF_000697945.3 Frankliniella occidentalis | reverse complement strand
GAATGGAGGGCGACGAGGGTGAGGGAACGTGAGAGAGAGGGGGGGGGGCTCGGTGGCTTCCGAGTTTAGGTTGAGAGTGTTTTGCCCCCTCGTGGAGGGGGGGGGGTGTTTCCCTTCCACCCTTTGTCGCCCCCAGCCAGCGACGGCAGCCCGGGGGACGGAGCGAACGGTCCCCGATGAGATGGCGGCGTCGATGACGCGTGCTCGCTCGCTGAAAACACCACACCGCTTTGATGGCGTTCACACTCGACGGCCGAGTATCATCTTTTTGTTTGTTATTTGTGCGAGGGTGCGAGGTTCCCCCTATTCTCTCCTTACGTTCAATATGTTTTGAGAGCGTGTTTTATTTTTATTTATTTTTTACTGTTGGTCGCCTATTTCAGCCGCGCGCCTGCAATAAAGCGGCCCCCTCGAAGGAGGAACACACCGGGGGGTCGGAGGAAGTGGGTGCTTTTCCAAAACGAAATCTGAATAAAAGAGATTTATTTGCTCCATATTTCCTTCCCACGTGCGGCAAGGGGGGGGGGGGGGGGGCTTCGTGAGAGAGGGGGCGTGGCGGGGTGTCCGCGTTCAGATGCTACACCTGACAGGGGCGGGGCTGCGGGGAGGGGGAGTGCGGGTGAGGTGAGGGTGAGGGCTGGTGAGGTGGAGAGGGGCAAGGGGGCGTGCTTTAGGCCCTTTGTCGTAGCCCCGTGATGTCGCCAGATGGCGCGCGCAGCTCGGAGAAATCACATCTAGGAACAAGGGTGGCGCCTATCGTTTGGACTGATGGAGGTGTGTGTGTGTGTGTGTGAGAGAGAGAGAGAGAGAGAGAGAGAGAGAGAGAAGAGAGAGGGGGGGGGGGGCATTTCCCTGATGCAAGCTTCTGTCGTGGCATATCTGAGGCGGTGCAGCGCGTTGCCGGGTGCTAGTGGTGGAACGGGGACAGTCGAAGACAGTAAAGTGCAGAAGGGGTGCGCTGCGCTGTGTGTGTGTGTGTGTTTGCGTGTGTGTGTGGACGCTTCACATTTCGCTGTGAGGTGACAAGAAAAGAAATCCGAAGAGATTTATTACTGCGTTCTGTGACCCCTCCCCCCTCCCCTCAGCCCTAGCCTGACCTCGGAGACAGACCCTCCCCCCCCCC
>NW_026267131.1:4747052-4753275 GCF_000697945.3 Frankliniella occidentalis | reverse complement strand
TAATTGTTACTATTATTAAAGTTATTAGTGAGTAAGCATGTTTTATGCCACTTTAGTTCAAATGATACGAGCTTTTTCGAGTATGTTTGTCATGTTATCGCGGCGCGTTTAATGCGCCCCCCTTCTTGCTCTGCGGCCTTGCGAGTCGCGAGTTGCGTCGCAATCAGCGGCGTGGATGTTCTCCGGCTGCGCGGCACTCGGTCGCCAAATTACCACCGGCGCGCTCTGGTGGGCGAAGAGAGAGAGAGAGAAAGTTCATCAGGCGCGGGGGACGTTGCAAGAGGGGGGGGGGGTCCCCAGCTGCGGGCGCGCCCCACGCCACTAAGTGAAGGAGATACAAACAACTTGGCCGGCCTGCAGGCTCCGAACCACCCCCCCTCCCCCTCGACGTCGACACGACATTTATGGCCCAGTGACCCACTTTTCAGTTCACTTGTCCGCCCGCGCCTTGCGGTCTGCGACCGCCGAACGCCAGTAGTAGTGGGTATGCCTTTATTGAAATACCCGTGGAATGTTTAACTTAGCAACAGTACTGAGGGGTGTGGGAACTAGCCACAAGAAATGTGTTGACGCCGAATTTCTGACACATTTAGGAAGTTGAGGACGGATTGAACACACTATAAACACCCCTGTTCTTCTTCAACGACGGCTCTTCACCATTATCTCGCGCGCTTGCTCGAAATACCCCTGCTTTTCAACAAAAAACATATAATGTCCTGGCCTTAACCTTTCCCATTACTAGACGCCCGTGTGACGCACAAGGCCTCGTGTGCAACTTTTTTTTTCCTTTTGCTGTTTTTATTTTAATTCTTGTTGTGGCCCACGGGGATTTACTTTGAACCAGCGAGCAGGGCTTACACGCCATGTCATTAACGGGTGCCGCACTCGTCCGAAAGAGAAAACAACGGAACTGGGTCGCAAACATATGTTGCGGACACCGTCGTTAGGAGGGAGTTTCCCGCTCTTATGAGAACCGCGCAAACTAGATCCGATCTTTCTGTGTCGAAGTTTTGTTCTTGTTATTTTTTTCTCTTATTTTCGTGGACAACGAGACGTATGAGTCGGACGGGACGGGAGAGCTAAACGTTTCCACTCGTGCAAGTCGCCTGCACCGCCTGGCTCCACACGTACAAACACAAACATACTCGTGTATGGACCGACTTCCGGTGCTATCCCTGCTTTTTCCCTCGCCCCTCTACTCTCCTCTTCTCTCCCTCCCTCTCACTACGCCTTCGCCACGACCTACCTCAGGTTTCCCTTCTTCCAGTTTCCATCCCCTACCGCTCCCACATTGTATTGTTGTCCTTGCCGCAAGTATACGTTAGGGTTTTTTGTCAGAGACTCGTCGTCTGGACAACGCCCTCCCCCCTCCCTCTACCCTCTCCCTTCCTCTCTCCCCCCACTTTTCTTCTCGTCCACTTTTCTTGTGAAGCAGACTCCCACATCAAGGAGGGAACGGCGGTCGGTGCAGAGAAGGGGGTCGAAAGCAAATCGGTGAAGCGTGTCCGGCTGTGTGCAAAGTTTGGAGTACCAAGCGCAGGCGGTGAGATGTGGGTGAGGGGAAAAAAAGAAAGGCGTCGTACTCTCTTAACTTTAGAGAATTTGCCTATTAACTACTGGTTTTGTGTTGTATGGTATCAAGACATTCTTTATAATACTACTAAACGTTTTCCTTTTATAATTACGGTACTGAGAAAGACGTTTCGTAATAGCAGGAAACGGTTTCTTAAATAAAAATACGGAACAGCACACAACTTTAGCAGTTACTGGGTAATTTTTTTGTTAAAAAGATTAGAGTGCGCGCAAGAGCGCGTTTTCTGATTATTCTGGAAAAACAGAAAACATCACACCTTGTCAAATCTCAAAAGAAGGATATAAAAAAATGAGACATCTGATAATGAGCGCCGATATCCTAAAGTAATGTCCGTATAATGTAGTCACGCGCGCGTCTGTTGCCCCGTCCAAACCTCCCCGGTCCTGCCAGGCCCTGCCGGTCCTCTCACCCTCTGGTTATTAATCCCCTTCACAAAAGACAGGGCGGGTTGGACGGGGCTCTCGCAGGTCAGCGGCTGTGATGCATTGCTGTGATGAGAGGCAGCGGGGCAAGCCATCCCTTGTCCCTCGCTCTCGCAGCACTTCGGGTACCTTGCTACCCGTGTTAAACTGGTTAAACCCACCCAACCCCTGGATCCAAAGGACCAGACTTCCTCCGCCCTCGCTCTCAACCTCCCCCATTGTTGTTCCAACTGTGACCAGCCCCAACCTCACTGTTTTCTTACATCCCCCCACGCTTCTAGACCAGCCAGGTCGTCGTCGACGTCGTCTCTCTCTCTCTCTCTCTCTCTCTCTCTCTCTCGCTCTCCCTCTCCCTCTCTCCCTCTCCCTCCCTCCCCCCTCCCCTCACTCCCTCCCTCCTTCCCTCCCTTTCTCCCTCCTACCGGTGTGTGTCAGCAGAACCCTCAACCCTCCTGTCTACACTCTCCTCTGATGGAACACCTGTAGTGCACTGTAAGACCTGACCTAGTCTGGTGTCTGCCAAGGTGAGTGAGAGAGCAGTTCGCACTAAGCTCTTTCCGCCCCCTCCCTCTCTCTCTCCCTCCTCGTCACTCGCTCTCCCTTCTCCCTCCCTCTCTCTCGGCCACCCCCTCCCACCGCCAGTCCCTGATTGATGACACGTTGGCCATGGAACACGCTAACCGCATCAGGCCGACTGCCTGTGCTCACCAGCCCACCTGTCTAAAAAAGAAAAAAATGAGTCCAGTCCGCACACCGGTAATTGGGCTGCCGAACAACAAGCGCACACACACTCACAGACAGGAGCTCACACACGCAGGCCTACACGCGTGGGGGGAATATTTTGGTAAAATATTTTCACTCGAAATTGATGGATTGTGAGAAGTTATACAAAGAAGTTTATTGGTGACGTATTTTTTGTACCAAGTCTTTCGGTTTTATACGGAGTAAGTTGTGGTTTTACGTATGGGTATTACACGGTATTATCCATATCGTTTGATTTGTGCTGCCATCTGGTGAACCCGTTTGCTTATTGACCTGTGAGGTGAGTCTGTTTGGATGGAAACAGGAAATAGTCCACGGACTTGTCGACCCTTTATTTCCTGTTAGTTGCATTGCGGTTTGTGCCGGGGAGGGGGGGGGGGAGCGTGGAAGGTGAATCTTGTATTCTGTCGAAGACCTTGTGACACACGAGGCGTCGAGTTGAGTATGTCGTGCGCACCATGCATAAGTCAGAAGGCATCGCAGCGGAACATAGTGAGGAGCGGCGAGAGAGGGAGACAGAGAGACAGACAGAGAGAGGGGGGAGTCCGCTCTAGCGGAAGCCAAACCAACCAACCTGAATGTGGATTGCTGACGAAACTACACGACGCGGTTCGCTAGAACGCGTATGAATGCGATGTGCTCGCGCACGTGTTTTCCTTGTCCCACTCTAAATTGAACTCGCTCCCAAAAGTGTTGTTGTCGAGATTGCTCTGAACATGACCTGCTGCACGCAACGCACAGCTCGCAGTCCCAGCTAGTTGTCCGTTTTCTTCTCCAGCCTACTTGCTCACTCGATGGTGTCGTGTTCAACCCTGGCTTCTTGTTTGTTTGGGGCAGCGGCGGCTGGCAGCTCAGACGCCTGCGATCGGGATGGTAGGCCAGCCCGCAGCGCATCGGCAGCGGTGCGGTGACGATGCGGCTCCGCTCGAGCAAATGGTATCTTTCTGCCTCGTATCTCGTCTCTCTCTCTCTCTCTCTCTCTCTCTCTCTCTCTCTCTCTCTCTCTCCCGCTCTCCTCCCTTCCTTCCTTCCTCTCCCTCCCGCCCCTCCTTCTACCCTTTCCCTCCCTTGCAGAAGAGGCGATGGCTCCGGAAGTTACAAATGACGAATTTAAATCTTTGCCATTCATCCGAGATCGCATTTCCATAGTAATGCGAATCCCGGCCGCCTGCTGCTGCCGGACCCTCTCCCTCTCTTCCTCTCTCGTACAGCCTCCACCCCCACCCCCTCCCTTCCCCTTTCTCTCTTACTCCTCCCCTCTCGCTCGCCTGCCCTCTGCTGCCGCTCCTTCAGTGTCTTTCCTTGGGCTTATCTCAAAGCTCGCCGTGTTTCCTGGAAGGACAAATATTTGTATTCGATTTTCTTTTCCCATCCTTAGCTTGCTGGCCCTCTTGCGCCTCTCTCTACTCGCTCTATTCCCCCCAGCACAAATCCGTGCATTTCTCTTTCCCTTTCCTTCCACCCAAAACTACTCTCAGTCCCATTTTCTACGCAACTCAACTCACTATTCTACGTCCTCTTTATTCCACTCTTCCCCTCCTGGCGTAATTTTGTCCTTGCCCCACTAATCGAATTCTACATTAGCCAAATTTCGCGTCGTTATTCTATGGACTGTAGTATGGAAACCACTAATTAAATTTATAGCTTGCTACCTCAAAATCTCACTACAAGTAAAGGGGTGACCAAATGCGATGCAAATAGAGCGATATTGTGAATCCAATTTGATGACTCTTGGGAGAGCGATATTAATTACATCGCTTGTTTGGTGTAACTTTTTGCGGCATTTTTGGTTACGAACGGTTACGAATAAGACTCATTTTGAGTCATTTTCGCAAACGTCGCTCGTTTAGAGCCGTTTTTGCGACATTTTCTGTTACGAAGATGACTCATGTTGAGTCATTTCGTAAAAATCGCTCTAATAGAGCGATGAAGCCTATACGTCGCTCTATTCGGGAAAGAAAGGTCACTCTTCGTTTTACAGTGTACACATTTTAAAGGCTGGTTCTTCTGAACACTAGCGCGTAATTACTCTACTGACGCAATTCAGTAGTTAACAAACCTTTGGCAGAGCATGTCTTTGCTGTGCACTCTTGTCGGATTCGCACCATTTATTATTTGACATGTTGAGTTATGATGGTGCTCGTCCGAAATAAAAGGGACGACCAGACCACTCACTCGAGGCGACCAGTCGACCAGCGACATTGCCTTTGGAATTTTTTGTTTGTTTATCCGGCTGCGTTTATTTTTTCTGTCCCATGAACTTTCGTTGTGCCATACTAACACTGGGCTGTCACTAAGCAAGCCAATAAAGTACACTTTCCCTTTTTTGTTTTGCTTTGGTTTTATTTCATTCAAAATCGTTCCCTCTGACGCGATTTTAAATTGAAGTATTTGATTCTTGACACCCAGGAAAAAGGGGGTTTTGGTTCAAGAGGAAAATGCATGCAATCGAACATTTAGCCCATTTAGCTTTAGTGTGTATCGGTTTGTGGCCATATACCGAGTCTCTCGCGCGAAACCCACCAACTGAAACGGCAAAAGCGATCTATCGGCGTCCGCCATAGGCAGCTGCCGGTTCGTGGAACGAGACAAGGGGCACGCATTGCGCTGGTACACCAGTCATTAGACCATCCAGCCTTCGCCTCTCCTCCGCCTAGCGTTTGAGATTTGTCCATTTCCAAGGTCGTCGCCGCACTGCGCAATCTGGGCATAAGAAAGCAAAAGAGGGAGAGAAAGGGGGATTCGGGGGGGGGGGGCAGGAGAATGCGAAAATCTGATCGAAGGGGAGGAGGAACACAGCCTAGCGATATGAAAGGGTTGAATGCTGGGGGGTGGGAGAGGGGAGGGGGTGCCCTTCATGATTTATCTTCTGTCGATACATACGCGGTTGTGTGTGTGTGCTTGTGTTGCGTGCCCGGGGGGTGGGAGGGCTGCGGGTGTATGACGGTCTCAAATGGACCGCAGTGCTGGGTGGGCGGGGTGTTTGTTCTTTCTTTCTCTTCGCAATAATATGCGAAATGCGACCTCATTTTTGTGTTTTGAATCTGCCATCTTCTCCATCTTCGGCCTCGGCCTGTAACAACGCCAAATGAAAATGTGGATAGCAAGCAAAAGAAAAATGCAGTAAAGTGAGAGGTTGACGTTAGATGGTGTCGTCTCCTCTCGCGTCTCGTCACCTTCTGTGTGGCGTCCAAAAAGAAAATTCAGCTCTCACAATGGGGCAAGGGCAGCAAAGTCGATCGCCACGACGTCTAGTTTGCCAGTTTACCGGGCGACACTATGATTCCTTTTGCAAATTTCGCTCGCCCTTTGTTGGCTTATCGGCCCCGCCGGCCGGGCCCGCCGGGCCAAACGACTACCGATTGGGACCGGCCAATCGGAGCCATCGCCGTCGCCTCCTGTGAACGGCGGGGCGGGGCGAGACGGGGCGGGGTGAGCCCGGCCG
>NW_026267131.1:4741778-4744952 GCF_000697945.3 Frankliniella occidentalis | reverse complement strand
CAGCCACCTCTTGTAAAGCACTGGCGGCACGCTGCGCTGCCTGCTGCACCTAACCTTATGCGCGCCTGCGCTCGACCTGTCTGTCTGCTCGTCCGTTCTTCTGCCAAGTGCTCTGTATGTCATGTATCCCTAGAAATGACCCCGTTTTGCAAGAGTGCTTTTAAACACCCTTAAATCCTTCCACCCGGAGAGAGAGGTTGGGTGGGATGGTGTGCAGATAGAATGGGAGACCCCCCCCCCTCTTGCTCTCCCTTGCTTTACTCTCTTCCTTCGCCTTCACCCCACCCCATATCTGTGCCCCTTTCTCTATCCCTCTTTCACTACGCCGATGGTCTTCACAATGTAGTCCACTAAAACCGTAGCGTATTGTGAGAGCACGGGTGGCTGGCCCCTCCCTATGAATGGAGACGAAAATAATCTTCTTTGTTGTGCACGAATGCGCCAGCGCTAGTGTGTGTGTGTGTGTGTGTGTGTGTGTGTGAGGGCGGCTCCGCAGCAGACGTCCAGTGCAGGGGATATGTGAGGATTTCCACTGTAGAGAAGGCGTGTCCCGTTGTGCGTACTGTTAAAAAAGGATACTGGAATGCATCGTATATAGCCTACAGCAAAACCTGCCGCACTGTAAGTAATGATGCATTGGTGTGAAATGCAACTTACCCTTGTCCCCTTTTTCTTTATATTTTCGCTCATTTCGCTCTGTAAAATCCTGCCCCTACCCAGAAAATCACGGTGCCAGGGCGTTTTCTATAGAAACAAAACTTAAAACAAATAATTAAGAACACGGAAAAAAAAGATTCGCTGAGCCAGCTAATATATTGACTGGTATCTGGACAGACAAGCACATAAACTTCTGTAACCACTATATTGTCTACTCTAATCAATCATTGGCTGTGCCAGTCAAAAATTAGCTGTAAGAGCTCATCCCTTACCTAAATCAGTCGAGGTCTACCTTACTGATGCAGGCAAATCATTACTTCATACAACTTATCTTTGACTGGCACAGCCAATGATTGATTAGAGTAGACAATATAGTGGTTACAGAAGTTTATGTGCTTGTCTGTCCAGATACCAGTCAATATATTAGCTGGCTCAGCGAATCTTTTTTTTCCGTGAAGTAATTATAAAATCTAAAACTGAACCTACCGTTTTCGCAACGTTTGTTGGCAGGGCAGGAGTTCGGAGTCGAAAACCTCCCGTGGCACGTGCAACGTGCACCTCACTGCCTCTCCCACTCTCTCTCTCTCTCTCTCTCTCTCTCTCTCTCTCTCTCTCTCTCTCTCTCTGTCTCTCTCTCGTGCGTGGTAATCAACCTCACAAGCTTTGCCTTTCAAAAGGTGGTGTTTTCCTCCGGAGCAGGCGGCGAGGGGCTTATGGGGGTGGGGGGCACAGAAGGGTTGCGAGAGGGGGCCTGTGGGCTGTGCGGGCTCCTGGGTCACATACGCACCCTCTCCCACACAATTAACTCTTCTGTTCTGGCGGCTCAGGGGCGTGACCTTTTAATAGAGGGCGGGAGCAGTTACTGTCGAATTCGATGCTTCTTTCGCTGTTTGGTTGTGAGATCAATTAATGATAGGGCAGACCTAACAGACTGGCAAATGTGTATGGGAGATGAAAAATTGTCCAAATAAGTCTTAATTCATTTTTAATTTTCGGACGGTGTGCAGGTAAACTATAATCGTAAAGAATTTTACTATTATTTATGTGTAGGAAATTTAGTCTGTCAGAGACACGAATCGGAATTTTCCTTCACATTTGTGTAGATTTACCGATACGCTCCTGACTTTTCACGTACTCTTCCCCAAGGGGAAAACTCCTTCATACCTTTACCACGTAAATACGATGTATTAGAAATTTCCTATACATTCCTATACAGTGTTACGTTAAGGAAAAAGCTCAAGGGTTCTGGTTCCCTTCACTGCCTCCTCACCTTCTCGTCTTTTGTCACGCGTGTCATCGCCGTGCCTGACCATGACGTGGTTTGGGTCTGGAGCGCGCCCGCGGGGAAACACGATGTCAGTGTGGGCCCGGGGGGAGGGGGGGGGGGCAAGATGTACAAAACGTTGCGTCACGTGATAGACACCCCCACGCGCGAGGCGGTGGTGTAGGCCTTCGCGCTCTGGGGATCGCAAAGGAAAACCAACTTTACTGTTTACGAGTTTTCCAGCATGCTTTGGTTTGTATATTGACATTAATGACGCGCATCCATCGGTTGTGCCGTGATCATCGGGCGTAGCGCCTCGGGGCCGTGGTGTGGTGGCGGGGCGGGGTGGGCTTGTGGATTTTTAGCAGCACCCCCCCAACCATAGCTTTACCGACCGCTCGCCCTGCTCGCCCCCTCCTTCCCCCTTATAGCTGTGAGTGTCGCCAGACCCATTTTTTGAGGGCTCTCATTTCATCCGCGTTGGTCCCAGAGCGAGTGAGAGAGAGCGAGAGAGAGAGAGATGGGGGGGGGGGCGGCGAAATGCCGTGGAATGCGGAGGGGAGAGAGAAAGAGCGGTTAATGTTTGTGGGCGAGAGAAAGAAGAGAGATGAATAGCAGAAACGAAGTGCACAACGAGGCAATCGCAGAGTTATTTTTATGACGTTACATCCCCCGCCCTCACCAGGAGTAGCTGTTCATTATCGCAAGTGACCATTTGTGCGTCTGCATGTGTGTTTGTGTGTGTGAGTGTGTTTGTGTATGTGTCTGCGTGTGTGACACAGTGTGGGGGGATCATGCTCAGCGCCTGTGAATCTCGGGGTAGGCTAGCCCGCAGTACACACATGCTTTGCAGGCGAGATGTTGCCTGCCTATCAGGCGCTATGAGAGCTTTGCCATGCATGGCTATACTTGAGGCATGTGCGCAAAGCGAGTGACGGACGTTAAATACTTCCTGGGTGAACTCTTCTATGCCGCTCTAGAGACGTCAACTGCTCTTTACCTCCCACGTAGAGGTGCTCTTATTTAGGTCATTGATTTTAATTAACTCTTCTTTGCTCTGTAGAGAACCACGGGCGCCACTGCGGCATCCAAATTCTGGCAGGAACACGACCCCTGACCTTGCCACCGCTACTTCCACCATCCCCCCTCCGAGGCGCACCACCCACCACCGCCATCCACCCACTTGAAAGCCGCCCCTTGTGACTCTCTCTCTCTCTCTCTCTCTCTCTCTCTCTCTCTCTCTCTCTCTCTCT
>NW_026267131.1:4739823-4740488 GCF_000697945.3 Frankliniella occidentalis | reverse complement strand
GGGGGGGGCGGAAGCGGCAGTAACGGGTCGAAGGAAGGAGCGGAGGAAAGAAAAGTCGCGGCTAATAGCGGGCTCCTGCTCCTGGGCTCCCGGGCTCCCCCAAACCCTCACGCCTCGAGGGAGTCGCGGGTCGCGAATCTGAACCCTATGTTTTTAGCATTTCTGCTTTTTTTTCTGTCGTCCGTCTATGGTTTTGTTCTGTTTTTCGTACGGAATAATATGTCCCATTGCTGGAGGGCATAGCGACGGTAGACGACGACGGTAGAAAGGACGAGTGTTGTTGTTAAAAAGTTGCTCCGTCCGTCGCTCCGGACACTGATATCTATACTTCATTTGGCGCGCCATCGCGGGGCCCAGCGGGCGACTCGCTGTTGGGCGGTTGGGCGGGCGATACCTCCCTGGCACCGACTTTCGCGTCGGCTAGCAGGGAAAACGATGGCAGATTGAATTGAGTCGTACCACCCCTAGAGACGAGAGAAAGAGAGAGAGTGAGAGAGTGAAAGAGAGAGAGAGGAGAGGGTTGGAGAAATAAGAAGGATAGGACATCGATGACATCAAAGCTACGCGAGACGGGGAGGCCAAAAAAAAAAGAAGTTTGGGTCGAGGAGTAGCGGCAGGTGTGGGGGGCGGGTGTGGAGGGTTCAGGGAGATGTCCCCCCCCCCCC
>NW_026267131.1:4730076-4732773 GCF_000697945.3 Frankliniella occidentalis | reverse complement strand
CGCACCCCACCCCGCCGCACCCCGCCCTGCCGGCCGGCCCCGGCCCGGTTCAGGCTTATTGGTCAGCGCTGCCACCACTTCAACACAAACGCCGCCGCCGCTCCCCATACTCTCTCCTCTGCCGCGCCCCATTCATGCTCTCGCGTGGTACTCTCTCCGATTTGATTTTCGTTAAATGGGACGGAGATTATCGACATTTATATGGGCGTTGAGGGTATAAAGTGATTTTCCACCGAGAGATGCCCCCGATGCCACTCCCCCCCTCCCCACCCCCCACCCTTCTTGCCTCAATTTTCCGCGTGGGAGTGAATAAATGATCACAAATAATATCCGAATGATTAAATGGTGACCAATGCTGACGAAAGGTGACTGACATTGATTTTATAAGATCAAAAATGACTAAAAATAACCCAAAAAAATGACCGAAAACATGGAATTTGAATACAGAGCTCAACATGAGTGTATAGGGTCTGCGAATTTCCCCAACTTTTCACACTAACTACAGCGACTTATTGCGAACAAAAAAGATCCAATATAGACGATATAACATAATTAGCATTTAAATCAAAAGTACACGCTTCTGAGCATCTCTGCCGTAACGTAAATATATACACACACACCTTTTAACTGTTTTGCGTTACGCATACATATTTCATGAATAATATGTCTTTCCTTGTTGGGCGGGTAGGCAAACGGTTTTCCTGTTGCTGCCCTCTGCAGTAATTATGCCATGCATGTAATCGTCTAGTGCCGCGCCGATTGAATACGTGAGTCTCGCTTCGCTGCCGCTGTGGGGCGGGAGGGCCCCCCCGTATCGAGAAACGTACCTTTGACTATACAGAAATTACATTTTCATGAAATTAATAAAATTTCCCAAAACTTCGTAAACTTGTTGGCGTACATATAACGCCAAACAATGGCGTTCCAAGATGCCAATATTTGGCGTTCTTAGAAAAAGAACGCCAACTAGTTTAAAGTGAAGGGCATGCAATTGCATTGTTGGCATGCTTTCTTGCAAAGACGAAAACGTTCAGTCGGTTTTCTCAGTACCACTCCCCCCTTTTTACCATTTTCAGGCGAGTTATTATAGGAAACCAGGGAAGCCTCTAGCAGGCGGTTGAGGGGTGCTCCTCACAAGAGGTGCTCACATTATTAGAGCGTGAAAATGCTCGCCCCGCGGTCGCTCGGCTGGGTGCCCTCTAGTAGTAGTAAGTGGAAAGTGAATAAGCTAGGTATGTGTGTGTGTGTGTGCCATGTGTGCGCTATCCCTACTCTGTGTGTATGTGATGCCCACTACCGAGGTAACATTTGCTTCTTCCCCACATCCCCACACTGCTCTCTCTCTCTCTCTCTCTCTCTCTCTCTCTCTCTCTCTCTCTCTCTCTGTGTCTCTTTCTCTCTCTTTCTCTCTCTGTCTCTCTCTCTCTCTCTGTCTGTCTCTCTCTCTCCTCGCAGTCTCGCACACACGCTCGCTCGCTCCCATTGCCATGCGTAGGAATCCTCGGCGCCCCTGCCGGCTCCGCCCGCCGCGCCCCGCGCACACAAGTTTATGCAAATTCTTTACCCCTCCGTATAAAACTTGGCGCGAGCCTTATCGAAGCGCCAACAGAATAAAAGCATCATGCGTTCGTATGGGACGTGTTGGGCACAAAAATCTACGGAGCAGGAGAAGGAGGAGAGAGAGAGAAAAAGAAATTGCATGACGACATACATTCGTAAAAGGGGAAAAAGTTTCGCCGCGCGCGGCGCGTATACACAGATTTCCATCCAACTACGGTAAAAATAGCACCTACAGGTTACGTGCAGCGTCCGATCGGTAGAACTGTTTTTTTAAAAAACGCAAATATTTCGTGGGTTAGTCTATCTGTACCGGTTAAATCAGAGCATACACTCGAGCGTTGGTTTGCTTGCTTCCTGTTGGGTTGCTAGCGCCTTGGTGCCTCACGGGCGCAGAGAGTAGGGAAAACCCGCAACACTGTGAGGTGTTTGCTCAGATTCACGCGGCATACAACGTTATTGAAAAGTGTACCCTTCCGGCAAAATCAATAAGTCCACGCGCGCTTTTAGTGACATTCAGCGTTTAGTAAATTGAATAGCTATCTACGCCGGGTTTCCATGCCGCCGAACGATAGCACGAAACCTGCTAGCTCGTAACTTATTTGTTTTGGGTTTCATTCTCCCTCTCACTTTTCTCCGATGCGCTCGCCGTAAGCCTGTCATCCCCCCCCCCCCCCCCAACAACACTGTAGCCTGCTTGTGCTCTTAGCCGTTCTAATTCCCCCTCGAGATCTCTGCCGGTGCATAGAGCACATAGCACAGGGTCCGGCTCAGGCCCCCTGCACCGCCCTGCACTGCACAACACAGGGGTGCGCTTATCATCGGCCGCGCTGCGCCTGCTTGTTATGTGTGCCGCCTAGTGCAATAAGGGTCCCCCCTCGCCTCACCCCACCCCCTGGCTACCTGTGCACACGCACACCCTGTACATGGAGGTGAGCAAGTTGAACGAAGCTCACCTCCTGCCTTTTGCTGTTTTCCTGATGGCCTGTGCACGGACCGTGACCAGGTGAGTATCAAAAAAATATATACATCGACGAGATGAATCTAACGATGAATAGCTGTCCTGTCCCTGCGCACCTACACCACAAGAAAGGGCGCCGCCAACGTCTAAACTTTCGCAAAGTTTATTATTTTTTCGCG
>NW_026267131.1:4721033-4726186 GCF_000697945.3 Frankliniella occidentalis | reverse complement strand
GGAGCAGAGCGATATGTTTCAACCCTTGTGTTGTCGCCCAGAGCCACTTTGACCCGCATTCCCTTCCACACTCTTCATCTTTCCTGCCCCCCCCCCCTCACACCCCCTCCTTTGCAGCACACCTTGCTCTCTCGCCGCCGCACAGCCCCCCATAGCTCATGGCGGGGAGTCCAGAGAGCGCCGCCAGGACTGCGTTCATGCTTTTCGCGTCTAATTATTTTTAACGTCCACTAGTGCGGCTGGGGGGAGAGATATACGGCGCGGGCGCGGGAGTCGGCCGGGGGCTGGCTGCGAACTACTCTTCTGCTCCCCTCCAATGCCGCAGACTATCCGCGGGGCTAATCCGGGGGGGGGCTCACTGCCCGGCCCTGCTGCGCCTTCGCTTCTCCTTTTCTGCGTTGTTTACCGCGTAGACCAGTCTGCGCTGCCCACCAGTCACTTGTTCCATTTGCGAGAGGCCGTTAGTTGCGCGGGCCGCCGCTCTGGATGTGTCTATCGTTTGTCTGCTCTGCGCTGCTCTGCGCTGCTCTGCGCTGCTCTGCTGTGTTGGTTTGCCTTGCCTCGCGCGCGCCGCCTGTAGCTCCTCTTATACTGTTCTGCACCCAGAGAAGCGTGTACTTGTTTGTCTCAAGCAGCCTGTACTTATGAATGTTTCAAGTAGCCTGTACTTGAATGTCTCAAGTAGCGTGTACTTAAATATCGCACAATAACAAGTACAATTTGACGCTCAATCGAATCCCAATTTACTGTCCTATAGAACCAGAGAACTTTACCGGAAAAACTAATGTTACCAAGGTAACGTTTCATCATGTGACCAAGCCTGGTAACGTTTCCTTATGCAACCTACCCGATGCAAAAGGATAGGGGGCCAGCACAAACTGGTTGCATCACCAAACGTTACCTGGTTTGGTTGCGTCAAGAAACGTTACCTCAGTAACATTAGTTTTTCCAGTGATGCGTTTTATTCAAGCACCAATGGGGTTTTGGGAAGGAACAGCGGTTGACTCTCTCAATATACCTGAAGTAAATTATTGTACTTCAGATTGTCAAGTGCGTTGCACTTGATTCAAGTATTTTGCGCATGATACAAGATGCATTTTCGGACGCTTGCGTGCGTGCGTCCGTAAGCGTTGCCTGAGAGAAGTATCGAAAGTCGCGTTTAATTCAAATTGATACAAGTAAAAGTAACGAGACTCCAATGGAAAAGTAGATTTTTGACCCTCCAAAAAATTGCACTTGTGTTGCTTTTCCTGAAAATTTTGTTTCAAGTAGAACACTGTGCGTATCAGAGGCGCTGCCGCTCGTGAAAGGGTTGCCAGCGGTGCCGGGCCGGGGCGCACAAGCACGTGCGGTTATTTTCGGGGTCGTGGGGATCGGTTATGCTAATGCCGATAGGAAATATTATTTTTTTCCCCCTCTGGCCCCGACCGACAGACGCTCCAAATTGTGAAGCAGCTCAAAGTGCGTCAGGCGCGGGCCCGGTCCCCTGCTCGTCTGTTGTGCGGTTCGCTCGCCCTTCTCCCTCACGGGGTCGGTCGGTCGTGCCGTGCCCCGGGGTTCGGGAGGGGAGGGAGGACCCCAAACCTTCCCCGGGCTAGGATTTCTTGTTTCAGTCGGGATTTGATCTGGGTTATCGCCCGGGGCCTAACGCGGGGCATGTCATGCAAATCGATCATGTCATGTTTAGTGTCCCGGCCGCAACCCTCCTCACGGAGAAAGGCCGGCGGCCGCCGCCAGGCGCGCGCTCTCCCGGCCTGCACAATACGTTCGAGTACAATTTGTTGTGGTGCTTGATGATCACACACCCGGCCGGGCTTGCGGGTTCGTAATCCAAAACACTGAAAAAAAGATCAATGTTTTAGTGTTGTCAAGATAAATGTTATTTTGTTTTCTGTTTGTTCTTTATTTAAACGCTTGACGCGGTCTTTTCTTTCCCAGTCGCCTTTGACCTTGATGTCCGCCCGGTCCTCCCACGCATGCTGATCTCCCTGCTCGTCATCCCCTTGTGTCCTCGATAGCGTCCGCACCTCGACCTCGAATCCTTTGCTCTCGCTCCTGACTACGCCCCCCCCCCTCCCCTTCTCCCTTTCTCTCTGTGTCTCCCGCCCCCACCCGCCAGCCCCCTTCACCACCCCCTCGACAGTCTTGATGGTATTAACCTGGAGTGCATACTCTACCAATCTCGGGGTGCCACGCGACAAACACAACTTTGCTCATAAATGTATGAAGAAACTCGTTAAGAAGCGCATTGTTTACTGAGCTGCCTCTGTCGCGTGGCACGCGCCTCGCGCCTCATGGGAAGCAGGCGGGCAACAACAACAACAACAACAACAAAAACAACAACAACAAACGCCGTAATGAACAAAAATAATAAACGACGTCATACCATATCATGCCATCATTCCTTCTCGTTAGTTTAATGATTATGGTTTGTCGTTTTTACTCGTTTTGTCTTGGTTAGCCGCGCGGCGATATGTTTTCCTTAGACTGCAATCATCGCGAATGCGAATGAAAGGCGCGGCGCCGCTAACGACCCGGCCGCGTCTGCTGACGTCCGTCAATACGTTAATTAATAACGCGGCTCTGCCTTTTGTCTGCCTTTTTGGACTTTGACAAAGGAGGGTATATCCCTCTCCTCCCCGTCTGGGCCGCGCGCTGGGCAGCAGCCTGTTTAGTCCCCGCCCCGCTTTGTGCCGCCTTCTGCCGCCTCTTTTCAGTGTCCTCTGCCTCTCTCTCTCTCTCTCTCTCGCTCGCTCTCCCTCCCCCCTCCTCATCCCACTTTCTCGCTCCATCACCCCCTTCCTCCTTCCTTTCTCTTTTCAATCACGTTCGCGCGCCTACACAGTTTGAAGTAGGCCACACGCAATACTCGTGTGTCGGGTGGTGGTGGGTTGCCCTCTACTTCCTCTCAGTCCCTCTTCTCTCTCGCTCTTCCCTTTCTCTCTATCTCTCTGTCTCTCCCTCTCTCCACAGCCTCCCCTTTTACCCTTCCCACACCACTCTCACTTCGCCCATCTGGGTGAAGTTCACGGACGACGTGCAGCACACAGCCCGCAGAACCTCCCCCTCTCCCTCCTATCCGACCTCTGCTCTCTGGCTTCCCTCCTCGGCCGCCGTCCCTTTTTTAGTTTGCTTTTCAATGCTGAAAGGTTAATTACCTCACCGTGTTGGGTCTGCGAATTTCGTAGCCGATTAGACATGATTCACCCCGCCCCGTTTTACTTCCGGCCTCTTGGCCCTCATTTCGCCTTCCTTATTGTCCATCATCTTCTTATGTTCCCTTCCCCTCTCCCGCCCACCTTCTCTCCATCTCTCTCCCTTTCTCTGTCTTTTCTCTCCCCATTTCGCTGCCGCGCCTCCGCCCGCTGCTCCTCGGCGGTAACTCCTCTCAAAGATATTATGTGATGAAGAATTTTGATGGTCCCGGCCCTGCGGTGCCCTGCGGCAGTGGCGGAGGCCGGGGCGTTACCTAGACCACGCCCTCCTTCACCGCCGCCCCTGCAAAGCAGTCCCGTTTTTCTTTGGGCTTCCTTGAAGGGGACAGCGATGACGCTGACGCGCAACTTCAAACAAATTTACCGACGGATCATGCTGATTAGCCCCCTCTCTCTCGCCTCTCTCACCCTCTCCTCTCCCTCTCGCTCTACCCTCCCTCCCTTATCTCCTCTCCTACCGCCTCTCTTTTTCCCACGCCCTTTTCACCCCTTTTTTCCTCGCGAGAGAAAAACTTGTTGTCGTGTTATTTTTTATTTTTATTTTTTTGTTTGAATGGGCTGAGACGAGACTGAAGGGACGCGGGCGCGCCGACTTCTCTGGTCGATGCCGCTGACGAGGCGACTCGACCCGCGGCACAATGACGCGTTCGGCGGCTCGGCGACCGGAAAATGCTTCTGCTGCCGCGTGGAGGTCCGGCTGGGGGAGAAGAGAAGAGGAGCGGCGCAGGGGGGCGAGAGGAGACGAGAATCTTTTGCACAGCGAGGTCGAGAGGGGCCCCCGAGCGGAATGCGGACGAGTTTATAATTATGTGTCGTCGTGCACGCGGCCATAAAAACTAAGAAGAACGCCTTCGCATGAAAATAATTGCTACATTTGTGCACCAACTTCTGGCTTATCGATTATTTTTTTTTGTTTTTTGATTCAAGAAAATGTTCATGCCCTGCGATATTTTTTTCTCATGCTCTGCAAATCTAATTGTACAACAAGATGACAGATGAAACTACTAAACTAAAAGTTTTACAGGTTAACGTGAAAAACTAAAAATTCTACAGTTTAAGCTGCGAAACTAAAAATTTCGACAGTTTCAACTGCAAAACAAGTTCAACAGTTTGAGCTGTCAAAGTAGCCCTATTGCATTTGTGCAACTGTTGAACTACACAGTTTTGGAGTTTAAACTTTAATTTTTGCAGTTTGAACTTTTAGTTTTGCAGTTTGAACTGTCATCTTGTTGTACAGTAACTGTACTACAGTTAGATTTGCAGTGGAAGAAAATTATTCTTGGCCCCAAGCAAAACATTTGTCCTTTCTCGAGGAATAATTTTCACGCCTGCGGAAACCTTTTTTGTGGGTGAGTGAAATGAAAATAATAAAGGGGTAAATATTTACATCAGTTTCCGAGGGAATTTGAGTTAGCAATGCTTTTTTTTTCTTGTTGGCACATTCCGGAAAGAATATCAAGCATTTCGCCTTGATGCAGATCGCCCCGAGATCTCCATGCGCGTGAAAAGGTGGGAATGCACAAAAAAAACTCCCGTCGTTTCCTTGGGCAATATCCTGCCATATTTTATTTAGTCCACTTCCTGTAACCGCCCTTCCCCCCCAGCCTTCCTCCTTCCTTCTCTCCCTCCTCTCTCTATCACTCTCTCTCACTCCGGCGGACGGCTAGACGGTAGGGCGTTGCGCGTGGTCTCACTTTCCTGGGCCAAACCAAAGGAACGGGCGTGTGGCTGGAGCCTCGACTGGAGCAAGAGAAACAGAGAGAGAGAGACGGAGAAAAAAAGGGCATCAGCCTGCTTGCCTTGGCTTGCGCCGTCGGGCAGCGCTGGGCGGTGCGTGGCTCGGCCGGCTAACGCCCCTACGGCCTTAATGAAGCTTGAATATTCATGGCGGGCCCAGCCCCGTCCTGGTCGTGGTCACATGACCCGGGACCCGCCCCC
>NW_026267131.1:4712597-4713378 GCF_000697945.3 Frankliniella occidentalis | reverse complement strand
GGGGTCGGTGCTGCAGCAAAGTCATCCGCGCGCGTGCACCAAAAAGGACCACGCCCACCAGCCGCCGACCCCAGCGCTCGGCCCGGGCTCAGAAGAGTCGCACTCGTCGGCCCGAGGACATTAATGTTTCATTGTCATCCAGAGGAGGAGGAGGAGGAGGAGAACGAGACGGAGGAGACGCCCGGGACGCCCGAGCAGCTCGAGCTTTGTGCCCCGGCGACGGCGAGTAAGACGGGAACAAGGGCGATGGCCGGGGGGGGGGGGGCAAGAGTGGTTAGCACCAGCACCGCACGCGTCGGTATGCAGCCGCCACTTGCTGCCCCCGCCACGCCCCGCCCCGCCACGACACGCCCGCCTTCCTTCTCGACCCTCGACCTGCCCCATGTTCCCCGTTTCCGCTGCGCGCATCCCCCTCCCCCTCCCCCTTCCCCCTGCTTCAGAACAAAACGGATGTATTGCTATTGAAAATGCAATTCAGCAGAGGAGCCCGTTTTAGTGGAGAAAACGACGGTGTGTACACCGAGAAGGGGAACGACATTGGTGCGTGAGTGTGTGTGTGTGTGTGTGTTAGTGAAAGGGAGAAAGAAAGGCAAGGCAGGGTGTAGAGAAAGGGAAGAGAGGGGGAGGAGGAGGAGGATGAGTAGGAGAGAGAGAAGGGGGCTCAGGCGCCAGCTTGAATGGAAGGGTGAAAATGAAAAGGGCGCGTTCAGGAATGTAAATGGCGAGCGACTCCTAATACATCCGGGAGGAGCAGGGCGGCTCGGGCAGCCCCCCTCCCTCC
>NW_026267131.1:4708227-4712547 GCF_000697945.3 Frankliniella occidentalis | reverse complement strand
CGTCCCTCCCTTCACCCCGTCCCATCCCTCTGCCCGCCCCCGCCCCCCGGGCAGGTCCCGAGAGGCCTGGGCGCTGGGCGTCCCCTCGAGGCGGGTCTCAGGAGGAGGACGGCCTAAGGACGCCCAGGGCCACGGCCACCACGGCCCGCGGCGGTGCGGGCTCCGAGACCCCGGAAACCGAACGCCCGGTCGGGTCTCGACGGTCTCGCCCGCCCCCCCTACCACTTCCCCCGGTGAGCTCTCTCCCTCTGCTGCTGTCCCGCCTCCCCGCCGCCCCCGCGCCTGGAGGCGGTAGGCAGGCTCTGGAGTGCGTGAGTGTTGCCGTGTTGGCTTTGCCCCCAGGCGCTCCCCAGGAGTTGCGTGACCCGGAGAAGGCGGCCGCCTCCTGCTTGGCTTTTGTGACGGCGGTGGCGCAGGAGGCTCGTATTGTAGTTCGGATTTTCCCGCGGGAAACCCGATCCGTTGATTTTGTACCGTTGTCGCGATGTTTTGGTTACTGTGATAAATTATTTGTGGAAAGAAATATTGTTGCCCGCGTTCCGTGCGGCAGTTCGCGTTATATTATAATAGCAATAATGACCGACACCTGAGGTGACACCGACGGCACTGCGGCAGAGGCGCTGCCCTTGCAACAGGTCGCTCAGCGTTTGGGCCCGCCGCGCCGCGGTGCCGCATTAGCATATTCAACGCTGTGCGAGTCGAGCGGTCAAAAATTGTAATTATGTATTTAGTAATTAGTAAATGAAGATTTAAAATAAATGACATCATGTGAGAGAAACGACAATCCCACCCACAGTGTTTGGGACGTTTATACGCACCACGAAAACCACGTTGTTAACTTGTAAAAGGACTTACATTTTTGCGAACATTAACTGTTCTTTTAAGACTTGTTAAAACATGTTAAAACGCTAACATGTTTCTCTTTTCCTAAACATGCATTCACCAAAAGGGAGTGCAATCTTTCGTGTGAACTAATTGAATCAGCCATAATCTTGTGCACTCATTGAAGTTATTGAATTCCAACTGCACCACTTCAAAAATCTGCAAGTTGTTCACTGTGAAAACCAGTTGTAGGTTTTTTCGGGAAAATTTTACATGAAGCGTGTCGTAAAATTACAAGCATTATGTATCGACTTGAAATTCATCGACGAGCAAGATTGGGGTATCATAAATTTATAAATTTATGTTGCAACACATATTCTGTGAATGTTAGTTACAAAATATGTCGTACATTTACGTGGACAGTTTTCCAGAGTGATTATTCACAGTTGAGTGTGAGGCGAGGTTTGCTTGGAGGTGTTTGAACCCGTGTTGCGTCGCGGGTAGGACACCTGCGGGGCGCGGGGGCCGTGCAAACACTTCAAGTTGCGCTGCAGCCGTGATGACTTCATGTCGCAGTGAGAGAGCTGAGCACTCCCCGGTACAGCACAGCGCCGGGCTCCTTCTCCGAGCTGAGCCGAGCCGGCCGGAGTCGGGTCGGTGGGGGGGGCCTTCTGGAAAGCAGGCAAACTTCAGCTGCTGCTCTGCGGAACGATCCCGGACGGGTTGGGCACAAGTACCCGGGGGCTGGAATTGCTGTCAGGGAAGCTTTCCTCCGAGGGGGCTCGGAGACATTCGCTGCTGCTGTTGCTGCTGCTGCCGCCGCTGTTTCCCTCGGTGGTGCACTGCCATTAAATTCGTTTTTGTAGTTTATGTTTTCCTGCCACCTCCCTCTATACGCATTCGAGCGAAAAGGGAAGTATTTCCCTCGATTCCGTCCATCTGGGTACGCGGGTGTGAAACCGACGCGGCGCCTCGCAGACATCTGTTTAAAGTTTACAACCCCGCGCGCGCGCGTGGATGGCGTTCTTGTTTTATCCATATTCTGCGACGCTTCTTGCATTTGCATTTTACAAAGTCCCTTCGCACGAGCACCTCGCTCCTTCTCGCCTTGGGCGGCAGAAGTGTATATATCTACACCTTGAAGGCTCGCGCTACACTAACAAAAAGCATCATGTTGCTAACGGAAATTCAACAAAAGTGATGTCCTTGTCTTGTTTTAGAATGCATAAGGCTGCCTCTGCACAAAGCCTGCGGGCGTCAAGCCCGTCAGTGTCTATTTCACTGATAAACCTTGTTTGCAAATTGAAAGTGTTCAACTCGATAGCTGTGCTCTTCCAAGTGTGGAACTCCTATATCGAGCACTTCCTTATATTGTACACTTACTCATTAGGAAGTATTCAACAGAAGAGGTGCACACTTACAATTACAAATCTCCCGATCCAAACCAAACACTTGGGAACTATTACGCAATAACACTTGCAAGCGGTATTCATTGTATTCAACTTGCAGCTATACAGACTTGGTGTGTTTAACTACAGTGTTTGAACTCCTCGTTCATTTCGCGCTTTCTTTTTAATTTCAATTATTCCGCCCGTGCGGTAATCTTGAACGGAAGAAACGTCCCGCGGCGGGTGGCGGTGCGGCGGGACACCAAAGATAGCGGGGCGTGCGCTGCGGGCCGAAAGTTTTGCATGAGATGGACGATGTAGCCGGAGCCAAGTGTCACCTTGCTCGGACGCTGCTCCGCCGCCGTCTGGCCGCCCGCCCAGTATATATTTCGCTTATCAGGGCGGGCCGGCGGGCGGGCGGGTGGGACAGAGAGGGACGCCGGGCCTCCAGATAACACGCAGCAGCAGCTGAACCCCGCGGAGGACCTCTGCACCGCGGCGCCAGCGCCATCTAGCCGAGCGGCAGCGGTGGAGCGGGCGGCGGCCAGGCGACAAACGAGCTGCTCTGCCTGCTTTGCTCTCAAAAGGGGAGAGGTGGTATGGGGTACTGCGGCTGCGGCTCACTCAGTTTTTTTCCCCCACGGAGACTCGTTATATGCAGCTGGGAAGTCAAACGTTGAAAGTACCTCCGTTTCTAGCGTATGGTACAAGGATGTGCGGCTCGCGCGCGCTGAACTTCCTCGTAGAAAAAAAAAAGACTTGTCTCCAACTTTATTTCCTTTTTCGAAACAAAATGCAGAGTCGCGGTCGCAGATCGGTGCGGCGCGGGACGGGGTGGTGGGCAGGAGGTGGGAGGCGGTCGGCACCGTCCCTCCCTTCACCCCGTCCCATCCCTCTGCCGTGGCCTTGGGATGCCTGCTGGGCCGCTAAGAGGGGTGGGGGGGGGGGGGCACGAGGGAGCCAGCCCAAGTGCAGACAGACACACAATATCTCAAGTTGGGGGTTACTGATGAACGCAAATTTGCTCGTGTATCCCCCCCCCCCTCCCTCTGCTGCTCCACCGGAAGTAGCGGGGCGTGGTGGGGTGGAAATGGAGCCGTGAAGATGATTGCACAGGTCGGGGGGGAAGGGGGGGCGTTAAGTAAGGTCAGGGAGTCACGGCAGGGTTGGCAAGGGCTGTTTGTGCACAGTCTGATGTTACGGTGGTGAACATACCTTCCGACAATTACTTACCTGTACATGAGTGCAATTCACGTAAACTTCTCCCTTTCTTTCCGACGCATATGATGTGTGCATCGTTTCTCTCCAAAGCCACACCACGTCCGCCGTTGGTTCCTAGCCCTTGCTGCGCCCCCTCTCCCTCTTTCCCCTATACTCCTGCCCGCCTCTCTTCCTGGCGCAGAGCTTCGTTCGGGCGCATCAGTGTGGCGGAAGTGAACTTTGCTGTGGGTACCCAGCCCAAACCCTTTCAGCTCCGCCGGCCCCGCCACGCCCCGCCACGCCCCGCCACGCCAGGCCTCGCCACGCCCCGCCAGCAGACCCACACGCGTACCAGTGGCACAAAGGGCCCCCCAGTCCCCCTCCTGTGACTTGTGACATCGCCCCCCCCCCCTCTCCTCCCCATCTCTCTCTTCCTCTTTGCCACCGCCAAACTCCCCTTTCGCACACGATGCCACGCCATCCTGACTCTACAACGATATAAGGATGGAAGGGTAAAGGGTCCGAATCCATTAGAGAGCATAAAAGACGCATACACTCACGGCTCCCCCCTCCCTCCCCCTCCCCCTCTCCTCACTTCCGTTTGACTCCCTCAGACCCGTTTGTCTCACTTCCGTGCGCACTCACTCTCTCGCGCGCACACACTCACCGACAGACAGACGGGCGAACAGGCGAGCATTATAACCGAGTGCCAAGGAAAGGAGAAAAAAAAACGTCCAGAATGCGCCGCCTCTTTTCCTCCCACCGTCTCCATGTCTCACTCTCTCTTTCCATCTCTTCCTCCCCCCAAGAGGGAAAAAAAACAGTCTGAACCAGGACCAGGGCCAAGCTTACAACTCGAACCCCGCGCAGCCAGCGGAACGAGCCAATTCTCTTTCTACCTTCCCCCCCC
>NW_026267131.1:4706203-4707707 GCF_000697945.3 Frankliniella occidentalis | reverse complement strand
TTGGATGGGTCAGGACAGAGGAGGGCCGGTCCGTGTCGGGGGATCGTGTAGGGAGTAAGAGGACCTTGTCGGCTCCGGTCAGATCCGAGTCAAACTGTCAGTCTGCGTTCCCTGACCCCGGCGCGCCTCGCCAACGCCTCGCCAACGCCACGCCACGCCGCGCCACGCCCCTGCTCCGTAACACCCGCTCAAGCTCAAGCTCAAGCTCAAGCGCGCGCCCAGCCCGGCCAAGGCTTGAAATGGGTTTCACGTCGAGTTAAGTAAGTTAGCCGGAGCTGTCGAGGAGCCTGCTCCCAGGTCCCGCGGCCCCGCCCCAGCTATTCACATCGTATTTTTCTCTGTAAGTTTGCACCTGGTGAAAACAACACAAACACCAATCTACGTTGTTGTTTTTTCAACAGTTAACTTTCAAAGGAAAGGGGGTTGGAGATTCAGCTTTGGACCTCTAGAAACGCTAGAAACCAGACGGGGCGCCGACCAACTCGCGATGGAGGAATATAAGGGGGACGAAGGGCAAGGCGGCGGATACAATGGGACCAGCCCCACAACAATTGCGAGATGGCGGAGTGCATGGTCGACCTCTCGCCCGCCCCCTCTTTCCCCAACTCCCCCCTCTACCACCCCGCGCCACATACACTTGTGAGCGTCCAAGGACATTGCAAGCGACGCTGAGGCTTCCCAAAACCCAGGGCTTTCCTCCCCCCCCCCCTCTCTCTCTCTCTCCCCCTCTCTTCTTTCTCTCACTCTATCTATCTCCCGCCCTCCTTGCGGACTCAATCGGCCTCGCTCTCCATCTCCCTCGCTCGCTCCTCTCAACCCTGCTTGGCGGGGGATGGTGGAGGGAAGGGGTTAAGTGTGCGGCCCCCCGTCTCTATCGTCTTTTCATCCTCACCTGAGTGCGCCATCGCCTCGAGCCCCAAAACACACACACACACACACACACACACACACACACACACACACACACACACACACACACACACACACACTTACACTGCTTATGTCTTTTGCTTCCTCTCGAACGCCAGTTTGCTATCAAATTTGGTGAAGGCTACGTCCAACTCCCAGTCGGTGACATTTTTTTCCAAGACATTCGATTGTATTTTGTTTTAGCCTTTTCGTATCGGCATTTGGTCTAAACGGCGGTCAGGTGACCGGCCAAGCTGCTGTGCCAGTTGGACCGAACTGGAAAAATAAAGGTGCTAGCTCCTAACTTTTAAAGGCACTAATTTTTAGCACCTTTTGGGCTGTTTAGTGCCTTTGAAAGGCACTAAACGTTAATTGTGTTTAGTGCCCGAAAGGCACCCTTTGATTTACCATTGCGGTGGCACTCTGGGCGGGCGGCCTCTGCTGCGCTCTGCAGGCGGCTGGCTGGAGGCGAGCCGGCCGCCTGGGAGGTAGGCCACGCACTGCACGTGCGCGGGGCGGGCGGCCTACGCTACGCTCTGCAGGCGGCTGGCTGGAGGCGAGCCGGCCGCCTGGGAGGTAGGCCACGCACTGCACG
>NW_026267131.1:4705420-4706098 GCF_000697945.3 Frankliniella occidentalis | reverse complement strand
TAGGCCACGCACTGCACGCGCGCGGGGCGGGCGGCCTACGCTACGCTTTGCAGGCGTCCGGACCCGACGACGCCAGGCCGCGCCGCTTGGTGCTGGTCGTTTTCCTGGTCGTAAAAAAGAGCGGGAATGACTGGGCTGCTTTTGAATTTTTTATGAAGATTAAGATGCTGATGCTGGTGTACGTTGTTTGTTTCATGATGATGATGATGGTGGTGGTGATGACGATGTTGATGATATATCGCCGTGATGTATAATGACTTTATCATATTTGTTTGCAGAACCCAACACGACCATCGTGGGCGGCCCCGACATGTTCATCAACAAGGGCAGCACCATGAACCTGACGTGCATCGTCCACCACAGTCCGGAGCCTCCGCCCGCCATCTACTGGACCCACAACGAGGAGGTGAGGACCATGTCATATGCAAACCGTCCCCGACATATAACTTCTGGCGCGGTCCTCCTGAGTGGCGCGCCCCATTTATTTCGCATCCCACCCCCGTTGTTGGTGCTTCCTCTCCTGCCGCCCTTCTTACAAGTCTCGGGGTAGATTACGTTTACGTGTTGGGAAAGTTTTGCGAGCGGAGCAGTGGTGCGCCAGGCTGGTCGCCAAGGCACGCCGTCGTGCATACAGACGGGATGCTCACCAAAAAAAAAGAGGAAAAGGAGGGAGGGGGG
>NW_026267131.1:4690245-4703918 GCF_000697945.3 Frankliniella occidentalis | reverse complement strand
CCCCCCTCCCCCTCTGCTCGGCGCACCGCAGCACCACCCGGCCGTACCCGTCGCGACTGCTGCTGTGACGGCCGCATTCCACTGGAGACAGACAGACAGGGGGTACGGGTGGTAGGTGGGAGGCGTGAGGATGACCCCCCCATGTAGCCGCGGCCTCGGCCTGGGCCTGGGCCCGTCCCCGCAGAGCAGAGGCTGCAGGGCCCCGTCCATCGCTTTCATTTGCATATCCGTTTCACGGCGTGACGGGACGGGGTGCGGGGCCCGGGAGTTATTTTCCATACGTCACCGACACTTGTCGTTTTGCATAACTGGTTGCGGTGCGGCTGCGAGGGCGCGGCCGCTCCCCAAGGGGCCGGCTCGTCCCCCTTACCCCCTCTTCTCTGTGCCGTCAAGCAGCCGTCTACACTACAGCCGGCCAAGCGTTTGACGTCTTTTATCACACACACCCTCAACCAAAAAAAAAAAAATGAAGTTCGGTGGGGCTTTTTGGCCAGGGTAGGTCACACATGATCGGCATGGCCGAGCCACCCAACTGGGGTACCTTCCGCCGCGCTACAAGGCAAGGGTACAAAAGATGTCTGATTTGCGGAGGGAAATAGGAAAACTTTGAAAAAGTACTTTACTTTTAAAAAAAACTTAAGATTTTGGGCGTTTATCATTTTCCAAAAATGCGAGAGAGAAATCCCCACATTGTTATTTGAGGAGACTTCCTCAAAATCTGAGGAGTTTTCGTCAGAGGAAGGGGAGTTGCTGTAAGTTTTCCCAGTTTTCCCCTTCTCCACTAAAAATAATTATATCAGGCATTGTTTATAGCACATGATACCTTAATTTTTTACCGTGATGCAGGCAAATGGGCCCGTTCCAAACTTGAACAAACGCATCCATTCTTTGTGTCTCGCAGGAGATCAACTACGACTCTCCTCGGGGAGGGGTCTCGGTCATCACGGAGAAGGGCGACGTGACCACGTCCTACCTCCTGATCCAGCGCGCCAAGGAGCCCGACTCTGGGAAGTACACGTGCAACCCCTCCAACGCCAACCCGGAGACCGTCGTGGTCCACGTGCTCAACGGTACGTTCACTCCGAGTTCACTCCGAAGGGTACTTCTCTATAAAATCATGTATATACACCGATTTTTCTGTGTTTTTTTCGTATGATTTTTCTTTACGTTTCCTGATTTTTTCTTAGTTTTTCCTTTACTTTATATTCATTTTTTAATTGTTTAATTGATTTTTCCTCGTTTTTTTAAATTAATTTCTTGAGTGAAGTACTCCTCGGTTTGCTCATGCGCTCGTGTATGACCCGCAGGCGAACACCCGGCCGCCATGCAGCATGGCGGTCAGCTCCGCCTGGAGTACCCCTTCTTCGTGGTGCTCTTCAGCTTCCTGGTCGCGGTGCTGGCTCTGTAAAGGGCGACCCGTGCTCTTCAGAGGGAAGAGCCACAGCGGCGCGCACCCGCATCCTCTTCTCGCTGCATCCTTCACTTCTCCTCTTTCTCCGTGTCCCACTTCTGCGGCGTCTCTCCGCCGCGGTGCCCTCGTTGCGCATGTGCCGGTGATGTTGGGCTTCCAGTGCGCGTACGAACGCTAGACTGCACCCACCGACTGTCCCGTCGGCCGGAGGGAGGGCGGCAACCGTGGTTCATATCGCCCGAGAAGAAAGCGTATGTCCTGTGCGCTGCTGGCCGGGTCGATGCGTTTGAGAGTGAATATTGTGGTGTGAATCACAAAGTGCTTTTGGTGACAAGGTGTGACGGCAGCTGTAGGGCCAGTGGT
Organism: Frankliniella occidentalis; assembly: GCF_000697945.3. Lineage (NCBI taxonomy): Eukaryota > Metazoa > Arthropoda > Insecta > Thysanoptera > Thripidae > Frankliniella > Frankliniella occidentalis. The sequence continues at coordinate 4,702,144 of NW_026267131.1, read as the reverse complement.
GGGAAGCGCCGGAGCTGCTCGGGGAAGGCCGGGAGGGCCCACTGCACCCCCCCCCCCCCCGCAATTTCTGCGCCCCGGTACGGTGGTCGTCCAGAGAGACTTTGCCAGCCTATTTTCTTGTACAGAACCTTGTAAATATACAGAGAGAATTAATACTTATAACTTTATTACACTTAAAAATACGTAATTATTAAGCAAACGTGATGGAGGAGGGGCAGGTGTTATAAGTTAAGGGACGGTGTGTGAATGTATGTCTGTAGATTTAAGTTTTGAATGTATGTATGCATGTGTGGATGTCTGAGTGCATTTCTTTGAGTGCAGTTTGAACTTGCCAAACCGAATCGTGTGGGTAAACTCTGCACTGACTTTAAAAGCAAGTTTAATTTCCTGTCTCATTCAAAAATTGCCTTTTGCAGTAACTTTGGTCACAAAACAAGGTTGTATTTTCTCATCAAAGGTGATTGTTCAGTTGTTTGTCTTGACAACTATAAGGCAATGTGGCTTATCTGTATCCTCCAGTAAATAAATTTTAAACACAGAATACACATGTCTGTATGGCCATCCATCATAAGCCTGAGCAGTTCAATTTGTGTAGGTACGCCACTTCTTATCTTTGTTTCAAGCAATCTATAGGAAAACGTTTCTGTCTCTGTGTCATCTGTGACTCTTTTGAAGTCAATGTTTTTGCACAAGTGTGGTCTCTGGTGTTTGATAGAAAACATAATGTCATTTTCGACTGCATGATAAAAACACTTTCCTAGGGATAGAAATATTGTGGAGCCATAACCACAATGAACTGCATAAGATCACAACTTCAACAAATACAATTAATTAGAAAATATTGATCATTCTAATAATGATTACTACAAAGTGTGCTCATGCCTACTAATAAGTAAATTCTATTTACATTGTACTTCAATAATGTTTTGTTTTGGTTTAAAACTTATTATCTTATTGGATTGTGCAGATTCTTTCATAACATATGATTTTACTACATGGTTTCTCAGATGAGAATTTGTGAAAGAAGTTCAGTGAATGTCATTTATAAACACTTTCCTTTTTATTCCATAGAAACAAAGTTTGTTTGTGTTTTCTTTTTTTTGTGTCCTTGAAAATTATTATAATTTTTTATGATTTAAGATTTTATTTGAAAAGGTGCTAGGAAAAAGCTTTACAACTATAAATACAGTTTGATGAGAAAACATCAGTTCATAATTATTTATGCACCCCTGTACTGCCAATAGGACTCAAACCTAAGCTGTGTCAGTAACTGTACAGTCTTAGTACCAGTACCAAATCGGTAAACACAAGATATCTCGAAAATCGAAAGGCACAGTTCAAAAATAACTAAAGTTTGGAGCGCTTAATAATCTCCGCCAGGAATTTTTTTAAAGACTCAAAGCAGAAGTCAGACTCACAAGAGCTTGTGTCATTAACAGCAGTTTAAGGGATAGAGGTGTCAAAAGATGACCATAAGATATGCCGACCATATATTTTATCACCATCAATTCAAGTCACTAAAATATTACAAATTACCCCAAAACCCATCACAACAAAACAACACAGAAACAACAAGTGAAAAGAAAATCACGGCCCAATAGAATACTGCATTCAAAATTATTCCTCTCATGTTCCAGAAAAAAAATATGAAAACACAACACATACTTTTACTGATGCATTTAGACAATCATTTGGACAATGATTAGAAAGTATTTTTAATTTATCTTTACCTTATGGCTTAGAAGACATGAGTAATAAGTTACAACATAGATTGAATGAAGTCTGCACTATCTTCCCACATTACTAGCAAGGTGGAAAATCGAAGGGAAATTCAGGTTCTCACAGGGTGATAGGAGAGCAAGACATGGCTCATACTGAAAAGGTTGATTTAGTAGTCTTGTAAAGCCTGAGACTTGAGTCAAATCCCCATTATTATTATTTTATCTACCTCTTTCACTGCTTTAAGCCATGTAAAAGCCCCCAAAACAATCATGGTACTTGTCAAAGCAAGTCTTGAGAAGCATCATTTTAGATAAACAAAAGAAGTGTACAAAAAAATGTACCCAGGTTCTATCAAGATAAGGCGAATGCTGACGGTCAGCACCACAGTAAGTCAGCATCAACAAATGAAGATCTACAGAACTGTGATTGGGCACCTTCGTGCACAAATGACCAATCACAGTCCTAGAGATCTTCTTTTGTTGATGCTGATGCTGACTTGCGTGCTGATCATCAGCACTCGCCTCATCTTGATAGAACCCCAGCCTTAGACTAGAATAGATTTGCACTTTAAACTCCGTCTAATCAGCTTTGAGCATGATACCATAGCAACGTTCAAAATAGCTTTCTTCCTCCCATTACAATAGATTTTATCTGATTGACATGCTAAAACACAAATGGTATTCGTATTCAGCATCTGATAAGCAATGTTGTTCGATAGCAAATAAAATAGAATTATGTATATTTTGTCTTAAAGTAGAGCGGGGGGCAAAAAAATAACAATTTTGATTGGTTAAAAGTACACAGTATGTGTTGTAATGAAAAATGATTCCAAGTCATTTTTTTCACCTTTCTGAAAAAAACAGCAACTTTCACATTGTATTTATATAGAGTATGCATCACACTAAATTCATGACATATTTAGCAGGAGTGGAATTTGAAGAAAATTACTGATGACATAAGAAGAGTAAATCTCTTCCAGAAATTCTGAAATTGCCCACAAAGCTTTGATTTTGGTCCCATTTTTATTTTTTGGGGAACTGTCCATCATAAAAAGCGCAATGCATACAATAAACATAGAAATAAAGTACCAATGGAGAGCAGTTATATAAATTTCCCACTGTAAAAACTACCAATAACCCAAGTACCAGAGATTAATCAATAATTGATCAAAAATGTAATACAATGTGCTAACTGCCACGTTTTTACCACAACATATTTCAGATTGTGGAATTCACAGTAGTTTTGAAATCTCATTGACTCTCTTAGGTTACTATTACATTAATTTGGAATCAAAATATGATCAGATTACTTCATCTTAGATACATGAATCATGGTGACTATATAGCAGTGATGTCAATGCACTACAGTTTGACCAATTTTTCATTAGTCTCAGTTATTTGGGAATAAACAATGACTTTTAATGGAATGTAGAATATTTACTCATCTTATACTACTTCCAAGGAATAGTATAATTATAGCCCTAACTTCAGTAAAGATAGGAGCAGAAAACACAAACAATGGGGACTCAGCTGTTTCCAATCAAATCACAGGAAAGTATACCAATGCCGATTGCACATCCAGGCGCAGGCAAATACTGGGAAATCCAATGCTGAATCCTGCAAGCCTGGTGGGGCGTAATGCTATGCTAACAGCAGCCAAATGAGGAAAGCAAGAGCCACCCACAAAAATACTTTGGACAAAAATCTATCTTCAGCAGACTGTGTATCGTGTGCTGCTGAAATATAAGAATAGTTTTCTGTACATACTGAAAATGATACATTTGCTTTAAATTAGCTATTGTTAGCTATAAATAGATACCTTGAAAAGCTCTGTTGTCTCCAAAGTGGAAAGATGAAGTGATGAATCCAAAGGGAAAAGCTCCAATACCAAATGACATAAAGCTTCCATGAAAGCCCAAGCCAGGAAAATTCTGAAAAGTAATAATTGACCTCTTTTAACTTCTGAGTGGTGTGTATTGTTGAACTTTAGCTTGCAGAAAGAGCAACAGTATAAAAGTGTAAATTTTTTTAATGATACAAATTGCATGAATTGTGATTTTACTGGAGTTAAACAAAAGATGGGAATTCTGACAGTTGAAAAAAAAATGTATTTTAAAAGATTTTTACAGTTGACAAAAAACCACAAAATAATATGTGCTATGTCGATATTGGAAAGAGTGAATACAACCAAAAGGATCAGACAGATTCAAAGCTATCAATTACAGAAAAATAACTGCTATTGCTTAAGTTTCTAGATACCTTAGGAGAATAATAAACTACTTATTTAAAAAATACAAAAAATTTTGAAAAAATAGAATGTTAGGTGGAAGATTTGAAACCTATTAGCAGGACGAACAATCACTGAATAATTCAACTGATTCATTTGATTGATCATTTCCAGATCCCTCTTCTGCAGTTCCCTCTGCGGAGTCAGCACTGTCACAAGATATTTCACATTCCTCTGCGTCATTATCTGCTATATCACTTTCTTCTTCTCCGCTTTCACCACCTTGGCTTTCGCTCTCTCTAGAATCTTCTGACATGGAGGTATCAATTATTTCCACAAATGAGTCATTACTAGAAAGATTGCTTGCCCCTGAACTGATATCATCAAAAAAGAAAGATGAAGTGTCTTCAAAGACAACATCCTCATCCTGGTGAGAGTTAAGTATGAAACCTAAAGATAATAAAGCTTCCCCAGCAATACTATTAAAAGTATCAGAGTCTGTAAAAGAAGCTTCAAACTCCGACTCAGAAGATTCTTCATCTGTCCACCATTGGTCTTCTTCAGTCTGTATTTTGAAAACAAATTACTTAAAACTGTCTGAGCTATCATAGAAAGAAAAGTGCTTCAAACAAAGGAACAAGGACTTGAGATGAGATCAGTGCAAAGTTTGAGCTCATTGCAATAGGTATGCTTTAAAACTTTGTTTATGCAAGCATACATGTAATAGAGAGAGGACAAGGAAGAAAAATGTTAGAGTTAAGCAGTCACACATAAGGGAATATTAGAAAAACATACCGCATTGGCTTCAGGCTCTGTTCTTTGACCTGCAGGCCTAGGTGGAGCTTTGTTTCTAGAATTAAAATTCCTTATTAGCTTATGATGTGATATTCAAGGTGGAGTCCTCCTTCAAGCAAGCCAATATCCTTACCTGGGGTCCTCTTGCTTACTACTGCCTCTTCCATAAAGTGGAATTACTTTCTCTTTACTAATGGCAGCTTTACATACAGGACACATTTGTCTTGCTGGTCGAGTTTCAAGCCACTGATGTAGGCATGGCCAGCTGTAGTAGATATTGAAAGAAATAATCATGTTACTAATACATAGTTCATTGGTAAGCTTTAAAATGAAAAATAATTTACATACCAAAACAAATGTCCACACATGCTAATTACAGCATCTTTAGCTGTGTCCAGACAAATGTTACATTCAAACATTCGTTCATCTTTTTTATCTTCTTCGCCAGAGTTGTTGCTGTTGTTTTGGCTGCTCCCACTGCTAGCAGCACCCGCAGGTCCAACGTCAACCATCTTGGGTAGTTAAATCCTAATTTCCAAAAATTAAGAAAATGAATAAGAAAAAATAGTTAAATGACATTAAAAGTAGAAAAAAAAAAAACTGTTGTTATAGAGGCACTTTAAAATAATCTGACAACACAAGTTATCAAGGGGTTCACTCTATTATTCACCACTCGAGGACACCTCAAAGACAGACAATAAATTTTAAGGTTTAGCTAAGGTATTGAGAGACCAAAGGACTGAACAGAGTAGATTGTAGCTCAAAATATGAGCACTGTGCAGAAAATGGAAAACAAATTGAATGTACAGGTAAATAAGGGTAAGGTTATGGAGTAACTACAAAAAAAAAGTTTAATATCTTCAATCAAGTAATTCTAGGTACCAGGATAATATATGTACAAAAGCCACAGTTTCTGATGAAATTTATGTTGCATACATATCAGCTGACGCAGCAATACACATCAGAGATATATCAGGGCATTCTTACAACTAGATATGAAGAATGTAAAAAGGCTCATCTCGTAAACTTACAATTCATACTCCACAACAAACAGCAGCTGAAATAAAGCTAGACAGCGTAATGCGGTGTTAAATACGTAGTTTTGAGACACTGTACTATGCAATCCACATCAGGAAAAATGAATTTCGAAGGAATCAACTATTAGTTGGAATAGAAATAACATAGCAGAAGAGAGGAAACTCCAACATACCTTGCCAAATCACGCGACCGTGCCAATGTTGTACCAACAACAGACGCTTACGTACTGAAACAAAAGTACAACCACGATTGTTTTCCTTCAAAAATGTCAGAAAAGAAATTTTAAAAAGAGTTTTTAAATTAAGTTTCCTTGAGGAATATTGCATTTTTTCCCGTAGATAGAAGTTAAATTATTGCTGATTTGTTTGGTAGCGTGTCGCCTTGCTACAAGATGCACAACAGATGAGAGCAGCCACAGGCCACAGCGGCCGCAGCACGCAGTACAGCAGCACTGGTCAGTCAGATGACTTGACTTGAGAAGAGCGCAGACGCAGAAGGACGCAGATAGATGACTTGATTAGTTGCGACTTCCCACTACGTTCAACGCACTTCACTATTTCGCTCGGCTTGACGTCCCGCCGACACTCGCCGCAGAGGCTTCCTACCAGTTCTCAAGGATTTATTTCAAGTTGATCAAGAACATGGAGTGCAAGAGCATAGCCGTCGTTTTGGCGTGTGCGCTGTTCGCCTGTGCCCTGGGTAAGCCTGAAAGAAGCCTACCCCGATTTAACGTTATGCAACTCACTGTTTTCCTAGTTTTGTCCGTCGGTTTCAGTTTTATTATTTGCATACGCATCGACAAGACGCTAGTTTTTGACTATATCTTGCGTTCGGGTGGTAATTTTGGGGTGTATTCGTGTTCGTCTGCCCGCCTAGTATGCCCTGCTCGTTGGGCCTGTTGTTCTCAGATGTTGTTCACTTCCTTTCCTTGTGAAGAAGCTGAGGGCTTGGGAGCCGGCCGTTATCGCCCTGGGATGCTTTCCTCTTGCTATCTGTTTTCGGTACACATCCGCTTATGGCGAATTTTCCGTGATTAAATGGAAACTTTGAGGTATAGTTAGGGTTAGGATTGTCTGATGGAGTGAGTCACTTGGGAAGTCCAAAGTACAGGGTGTGTATACAGCATCAGTAAGATACTTCCCAGAAGCACTATATTTTTCATTTTACCCACAACTAGTTCCCTTTCCCTTTTTATTCACTCCAAGCTTCTCTTTGGATTTTTATTATGTTTTCTTCAGGGTGCAGCATGTTTCTTTGTTCATAGTTTATGTGTCAATTTGGAATTTAGCCAGCGGAAGGGTTAATTTTAAAGCATTCTTTGGAATTTCAATCATTAATCTGTATCATGTTTTCATTTCTCAGGCGATAAGATCTCAGCTGGAGCGGAACCTACTCCTTCTCCCACTACGCCGTCTGCTGCCACTACTTCGACAGATGCCCCAACTTCAACTAAAACCCCGCCTTCAACTTCAACTGCTGAGCCTACTACCCTTCCACCTACTACCACTCCTGCCCCTGAGCCTACTACTACCCCTGCTCCTGTGACCACCCCTGCTCCTGTAACCACCACAGTTGCTCCTCCTCCATCTGATGGGAGGGGTAACTGGACTGTGTCTGATGGCAATGTAACTTGTATTGTGGCCCAGATGGTGATTTCTGCTAAATTTAACTATGCTCTCCAAACTCCCAACAAGGTAACCGAAAACTCTTATTCTTAATTTGTGTAAAATATTTCTTATTGTAATTTCTAATTCTGTCCTTTTGCTATGTAGACTGCCAACAAGGAGATGTCTGTGCCAGTCACCGCGAAAGCTTCTGGTATTTGTGATGCTACCACCCAGAATGTAAAACTCTCATGGGAGAAAAACAGTATTGACATTACGTTTGGCAAGAATGATACTACTAAAATGTACTATGTGGCCAATTTTAAACTTGAAGTCTTTGCTGACAACGCAAGTTTCCCCAACATTTCTTCTGATTGTGAGTTTTCAATATGCAACATTATTGAAGTATGTCTTTATGTTACATCCATGTAATTTTTTATCTTTCTCTTTACAGTGGTAAACAAGACATACACCTTGGTCAGCAGCTCTGATGTCTTCAAGACTAATTTCAACCAATCTTACCGTTGCATCCGCGAGGAGAGTCTTCCTCTAACTGGCAACATGAGTGCTGCTCTTATCTTGAACAAAGTCCAGCTTGAGGCCTTCCGCACCAAATCTGACAAAGTGTTTGCAACTGGTAAGTATTTTATTTTAAATTTAAATTGATATCATGACTGAGCTTTATCTCAATTTTTCTCTCTTTCTTAGCCCAAGATTGTGAATTGGATACCCCTGACATCGTTCCTATCGCGGTAGGCTGTGCCCTTGCAGCTCTTGTGTTTGTTGTCCTGATTGCATATCTTGTTGGACGCCGCAGATCTCAAGCCCGTGGATACCTTAGCATGTGAGTTGTCTTCTACAGCTTCAACCAACGTTTTATTGGTTATTTAAACCTCAAAATTGCACCAGATGTAAAACATTGTATCCAAAATACCATCTTCTTAGGATTTCTATGTGCAAGAAGACACAGGTCATTTCAATAAGTATTGTCAAAGAATACTAGTGCCCTTTTCTTGGTTTTTACTTTCTTCATCATTACTGAACTTGACTTCTCTTTCCTTATTTCAAGTAGTTTGAATGTTTTTTAAGTCCTGTGTCTTCTTAGCTGAATTATCTGGAGTTGAGACAATATAACAATATTTAATGTTGTATGTGATGCAACGCCCACAATTTTTGTGATGTTCCTTGTCGTTGTGCAGTGATTTTGTTCTTTTGAAGTAATTACCAGTGGATTTAAGGAATCAAGAAAATTCTTGGGTCATCTGTGATTTTCGTTCTAATCAGCTGTAGCAGTGGCTGCTCTTTAGCCAAGATTGCTACCTATAAAAAATGATTCTTGTTCTGACTGGAGAAATAGATTCCTCTGAATGTTGTGTAAATGGTTGCTATGGAATCTCAAACTGAATGTATTTCGTATCCAATAAGTGAACTGTAGCATGAAGATTGAAATGGTCCATGATTTTTGGGAGTAGTTTGAATTGGTGATGTCTAAGAATCCTTCCATGCACGTTCTGTACATTTGGTGACGGTCTTGCTCATACCTATGTTACTGGCCCAAACACTACTGGAGCTATGTATTTTTCAGATTTTTGGACTGATTTGTGGAGTGCGTGCTAAACAAAGGATTCGTGCCATCACCTGGAGGATTTTTCTCCCTCTAAATCTTGATACTCATTTCAATGAATTTCTCCTATAGTTCTGTTACTTGTTTCTTTAATTACCGCTCTGAAATAACCATAGTTCAATTGTACAGTTTTGATTGAGTGACATGATATTTAGTCTATTCACGTAGTGCAGTTTCGTTTATCTTTTATCTAGTGCAGTGGATTTGAGATTCTTTGTTAGTTATCAGTTCTTGGCGTGATTAGATTTTTAATTAATCAAGAAGTTCCATTTGTTAGTTCAGGGTAGTTATTCTTGCCCATTGCCATGATATAGCCATGTGGATATTACCACATAACAATTTCAAGTTTTGTATATATGAAATTTTCAGACTAAATGGACTGATGGTAATTTGACCTTGTGTGTTTTACAGTAGGAACTGGGAGATAGCATCATTTATCTAATTGTAATAGGTTTGCTTTTATTATAAAGATGTGTAGATTTCTCTTGTTTTTATTTTTATAAATGTCCTTGTAGTTATAGAGAACGAGCAACTTGCTGGTGGCCTGGATGTAATTTCACAGGCTGGCTGCAGAGTGTCTAACAGTTTCAGGCTGTGAAAGGACTTTGTCTTTGGAAAGTTAAAATGACATTTTCTCACCCAATATATCCTTATTGTAAAATATGTATTAAAATAATTTTGGGATAAATAAAGAATTGTTGACAGCACTCAACATGTATGAGTGAAAAACGGCCCTGACCTTAAGGAGATTTTGATGGGATAACCAAGATGGTAATTGTTTGAAAGCTCCGTCATGTCCTGTGTCTTATCAGCCCCTGTCGAGCCGCGTTCAGCGTGATAAGGGCCGACCCAACATTGGTGCGAGAGGTGGGTTGGGGGGGGGGGGTAGGTGGAGGTGAACGGCCTGCCGACCTGCAAGTCTAACAGATAGCACTGACCCAACGGGAGATAAAAATAGAGGAGACGATCTGAGAATACGAAATAGTTCCTAGACCAGGCGAGTAACCTTTGATCCCCACTCCAGAGGACGTGGACGCCAGCCGTTCTGTACCGTGGATAGGCTGCCCATTCTACACACGATGCACGGTTTGGGAGCCCTAAAGGACACTTCCCTATTGGTAGTTAGAACCGACACGGCCACGCAGGGCGTTGAACGTCCGGCCTGTCCTGCACGTCCCTATTTGTGGCCACAGAGGCCACACTGCCGGCGGCCAGAGTCAGCTTAATCCGACTCGACTAGAGAACATCCTTTGTCGGGTCATATGAAATCTGAAGCCTTTGGAGTGTAAGCAGAAGGCAGGGACCAGTTCTGCCAGTTCTGCACATAATCCCTGAGAAGCCAAAAGATGCGCCCGGACGCATCGAAACTAACAATATGGGGCACGGGGCCTCTTTGCCCCCCCCCCCCCTTTCCAAAAAAACCTAAGGGATAGCTTGTGTACTGATTGCCTACCCTACAGGCGCCCTCAGCCACAGCTTGCCCCGACGTTCCCCACCAGTACGCAAGGGTTGGGGGGTCACCTCCCTGTTTGTAACGACACAGTTGTAGCTACAACCGACACGACTACTGGCAGCTTTTATCAGAACCGACTGGAGAAATAAGTCCCCTCCGCATCGTTAGAGTAAATGCCTACGACCCTATAGGGACGTGTCCCTGTGCCACACGATTGTAGCTACAGCCGACAGTGCCCGAGTCAGCTTAACCTGAACTGTCTATAGACGAATTCATTACTTCCGCCAATGCCAGAATATCAACCAGAAGTAAACAGCGCTAAGAACTAACGCGAAAACGAAAGATATCAATGCTTCTCCGAAGCTCTCTCGCCTTGCCCAAGCGCTCGGAGAGACAGGCTGTCAAAATAAGATACGGTTTGGCCGACCGACCGACCGTCAACCTCGGAACGACCAGGACGACTGAAATATCCTGTTCGGTTGTTTTCACGCACGCTGCTGAGTCTAAATGTGGTAGTGCTGATGGTCCGGGCCCCCGCGGGGACGTCAATGGGGACCTCCCGAGCACGCCGATGACACTCCCACGACAGATACGATTCGGCTCCAAACGTCGTGTACCTGGGCTGGTGTATATTTCTTAAAAGTCGCCAAATATAATTCTTATTAATAGCAAATCGCCCATAATAGTTTATTATCCTGATCATTTCACCAGGAGACTCTCCTGATTTCACTATTGTCACATGGCACTTCCCTGGCGTTGCCGCCTGCTAGAGCCTGCTGGAGCCATACACAACGATGCACGGGACGAGAAGCATCCCCAAAGGATCACATCCTGGAGAAGCGAGGCGGGATTGCCTACCCCAGGAAAGAATAACACCCCGCGACCACCATGTGTCGGTGAGTGTGCCGTAATTATTGCTCTCCCCCTTTTGCCGTGCCGCGTCACCTACCCCTTCTCCTCCTCCCCACCGCGCATTTCCCGCGCCTTTATGGAAACATAAACAAAAGTGAAAATCGGTGTGGATCGGCGTTTCTGCCAAATAACGATAATACCTACTCATATAATTGATGATCATAGGATTTTAACCAGAATTTTTGAGTGGATATCGCCACTTTTCGATATTAATCGCAAGGTATACTGCTTGATTGTTTCCGGTCCGGGAATATTGAATTGTTCCATTCCGGTTATTGTTGTCGGAGGTTAGTGTTGAACACTAAGTGTTCTCCTGTGGCTCAATGTTCACACGCACAATTTAGTTGTAAGTTATTTTTTGAGGCCGAGTAAATGATGCCCGTGATGTAAATAACTTGGCTCACTGTCAGCTTTGTTGAAAAGGTGTTGAATGGGTAGACTCCTCCAATCCATGCTGTATAATACTGTTGTAGGTCACTTATGCAAATGGGTGAACTGCCAGTGTTTTATCACATATCATATATT
>NW_026267131.1:4682660-4687144 GCF_000697945.3 Frankliniella occidentalis | reverse complement strand
AAATATACAAAGGCTATAGCCTTTGTGTTTTTAGCGAAAATTGATGGGTCCGGATTTCGACGGAAAAGTAGTCAAATCGACAGGGGTGAACCAGGGGACCACAAAACTACTTTTGGTTCCGCCAGAAACTACCCCTGTCCAGAGAAACTTGCGTTTTAAGGGTGGTCTTTTCAATCTGGCGGTCAGCGTACGATGGGTTGCCTACCTCGCAGGCGAACCAGTCCAAAAAAACAGGCGTATCTAACTTAAAATGGCCCGGCGCCGTAAAAATTCGCCGCAGAGATTGAAAGAGGATTCAGTCTGACCAATCCCAACTATTTCCGGCTATTTTAATTTTTGCCAAATTTACAAAGGCTCAGCCTTTGTGTTTTCATCGAAAATTGATGGGTCCAGATTTTGACGGAAAAGTTGTCGAAACGGCAGAGGTGACCCAGGGGACCACAAAACTACCTCTGGTTCCGTCAGAAACCACCCCTGTCCACAGAACCTTGCGTTTTAAGGGTGGTCTAATCTGGCGGGCAGCGTGAGATGGGCTGCCTACCTCGCAGGCGAACCGGTCCAAGAAAAACAGGTGTAACTCACTTGAAATGGACCGGCGGGGTGAAACTTCGACGCAGAGATTGAACGGACCAATCCCAACCATTCCTAACGATTTTCAAATTTTTCATTTCTGGCAAAATTTACAAAGGCATGGGTTCGGTTTTTGACAGAGTAGAACTTGAATAGATACCATAGGGACCACAAAACTACCTTTGCTTCTGTCAGAAACCACTCCTGTTCACAGAAACTTGAGTTTGAAGAGCTGGTCTCTCTAAGTATGGGCGGATAGGCTACCTAAGGCGCACTGGCTAAGAACTCTGCTGTAGTGGGTCGGCACCATGATATTTAGACAGAGCAACTGAAAAGGGAGTTTGCCCGACCAATCCAAACCAATTCCAGCAATTTTCCAAATTGTCAAGACTTTTAAAAGACATTTTCAATGATAACAAATCAGCCAGGATTTTGACGGAGGAGAATTGAAATCGACAACCAAGAACCAAGGCACCACAAAAAACATCAAAAACCACCCTTTGATGCACATGAAAGGAAGCTCCTCATAGTGTCTGTACAGAGACAAATTGGACCAGCGCTGGTGATTACTCTCATGTCAACTCACCTATTCTTTTGGGTAAAATGACGCCACAGACTTCTCTTGCTCGTGTCAAGAACATTTCTGGGCCGAGTTCCTGCAATCATATAAAACGGTACTTTGAGCGCGTTACATATAATTTACTCATACAGTACACTGTTAAATGCCTCTCCCCCCATGCATCCATAAATGACCATGGTCTTTCAAATAACTAATTTTGGCACTGGACTATAAGCATTAAGTACGAAGGGGCAGCTGCAAATTATCTGCAACGCACATTGATTGATTGTTTGGGGGATTACGCAAATAGTACCCCTTGGTTTGCACCCCAACCAGAAAGTAATAAAGTTTTCTGTTCCACGAGAATAATATAGAGTAAAATATATGATATGTGATAAAACACTGGCAGTTCACCCTTTTGCATAAGTGACCTACAACAGTATTACACAGCATGGATTGGAGGAGTCAACACCTTCTCAACAAAGCTGACAGTGAGCCACGTTATTTACATCACGGGCATCACTTACTCGGCCTCAAAAAATAACTTACAACTTAATTGTAACATTGAGCCACAGGAGAACACTAACCTCCTACATCAATAACCGGAATGGAACAATTCAATATTCCGGACCGGAAACAATCAAGCACTATACCTTACGATTAATATCGAACAGCGGCGATGTCCACTTTAAAATTCTGGTTAAAATCCTATGATCATCAATTATATGAGTAGGTATTATCGGTATTTGGCAGAAACGCCGATCCACACCGATTTTCGCTGTTTGTTTACGTTTCCATAAAGCGGGTGGGGAGGAGGAGAAGGGGTAGGTGACGCGGCACGGCAAAAGGAGAGAGCAATAATTACGGCACACTCGCCGACATATCGTGGTCGCGGGATGTTATTCTTTCCTGGGGTAGGCAATCCCGCCTCGCTTCTCCAGGATGTGATCCTTGGGGGTTGCTTCCCGTCCCGTGCATCGTTGTGTGGCTCCAGGCGGCAACGCCAGGGAAGTGCCATGTGACAATAGTGAAATGAAATGATGAGCACTGTAAAAAAATCAGGAGTAATTTTGTCTCAAATTGGGAGAGTAATTTTTGTCTCCCATTCGGTAATACAAATTTACCCTAATAATGGGTTGGTAAAAAGTAATTTATCTCCCACATTTTTCTAAGAATGGTGAGACAAAATCAGCATTTGGGCAGGTAATTACGCGTTACACTCCCAAAGAGTAAATTTCGCCTACTGTTTGTTGGTAAAATTACCCCTCCTGGATGAAAACAATGTTTTTCACACCCACGAGGGTAAAATTACAAATAGAAGTCACGGAGCACTCCGGAGGAAAGACACTTAGAGCTCGGTCCTGCCTAACGGGAGACAAAAAGGACACAAATTTATCATGGGATTGTAATCAGAATTTTTTGACATTTTTGGGTAGCTTAATATCCGGCGTGCGACGCCGAGCGGACTTATTTCTATACAGTCGGTTCTGATAATACTGTCTGTGGCCGTGTCGGATCTAGCTACAACTGCGTAGCTACAACAGGGGCGTCATGTAGAGGGGCAGCCTCCCCCCTTAAGCTGCCCCGCCGTCAGGTGGGACAGTGCGGTTGCGTACTCGCCGGGCGCTGGCAGCCGGGCCCTCTCCACCGCTCCCGCCCGCTAGTCTCCTCGGTGCTAGTCTCTCGAGGGGGATGGGGGGCATATCCGCGAGTGCCTCGGGTAACTACCTCTAAGCACCCCTCCCGGTGGTGGCGGGAAGTGTTGGGGCTGGAGCTCCGTTTCAGTCAGCGGCCAGATTCGTAACTCTTGTGAGCGCAGTGCACCAGCCATCACCAGGGGCCGCCTTAGATTTTTGGCACCACCGCCGAACCGGGAGAGAGGTGAGCAGTCGCTAAAAGAGCGATACAGCGGCTAAGTCCCGGCCGACCCCTCACCTAAGGGACCCCCCAAAAGTTGTCGCTATCTTTTGATATGTTGTTGTTCCCCGCACTTCAAAACGATCACATCAGTGCACACTGAGAAAAATGTTTCGTTGCAGCCATCAAAATTTTGATACCCACGACCAAATTTTGTTCGGTCAGTCCGGCTTAGTCACAGGCATCAAAATTTTAGTTGTTGTCACCGAAATTTTGGTTGCTGTAACCAAACGTTTAGTTGCTGCGACCAAAATTTTGATGGTCATGACTAATCCGGACTGATCGAACAATTTTTGATCGCTGCAACGAAACATTTCTCTCAGTGCATGTTCCTTGAACATTTTTTTTTCTGTCAGCGACGGCGTAAATATGGTTCGTTCCCTGGAACGGCCATCCGTATTTCGCCTCCCTGGCTCAGTCGGTAGAGCGCCCGCCTAGAGCGTCGGGGGTCGACGGTTCGACTCCAAGCTCGGCAAGATTTTTCGCCCTCCTTTTGGCGCTGGTGTAAGGCCTCAGAGCCGACCTGAACTTCAAGTAGAGTTGGAACACGGCTTACCTCTGTTGGCTGGGTAGCTCTGGTGGCAGGGTCGCTGTTACTGTCGAATGGACTCGGCGCTCGGGGTTGAGGGTTCGATTCCCGCGTACCCCTGATGGTAAGGCCTCTGAATCTGGGTTTCAGTCTTGCTCACCTTGCGACACCCGTAAGTCCAAAAACCAAAAAGTACGGGGGCCGGTTCTGACGAATTGCGCGTCGTAGCGGCCGCTGTGGATAAAGCTCCGGTTCCCTCGATCACCGAAGACGCCCACAGACTAAGCCTGGCGGGCTCCATTCGGGGGGCTTAACTTTTCTCTTCTTTTTTTACAAGAAAAGAAAAAATTACCGTAGTAACAGTCGACCAAAGCAGGCACACACTTGTAACAGTCGACCTGGTCGTGCGCCCGAGTCTGCACTGGTCGGCACGGGGAACGCACGTGAAAGGCACGGGAAACGCTCGGGAAACGCACAGGAAACGCACGGGAAAGGCAAGCGTAAAGGCACAGATTTGCACGCGTCTGCACCGAGAAGGCGTGGTTTTGCACGGTTATTTTTTTTTTGATAGGGGCATGACTCACGCCGCGCCCTTTTGCGCCTGTACTGTATGACTTGCACGCGTGAGAAGGGGTTGCCTAATCGCACGGGGCCAGCAATGGGCAGAGAGCATAGGCAAACCCGCCCGCGGCCGTGCATGCAGTAAGTTACAGTCAGCCTGCTGGTATGATACCGTGAGATTTGTGGAACTCTATAAAATCTGTTTAGACCGAGGGGGCCACCACTCTCTCTTTGGATGTACACATGATTGCAAAGATTGCGTGATTTTACATGATTTCACGGATTTCGCATGTGATTTTAGAAGATTTCACGCTAAAACCTGCCGGCAGATTATGTCTGATTTGAAGG
>NW_026267131.1:4680765-4681933 GCF_000697945.3 Frankliniella occidentalis | reverse complement strand
TTCATTTGTAATCTAGCTTTGACAGAAAGCAGTACAAAGTTAATATACATAATAGAACATACTATTTGAAGCTGGCAAAATCATTGTTAAAAAGAACTCCGTTATTGAGATTGCTAGTAAACACCTATTTAGCACAGTTTTAAATATCTTTTCATTTTTGATTTCCTGAGGGAGGTGGTTGAATAGTCCCCTCTCAATACAATGGATTACGTTTTCAAATTCACTGCGGTATTTCTTTCTGTGTGGTAGTCTTTTTTCCCTCAGAGAGGAGTACCGTAGTGAGTTGAGTTATAATTGTTGAGTAATAAATGATAGCACACATAGCGCTAAAAGTACCATTTAATATGATTGCAGGAACACGGCCCGGGAATGTTCTTGACCTGAGCATAGAAGTCCATGGAGTCATTTTTACCTGAAAGTACAGGTGAGTTGACAGGAAAGTAACAAAAGCTGGTCCAATTTGTCTCTGTTCAGACGCTATCAGAAGCTCCCTTTGGTGTGCATCAAAGTTCAGTTTTTAATAGTTTTTGTAGTGCCTTGGTTCTTCCCTGACAATTTCAATCCTCCCCCGTCAAAATCCAGGCTGGAATTGGTTTGAATTGGTGGGGCAGACTCCCCTTCCACTTGGTATGTGTAAATATTATGGAGCTGGCCCACTACAGCAGAGTTCTTTTCCTGTTACTTTAGCTAGTGCGCCTTACATAGACAACCCGCTCATAGTTCAAAAGACCACCCCTTAAAACTCAAGTTTCTGAGGACAGGGGTGATTTCTGACAGAACCAAAAGTAGTTTTGAGGTCCTCAGGTTCACCTCTATCGATTCGAGTATTTTTCCGTCGAAATCTGGACCCATCAATTAGCCTTTGTAAATTTGGCCAAAAATGAAAAATTCGAAAATTGCTGGAAATGGTTGGGATTGGTCCGACAGCATCCTCTTTCAATCTCTCTGTCGAAATTTCACGCTGCCGGGCCATTTTAAGTGAATTATGCCTGTTTTTCTTGGGCCCGCCTGCTAGGTAGGCAGCCCGTTGTACGCTGCCCGCCAGATTCAAAAGACCACCCTTTAAAACTCAAGTTACTGAGGACAGGGTGGTTTCTGACGGAATCAAAAGTAGTTTTGTGGTCCCCTGGTTCACCCCTATCGATTCGACTATTTTTCCGTCGAAATC
>NW_026267131.1:4670129-4673703 GCF_000697945.3 Frankliniella occidentalis | reverse complement strand
GGCGGTTTTTACATGACCTTCTAAGGATTTCAGACTAAAATTTGCTGGCAGATTACGCATGATTTCATGATTGCAGGCGGATTTCAAATGATTTCGGGAGGATTTCAGGGAGGGCGTACACATGATTTCAGGAGTGGCGGCCCCCTCGGTTTAGACCGAGACCGGGGATAACGTTATTTCGAAACGATTTACGGGACAATGCTACGAGTTCTAACAGAATTTTGAAAAAAAATCTCTCTCGATTTTCTTGAAGTTCAGCTGCGTGAATGATTACTAACAGTTGGGTATATAATCACGGATTGGAGTGTTACTCATCACACATCAAAGCTCAGTTGCACTATCACTCCCTTCTCCGTCATGTATCCGCTTTGACGAGGAGCAGCAGGCCACGCGCACGGCCCCTCTGAGAAAGAGTGAGGGAACAGGAAAACTTGTTTTGTGATGAATGTGAACAACGGTCATACTTCAGAGGAGGTAAATGACGTAGAGTTGTGCGGACCGACTTTTTGACAGCGTCACACAACCTAATACGTCCACAGTGTAGGCAAATCAAAGTTTGGTTCAAAAAGTTTGATAGTCGCGTTATATTGACATCCATGACCTATCTTCGTGACCTTTTTCGTGTTCTCTGTGATCGAAGATAGCCACGCATTTAGTCGCGCGGCTCGACACTCACCCAGCTCTTCGCTACTGCGTTAGGAACTGAGAACTGGGTGGGGTGAGTCTCGGAACAAGCGAGCGAACCGTGTGGATGTCGGTTCAAGCAGCGGTCGAACTCCGTGACTTATTCTAAGGCGTCGAACTATTAAGTTGGGGCTACAAACTGTATTTGTGTCAGAAATATAAATAACGATACGAGGTTCCTAGTTTCCATCTAGGAAAGGTGTATTCCACATTAAGAATGCCAAGTTTTTAACATACGGAAATTATTGCTGTCAACTTAGATCTTTTCATAATCAACACAACATGAACATGTGTAGATAACAACGAAATACAATTTTACAATCTTCCATATTAGAGCACCATAGAATCTATAATAAAACAAATCGATTAAAAGACTTCATCTACCCTACAACAGAAACGGCTCAAAGATATAGTACAAGTATAAAATTCAAAACAGATGGTTAACAAACCCGCATTTGTCTAAGTAAAGAAACAAACAATTAAATAAACAAATAAATAAATCAATGATTCATAAAACTAAACAAAACAGTACAGGTTCGTGGACTTTCTTTTATGCCCGCACATCGAAACATAACTTGCAATGGTGTCATAGTATGATGACCAGAAGGATACCCTAGATGCACGTTCACATTATTTGGAAGAAAAGGCGCTGGAGAAGGTTTTCTTTTTCCTTCAAAGAGCGCTAATTTATCGCTTTGTAGGTGCTGGTGTGTCACTCTCGCTCTACCCGTCAGGCGCCATGGCCCCTAGGGTATGCAAACCTATGCAACACTGTTGTGTCGTAGACTCGACACACGGTAAAAGAGATCGCCCAGAAAGTATCTTCGTTTTTTGTGTGTGTTTTTTTTTTCTTTGAATCATTAATGTCCGCTAAATGCGACGGCTTAGCGCCTGCGAGACTCGGGGTAGGCCAGCCCGCAGTACACGCATGCACTACAGGCGAGATACTGCCTACCTATCAGGCGCTACGAGAGCGTGCAAGGCGAACGACGGACATACTTTCTGGAGGCTCCCAAATGAAAACGTTTGTCAAGCACCATTTTAATCGATCGCGTGAAGCTAGGGTCCTGCCGCTGACAAACGATACTTTTTGCATTGTATACAGATCACGGAAAGTAACAACTAATTTTGCACCTACGCAGAGTTTAGGTAAGGCGAGCTAATACGGATTGCAGTGACGTTGCCAAAGTAGTGTGTGTGTGTAAAACAGAGCCTCGCTGAAAACACTACTTTCGCTACACCACTGGCAGCCGTTTCACAAGCACCGTAAAGGTTGTACAGGCTTCAGGGCTGCAGACGAAAGTAAAGAAAAAAAGGCAGGGAACTTAGGGAATGGCCAAGAAAAAGAGGCAGTGAAGAATAACTCTTGTTCCATCGCCCCATTTCGAAGGGGAGGAGGGATCTGGGATCTGCGTGGTCGGTAGAGTTACACGAAAACGTAGAGCATGACACAGAGCGAGAAGATTATAAAAGGGATATAAATAGAACGATACCTAGAGTATCTTTAGCTTGAAGCGTCTACAAGGTACTAGACAACACACTAGAAAGCTACAGCCCCCATCCAGAAAGAGGACCACTCCGCAAAGGAAAAGTAAGAAGAAGATAAGGTATAGGGGGAATGACCAGGAGGAAGTATAAGCGAACCATTAAAAAGATCCATAACAGGCACAGGGGACCAAGTGCATTACATTTAGCCACCTCAGATGGTATCTAAACTTCCTACCATCGATTCACAATTCAAACTGGCATGAGCCAAATTAACAGGGATATGAGTAATTGATCTTTTGTTTAAAAAGTTAGTTTTAAAATGTAAATTATACACAACATGTTTTAAAAATACAAAGACTGAATATGATGGAATCCAAGGGAAAAGCCCTCATAAATAGTTCTGAGATCACAAATGAGAGAGCTGGCAGTCGAACATTAGTTCTACCCAAAACGATATGTTTCAGTTCCATTTTGTACTGATTTGTACAAATTGTTGATATGTTTATATTCATTGCATGGCTTCAGAAGAATATTACAAAGGGCGGCATGGATCAATGCCAAAAATGATATGTTTATCGTCGATTTCTTATATGCTATTAAATATATCTCACAAAAATCTTTAAAACACCTTTACAAAGAGAGAAATTGTTAGAATAAAATTAAACGATGGCTGTACAAAACACTGTTAATCACGCTGACCGAATTCTTATACATCATACAATATCCAAAGAGCTTTTGTAAAACAACAACAATCTTTTGTTGAGATACTATCTACTGGAATGACACAGAACAGGAAGGCACAATTTATTTTGAAACGGCAGTGTGAACGGTGTCGCTGACAGTCACCTCGAACACCCTTCCCCTCCTCCTCGCCGCTCACGTGCTGTTAAGCTCATTCAAACACGACGCAAGGAGGGGGTTTGCTCGCTTCAGCTATACTTGTTTACAGTTTTACAGGGCCCGCAGCTCTCAGTTGCATCTGCAACAGATTATCAGCGAGCACCTCACCGACACTCGGACAGCAGAGTCGTGCCAAGCATTGAATTACCATTCCCGGAGAAGTGTTCAATAAAATAGCGATTAGTAAGGAGACAAAAAGCTCAACTGAAGTCAGCTAGTAAAATCTTAACAATGCCATCTCTAGAAATAAAGCGATATCACTAAATTGACTAGAATCGGAAGAAAACTTCATAAAGTTTGATCAAACCAAGAAACGCTGGGTCGGTCATTCAACAAATTATAAAGTATCATTAAAAACAAAACTTAAACAGAAAGATTACCTATGGTGTGCCATGGGTTGCCGATTTCCAAAATCAACCGGGTAGTGGCATGTACACAACTACATACAGTATACATTAACAATGAATATAAGTTAACAACTTCCAATACGGATTATAAAAAT
>NW_026267131.1:4663463-4664384 GCF_000697945.3 Frankliniella occidentalis | reverse complement strand
CCTCCCTCCCTCCCTCTCTCCCTCGCTCCCTCCCTCTTCACTCTCGTTCCCTGCAGACTATGAGAGAGGTCAGCGAACCGGACACTGCAATCTGGTCGGCACTTCTGTCTCTCTCACACACCCATAGAGAGCCGCCGCCTCGTGGCAGATAGAGAGAGAGAGAGAGGGGGGGGGGGGCAGAAGAGATACACAGAGGGCACAAAAAGGCGGCGGCGGGCCGTGCGGTCCAATCACCATACTAAATGCTTGCGGCCCGCGTCACGCCGCCACCGCTCCACACGTCCACACGCGACATAGATGTGTGCCAACAATCGCTCCTCTCTTCTTCTCCATACGATTTACCGATTTACGATAGAGGGATGTCGGTAAGGGAGGCTGAAAATAAAGTCTTTATTGTGTAGCCTGGAAAATCTCACCGAACTGAGCGCTAAATGAAAACTCTTCATACGGAGGTTTTGCTGCATGCTTTTACTTTGTTCAGCACATGATATATTTTTTCTTTTAAATGGTGAAATATGTTATTGACAGGGAAGTGAATTTGCCGAGCGGGCAAAGCAGACTTTAACGGTGTAAGTGCCTATGTGATGTCATTACCAATAACGAGCTCCACACTGCTGACCCCGGCGCAATCCCATCCCCTCACATTAAGCTGCATTTATATGGGCCTCCCCCCGGAACCTATCTCCATCTCTCTCACACCCACTGATTGCTACAATGGCGCGGGTGTGAGCGAAATCCGTGCAAGTAGCGTGGAGCAGTTCGCTCACGGACCAATCCCTCCCCCCTTTAGCAGGCCCTACGCCCCTCTCTCTCTCACATACACAAAGGGAGTGCGGCGGTCGGGGCGTGAGTGTTTTCGAGTCCTCTTTTACTATACTTCACTACTCCTTTCTTTATTCCTTCGCGCTCCGCCCACCCCTC
>NW_026267131.1:4662619-4663413 GCF_000697945.3 Frankliniella occidentalis | reverse complement strand
AAAATCGCTGGAAATGGTTGGGATTGGTCCGACAGCATCCTCTTTCAATCTCTCCGTCGAAATTGCGTGCTTCCTGCCTCTTTTGCATCCTGTTTCTTTGACTATAAAATTGCGTCTTTGGTTTGTTGCAGGAAGATCGGCCTGGAGGTGCACCTATCCTGGGCATCAGCAAAGCAGCTTGTGTGTCACCTGCTGTATGCTGAGTTGGCGTCGCAGCACACAGCAGGAGGAATCGCTCCTTTTTCTTATGATCTCGGGAATGAATCTGGTAAGTTTTGACTTTCAATGTGATGTTAACATAAAATACCAGTACATTTATGGTAGTCATGTCTGGTAAAAGTTTATTTTGGTATTGTTTCTATTTGGGGGTTGCTTGTCATTTCTTTACTGCTTATTACTTGAGCCTAAAATATATAGTCCCGTTTTAATTTTAGTGCGGAAATGGAGGCAAATCATTAGTAATCACTGACAGTAATGCTGCTTTTTATTTCATTTGTATGGTACAGTCGTAGTAAAGTAGGAAGTGATGCTGGTTCTTGTCCATAGGGATATGCCTGGACTTGATGCTGGCCACCTGTAACATAGAATTTCATTCGATGAGCTGGCATCACAGTGATACATATGGACCAGAAAACGTTTGAGTTGAACTCTGAGATGATAATTTGAATTTAACTTATAGAATTTTTTCATTCTTTTACAGGTATCCAGATTAGCCCCAAGTCACCAGCAGAAACAAGCCGGCTACTTGAGGAAGACTTACTCTTATAATGTAAATGATTTGAAACAATAAAGAA
>NW_026267131.1:4658227-4662569 GCF_000697945.3 Frankliniella occidentalis | reverse complement strand
CTCTCTCTCTCTCTCTCTCTCTCTCTCTCTCTCTCTCTCTCTCTCTCTCTCTCCATGCGCAAGTGCGTGACTCTGGCGTGCCCCTCTCTCTCTCCCACCCTCCTTGGAGAGTGTGCGTGTGTGTGTGTGCGCGCGCGCGTATGTGTGTGTGCTTTGCATGAGAAAGAAGCTCAAGGACTCGTGCTCATGGTCTGCAGCAGTGTTGTAGATAGCGTGCGTGGTCGGCATACAGAGCGCCCCGCCCCGCCCAGCACCTACCTGCCTAACCGCAGCTCCCACCGACGTACCTCGCGGGGGAAGGGAGAAGAAGAGCTTAGCTCGGCCTTAAACGCCACCCCCCCCCCTCTTCCCCTTCCCCACAATTATGATAGATCGCTTATACAAACAGAGCCAGAAGAAGCCGTCCGGACGACGGCGGCCTGGCGTCGGTTGGCACGGCACGACGGGGGAGGAAAAGTAGACAGACACGCCTACCGCGGGACTGGAGCGGAGCGCGAGCGGTACACGAGCGGTGCACGGCCTCGTCGCATGAGAGTATATAAGGGGGAGGAGGGGGAGAGCGAAGGAAAATTAGAAGGGAGAGGAAGAAGGGGAGGAGGAGGGGGAGAGGGACGAGAGGGAGGGTTTCAGGGTAAAATTCCCATGGTGACTCGCATAGGATAGACTCTCCTGTGGGCAGCCATGGGCCATGCCATGGGCATGTCCCTGAAATGGGCACATCATGGGAACCCATGGCCCGTATGAACAGATGGCTTCACCATGGCCAGGCCAGGTGTTCCTATGAAGCTTGTCTTAAGACCAGTGTTCGTATTCGAATGGGCACCTTACCTTCCCATGGGTGTAATTTGCATTGTTATTCGAAGACTAAGCCAAAGTATCAATAATAAGCAGGACTTTGCCGGCTTGTACCGGGTGCATATTACCAAACTTAAAGTCGATGTTCCAATAACAACAGATTTGACAGTGTTCTCAACTTTTGTGGGGAATCATTCCTCTGGAGGAGGGGCGCTGCTAAAGCCTCCAAATTCTCAGAAGCGTCGCCGCCTCGAGTTAAAATAATTAGCACCTCCGCGATGGAGCCCGGTCCCGCCAGCTTTGTGTGGACTGAGGAGACGGAGAGTAAATAATTAAGGTGTGTCTCTTTGGCACCGCTGAACGCAGCAGTCACTGCTGCGGCGTGTCTCCTGGGAACGGCGGAGGGGGAGTGGAGAGGGTGGGAGGGAGGAGGAGAAAGAAGAGGAGGAGGGGGGCGGTTAGAGAGGAGGAGAAAGGGGAGTTAGCATGATCGCTGCGTGGGCGCCGTGGCGGCTTCGGCAGAGATCTGCAGCAGCAACGTTCCCCGGGGAGGCGGTAGGGGGGCAGGGAGGGGATTCTAGCAGAGGGCAATGTGCTGGCTAGGCGAAAGAAGGAGACACCATGTCCATATACAAACACACGAATCCACACACGCACACACACACACACACACACCTTTACGCCAGATCATAGCGTGCCCCGGGGGTCGTCCTCGGTGGTGTTGTCCTGAGTGTTACGGGAGGCGTGTGTGGAGGTACGTACATTGAACGGCATCGGGAACACGTTACTGCCCAGAAGCTGTACGCGACGCCCTCACCTGAACTCCCGCTATGTGTCGGGCTTCTAACCCCCCTATCGTCTCTCTCTCTCTCTCTCTCTCTCTCTCTCTCTCTCTCAGGTGGAGGAGAGGGGGTTAGGGTCCA
Organism: Frankliniella occidentalis; assembly: GCF_000697945.3. NCBI lineage: Eukaryota > Metazoa > Arthropoda > Insecta > Thysanoptera > Thripidae > Frankliniella > Frankliniella occidentalis. The sequence continues at coordinate 4,660,851 of NW_026267131.1, read as the reverse complement.
CAACGCCAGAGCGCGGCCCCCGGCGAGGTTCATTGTACGAAGTACAGTGGTGCCGGGGGCGGTGGGGGCGGTGGGGGCGGCATGGGCCCAGGGGTTGCTGTGTCGGCGCGACGACAACACCAAACAGGCAGAGCGTTGCGCTCCCGCGCGGGCCGTGGGCCGGAATCCAGACAACTCCCAAAAACCCAAACAGTACGACACTCTCAAAGTATTTGGTTGGACAACGTGATACGCACTTTCAGGCGGACTGAAACACATCAGTTGACAGTAATTAGGGCTCCTCTCCCTCCACGCCTCCGGCGATTTGACGTTCCGAGGGATGAAAAGGGGAATGCGGGGAGGGAGACTAATTCATCACCTCACCTCACGCTTCCCCTAATGCGCGTAACAAAAAAATAAAAAAATAATAAGATAAGCTGTCTGTACAGATACATAGACAAAAACGAGATGACTGATGAATAAGTTATAGAGCTAAATATTTTGCTATTTTTTACGATATATAGCCAAAAATGGTAAGTGACACAGCTGCAATTTTAGCTACACAGCTCAATTTTTAGCTTGGTAGCTAACTTTTTTCGACATAGCCAAATAGTTAGTTATTCTGCAGCTATTGGTTTAGCTCTACTTCTTCTTTTTTGGTGGGGAGGAGGGCTGGCTCAGCCCCGAAAAGCCGCGCCGCTACCCCACTTACCCCTCTTCCTGCTCGCCGTCGTTCACAACCAGTATCACGATTACGGATCGCCCCCAGCCCTTGCTGTAATAAACTTGACCCTAGATTGTCGTCTGTGGCTTACGAACGCCCCCCCCCCCTGCGATAGCGCGGCTGTGCATTATGGTCCGTGGGGCCATGGAGGCACCCACGCGTCCCGGGGACCGTGCGTCAGCCACGTGACATAGCTACGCGCCGCCACCAACCTCGCTACCGCACGGGCTGGCCGCGGGAGGTGAAGCGGTGCACCCGTTTGGTTGAGGGCCCTGATCCATTTCGAACCCCATACGCAATTTGTATCCCACCGTAAAAAAGTCAAATCCATAATAAGAGTGGCCATCACCACCAACCATAACATGAGCCTCAACATGAGCATACGTTAAAAAAATGAATATAAAAAAGTACATCTAAACAGGAAAAAAAAAGATGCTAAGTCGTGCCATTTGACGGGTGGTAAATAAATTTTCAGTTAAGTGCATCTATGAAGGCACTGAAGAGGGCTCAAGATATTAAAATTAGTGCCTTATTTGTAAAGTCATTAAACCTTTCGTGCCATTATTTTGAAAGGTGGGACTAAGCATTTTTTTTAGTGCGGCTGCGAGAGCGCCTGTAGCATAGGCAAACCCGCGGCGCACCGGGAGCCTGCGGGTCTGCCTATGCCGAGGTTCGCGGGCGCTATCCCCGCTGCTGGGCTGGTGAACGGTCCCCCAAACCCTCGATACATACGTGCCCAGGCCAGATGCTGCAGCTGCTGGCCGTTTTTCCTCCTGTCACGTCACTCTCACTGAGACTCGGTCAGGGGCATAAGCCCCCCCCCCCCGCCCCCTCTCCGGCAACAGCCAAAAAAGACCGCGCCTGTAGAACGTCGGGAGCAGTATACCAGGATGATAACGAATCCGTTGACAGCGCACTACGGTTCTCATGCGGACTCGGGCGTCTAACTAAGTGAGAGTTACCGGACTTAAAACCGCGCCTGGCGCTCTATAGGACACCGTGTACCCACGCGTGTATCAGAGCCTGACGCCGCACTGCCGTGTTGAAGGTTTGCATGTACTCCGTATTGGGCAGAAGGGGAGTGGCGAGAGTGGGCACACCGGCTACACTATGCTGCGTCCGCTCAGATTCAACGGCTGCAGAACTTCAGTTTGAAATAAAATAATACTTTGAAAGGTTCTATAGACTTGCTTGCTTCGCAGGGGACTTTTTGTCTGCACCGAACTGAGTTTGGTACTACCGACCAAGTTCACGCGTTCAACACTTTAGACCCGCTTAGACTCCTACAGAAACACAGGAGTGAGACTATACTTTTGTCCAGGAAAAGGAATAATCTTTGCCAACCAAACCAGAATTTTCTACCAAACAACAACAACAACAACAACAACAAATTGCAACAACTGCACACAAAGTCTCCCATTGTATAGGGGCGGTGCTCCACTCTCGGAGTTCCAGCTAGTTTTAGCGGTGCACCCCCATACACTGGTTTGCAGAGTTTCTGTCGCAGTTACTCCAGCCCCCCCCCCCCTCTTTTTTTCCCCGGACCGCCGCACGTCACGCGCTGCTTCACAAAACATCTCGGGGTGGAAACGTATTCCCCATCCGCATAATGACGCGACAGCAGGGGGCCGAGGCATATCGTAATGTAAAGCACAAGTGAATTTTACTCTTTTTACTTTTTTTTTTACTTTGAGAAAGGGGGGGGGGGCTTGAGAGGTGGTGGGAGGCCATCCAATTTGTAGCTTTCCGCGGCGAGAGGAGAGAGGGGGAGGATGGGGGGGGATTCGGGGAAAGGGGCGCTGGGAGCGGATCCGTTACGCCCCCACCACGAGGTATGCGCCGCGATCCCTCCTCCTCGAGAGCCTCAGCTCAAGGGTCCTTCACCGCGCGCGCGGGTGGTGGGCCTGAGGGGAGGGCTGCG
>NW_026267131.1:4653983-4658177 GCF_000697945.3 Frankliniella occidentalis | reverse complement strand
TATATTGCGTTATTTTAATCTATCTTCGCAGCTGGCGAGGACCGATGTACGATTCTCGTTTGAGTCCAGTACCACAAAGCCAGGTTCACTCTTTAAAATCACGTAAATAAACTATATTTTAACACAAACAACATTCTATCATTTAGTAGAGTTGAAATTTCCCTTTAAGGACCTTACAACTACAATATGGTCAGCGTGTGCTGCTTACAACAAAAAACGTTATTTGCAGGCTTGTTTTGGGGTAAATATAGGAATTTTCTCGAATATAATTACCATAGAATACCCAACTAGGCCCAAAAAATTTGCCTAGTCTCCCCAAAATATCAGGCTGCTATCTGGCAAGCTGCTATCAGGAAAACTTTGATGATGGTCAGCGCATTCCACGTTTGACAGCAGCCCGCCTGCAAGACAGGCAATCCGTTATACCGAACTGTGACAAACGAAATGTTCTTTTATGTAGCTGGACATATTAAAGCCTGCAGAACAGTTGAGATTGGAACGATTTCAATTCGTGATGATTCTTCAAGTTTTTGAATATTGCAAATTCTTTTTCCAAAATAAATAGTAACTTTTAATGTTATCCAGCTAAGCTAACTGTATTAAGGTACCTTTGTTGCATGAGCTGGTAGTGTTAAACATCTGCAAATAACAATTGGTAACAAAATATTGCATTAAATAACATGTGGGCTACACCTTAAGAATGTCTTAGCTTAAGTAGCTCTAGAACCTGACCTCATGGCACATTTTGACATCACGTTGAGATTTTGGCCGGTAAAATCTGCCGAAGATATTAAAATTACGATATGTTTCGACTCACAGAAAATGATATGTAAATGTTAACTTGATTAAAATTCACAATATGATATGTATTCGTTACGATCTCCATTAATTTCTCTGTAATACTGAAATATCAGCACAAACAATTCTATGTACAAATTATATTTAAACAACAAACTATCTCATCGAGAATAATATCACATCGAGCAATTTGGTTAAAGGCTTCTTTTGCCAACGAGGGGAAATTTGCATGAACTTCCAAATATTGTTTATCTATGGTTTCATGTGCCGAGCTGAACATTAGACTTCCTTAACGAGATTTCTACGGCAAGCCGCCGCCTGCCAAATACATGTTCAGACTTACAAAAACCTAGACTAGCAGTGGTTCAAACTCTTTAAATTTGGACCGACGAGAAGAACGTGTATGAGGTTTCGTAGGCCTTTTTTTTCCGATTTTGTGTTTGGGTTTCAAAGACGCTTCGATCAATAACCCATCTCCTTAAAGTAAAACATCCCCATCGACCGGACCGCCGCGCGCGGCCTCGGGGGCCCGGCCGGGCAGGGCGGGCCACTCGGTGGGGTCCGCCGAGGTGAACACATGGGAGGCAGGCGCTCTGGACGGACAAGGCTGCCGGCGCGGCCAGCGCGAGGGCAAGACAGACCACAACAATTTCTTTTCTCCCGCTACATTTTTTTTGCAAACATGCCTACGAGAGTGCGCTGAGGCCCCTTCCCCCACCCCTCTGCCCCGACTTGTGGCAGCGGTGGCAGCGATGAGCTATTACAATGGAAGGGGGGGTGGGGGAGAAAAAATATCTACCCCATGCCCCAGGCCTCGTCTTCGGCCGCGGGCGGGGCGGTGTAGCCCCCATGGGAGGGGGCGGCCGGGGGGTCAGGGTCACTCCTCGGGCCAGCCAAGGTCCTGCCCCACCAGGTCGTAGAAGCGCTGGTTGTGCTCGGAGAAGAACTTGCGCAGCTTGGTGATGACGGCCGGGTCGACGCGCGGGTGCCGCCGGCCCTTGGTCTCGCGCAGGCACTTGTCCGCCGTGTCGTTGCGCAGGCAAAAGAAGCCCTTGGTGTGGTTGAAGTAGAAGTTGTGGCGCCCTATCCGGGGCTCCAGGCCTGCGTGACAGACAATGGCGTTGTGAAAGCAGTACATTCAGGATATGGGCTAAATCACTCAAAAATAGGAACTTGTAAAGTCAGAACTTTTTCCGGAACAAAATAGAAAACAATATAAATTCCAGCAATAAAACTTAGGAGATTTAAAAATTAAAAAAAACACAACAACAATTTATTCTTGAAAAGAAAATGTTTTCATTTTTCCGCTTTTCCCGAAAAAGTTTCCAATATGAAATTCCCTAGGCAGGGAAGGGCCGCCCTCGTCACCTAAAAACTGCTCGATGCGGCGCAACTCGGGCACCGGGTCCTCGATGAGCAGGTCGCCGTTGACGACGAGCAGCTGGTCGCGCGAGAACACGTCGAGCCAGCGGTGCAGGAAGGAGTGGTAGAGCGACGTGGACAGCGGCCGGTAGGCCACGTTGACTGTGCCGTCGGGCTTGATGGCCAGCTCCTCGAAGGAGCGCTGCGGCGCCTGGCCCTGGCCGGGGACGGCGGGCGACGGTGAGGGCGACGCGGTGGCCGCGTGGCTCCGGAGCTGCGTGTAGTCCGAGATGGCGCGGGTCACGGGCTCGCGCACGATCAGCAGCAGCTTGACGCTCGCGTTCATCGCGCGCACCCTCTCCGGAACCTAGACAGAAGAAAACAACAAGTTGGTTTTCCTTCCTAATCCAATATTCACACGGTATAGTTTTTTTCTTTCCCAAACTAAGCCTCCACTGACCTCGGGCGTGACGAAGTAGCTGGGGCTCTTCTCGATGGTGACCTGGTGCGGGAACGAGTGCGGCATCTTCTTGCGGTACCACTCGAGGCCGCGCGAGTAGTTGTCGTCCCGGTCGAAGAAGTGCACCTCGCCGGCGGCCTTCTGCACGCGCGGGTGCAGGAAGAGCATCTCGAGCAGGGCCCGCGTCCCGCACTTGCGCACGCCGATGATGAGGCACTGCGGCAGGCGGCGCGACGTGCGCGGGAAGCGCACCCGCCCCACGTCGGCGTCCTCCTGCTCCTCGAAGTGCAGGTCCTTGTCCACCTCGTTGGTCCGCACGTCGCCCGCGCCACTCACGATCGTCACGTCGCCCAGGTCGCCGGCGGCGCCGAGGTCGCCGCCCGGGTCGTCGGGCATCTCGGCGGCCGTCGACGACATGTCGTTGGACAGCAGCATGGCCTCCAGGCGCGCCTCCTCATCGCTCAGGCCTGCACAGGGTAAAGGGAACGTACGTTACAGCAACATGGCGGGAAAGCTTCTCCGCCATCACCGGACCGGGGCTTCCGCCTGTACTTACCGTTCTGGTACTGGATGGTGTACACGGCCGTGTCGTACTGCAGGGTGACGAGCAGCGCAACCAGGACGCACGAGAGCATGCAGGCTGCGAGCCGCCCGCCCCAACGGCACCAGCTGTCCACCGCCGACCTCATCACACCTCATCCCCGCCTGCAAGCACACCGTGGTTAACACTCTGCGCAATTAGTGCACTCGCACCAAGCGGACGGGCGCCGGCCCGCTAACGAAGGAGAGCGCCGCCGTCAGTGGCGCTCGTGGCGCTGCGACCTGCCGAAGCACGGCGCAGTCACCTCGTGTCAGTCCCGCTACTAACGCGACGCTGACGGCCTGGCCTCGAGGAGCACATGTCCTACACTCTTAAAAAAATTAATACAAAAATCTGTAATTTGGATGTGCAGTTTTTTCAGCATCCGTGATACAAAAAATTGTATTCTTTTGGATACAAAAACAAATTTGTAATACGGATACAGAAATTTGTATCCATCGATACAGAAGAAAATACGTTGATGTTCAATACTCCGATATGAAAGAAAAATGTTTTATTCCTGCTGGTTGTCTCATTTTAGATGTTGCCCACACATGACAGGCAGTTAACTTCAAAGTTGTACCTTACCTAACCGGAAATTGAACCCCGAACCTCTGGGTTGGAATGCGACGCCTTAGCCCACACGGCTAAGGCGACTACCTGCGAGCAGTCGTGCTCCGACCCGGTGTCATTCTTCTCCACGTCTTGGCTGGCCCCTGAGCCTTCAGAGCAGTACTAACTAGTACTGCTCTGAAGCCTGAGCCTTTCTCTTAGCTATCAGGCTATTAGATGGGATTTATATGTGAATACTTTGAAAATAGATTTTATGGTAGATGGTGCTAGATTCAGTCTAACTGCTCACATATCGTGTTCAAATTGAACGTTAAAACCGCAAAATTTTGAACGCACGTACAGATATCTGTTTCCATGTTACAGAAATTTGTATCCCGTTTACAGAAATTTGTAATCAGATTACAGAAAATTATAAAATGAA
>NW_026267131.1:4644175-4645473 GCF_000697945.3 Frankliniella occidentalis | reverse complement strand
TTTGACTGGCACAGCCAATGATTGATTAGAGTAGACAATATAGTGGTTACAGAAGTTTATGTTCTTGTCTGTCCAGATACCAGTCAATATATAAGCTGGCTCAGCGAATCTTTTTTTTCCGTGGGGCCCGCGCTATGCGTCCGCGTGCAACGGCGCCGTGTGTGTGCAGCCGCAGCGGGGCGGTATGCATTTTGCAAGTGCTCGGGGCAATAACGTCCGGCCAAGTGCCCCCCGCTGCACGGGAAGCGGTAAAGAGTAACGAGAAAGCGAGGAAAATGCACAAATTTAGGGTTGCGGTAATTTGTGCGTTTTTCTGTTCGTTTTTCAATTTTCACAGTAAATGTGGAGGGACAGTTATGATCCATAGAAAGATGAATTATTAAGCACATCTTGACCGGATGTATTTTAGCAACTTGCAAGGAACAAAGTTGCATCCTTTTGATATAATTTTTATTTTTATCAATAATGCAAAGATGCAAATTCGCCCTTGGAAGTGTTTGTTGCAAATTTAACTGTGACATGAAGTGCGATAACAAACATCGATCTGCCCACTCGAGCAGCCTACGTAATTAGTTTGTATAACTCAATATTTCTCTTGTCCGTTTTAAATATAGTCCAAACACCTTTTTCCTTTTTTCCTGTCGGCCGTCACCGCAGACGAAACAGCCCCGCGGGCTGCTGCGAAAAATACAACAAATTAAAATAATCATTATAAAAAGGTCACGGATATTAAGTTCTTCCGGGCGTCCCTGGCCACGCCCGCCACACCCCTAAAAACTTTGCAGCCTTATTCCCCCGGGGAGTAGCTCCCGTTCCCATTCCTACTTTTCAATGATTTCATCTTCTTTTGCGCGCCGCACGCTTCTTTCCTTACGGTCTCTCTATCCTTCCTCTTCCTGATTGCTTCCTCCGCATCCCCCCTCCACTTTCTTCCCCCTCCTCCTCCCCTTCCTCCTCCCGCCCCCCTTTCTTCCTTGTCACTCTTGTACCGTCCCTCACCCCCTCGGTTTCTTTTCTAAGTGCAGCCCGTCGTTGAGTTCTGAGCAACGCGCCAAGCGGCGCAGCGAACAGAAGGGAAGGAGCGAGCACTCAAGAGTCTTGAGTGGACAATGTCTGCCTCCCCCTCCCGAGCTCTCTTCTCGTGTTTCCTCCGCACCTCCCACCGAATGAAAAGGGCCGGCTCTGCACCGCTCCGCACATACTGCACATCCCGACGCAAAGCGCATCGAGCAACAAGAGTCACGTGACAGAGAGAGAGAGAGAGAGAGAGAGAGAGAGAGAGAGAGAGAGAGAGAGAG
>NW_026267131.1:4635018-4640245 GCF_000697945.3 Frankliniella occidentalis | reverse complement strand
GAACAAACAAGGGGAACTGAGAGCCACCCTCGAAAACTAGGCAGGGGATATACCCAACTTTTATATTTCAGGAAATAGTCACAGATTTTTGAGTACAGCCTCCCCCGCCCCACCCCACCACGCCCCGACCCACCCCACCCCGCCGCTCGCTAACAACTAGCATTAGATTTGCATACGCCGCGGTTTCCCCTGCGCATTCCTAGTGTTGTTGAGCGTCGAGGGCTGGCTGGGCGGGGCGGCGCGGCGTAGCCTGGGCGAACCATTCCCCGCTCACAAGTTCCTTTCTCCCTTATTTCCCTTCAGTTTACTTCTTCGTCCGCGGAATACAATCGCCCTCCAGCTATATAGGTGCTTCTCGCTGTTGTGTGTTGTTTCTCGATAACCGGGCATCAACCTAAAACAACCTCCGACACACAGATTCTGCCACTCACTATCCGCTTGCAAAATAAGAACGACGGCGAGTGTGTTTCCCACACGCAGCAGGGCAGCTCAGGGAAAGCAGCAGTATATAAAAGGAGCGGAGAACGGAACACAAACTGCCGGAACGGAATGTTAAGTGAAAATGACGGTTTGCACACACAAGCGCATAACGCAGCAGTCACAGTTCAAGTCTTTGCGATGACAAATGCACGAAACATGTTTTCTCGTTGTAAAACGTTGCTGGTCAGTCTACACAGAGATGGCTCTGTCTCGCGTAGCTAAACTCTAGTCTTTGTCTGTCCCCCACCCCTGTTCCGTTTCTCTTCAAACTGACAATGCGCGGCCCGCTGGACGCGACCGATCTATTCAGCTAACAAAAGGCTCTTTTTTGTGATCGGGTTTTCGTGCACTCATTTAAAAACACTGGTGTGCATTCATTTGTGGACTCGATGAGGTAATTCGGATCAAGACCAAAAAATTTCATTTTGCCGGTGTTGCTACGTACAGGACAGAGTTCGAAAATCACAAACAATTTTGAACCGTGTTTAACGTGTCCTCACTGTAAAATACTTTGCAACGTTACGAACAGTATTTATTGCTTGTATTGCAAAGCAATTCTTTGAACGGCAAGGAAGGAAGGGTCCTCAAGAACAATCTGTTTGCATTACGAACTATTTGTTTCGTAAGATTATAACGAAGAATTCTCGGAAGAATTAGATCGTAATACAAAGCTTCAAACTCCTTCGTAAAGGTACGAAGGTTTTAGTTTGCACTACGAACCTATTGTTCGTGAGCCATTTGAAAGTGCAGCACTTCTTCCTACCGTACACAAGTAGTGGCATGGCCAGTACGCCCAATGTAAAAAATTGTTGAAGATTTTAAGGGAGCATTTTCCATGAAGCGCGATTCGTGTAGTAAAATTACAATTCAGAATTGTAAAATTAAAAGTAAGAACTATATCGACTTGAAATTATCGAGGCGCAAAATTGGGGTGACATAAATTTACAACGTAAATATTGATTACAAAATATATCGTAAATTTATGAGGATATTTTTTACACCGGCCCGTCCGTCAGATAGCTATCTGGTCCTCCCAACTCGAGGTCCAGGAGGGCTGCCCGCACACCGCCGCACCTCACGTACTCCAAACTTGTTGCCGATGCGAATTCAAAATTTACCAAACGTAGGCACTCCTCTCCTCCACCGCGGCGGGGAAGGATACACTGTTGCCAGCCGTCTCTACCCCTAACTCCCGCCTCTCCCCCCTCTCTCTCTCTCTCTCTCCCTCCCCCCCCCTCTCTCTCTCTCCCCCTCTCTCTCTCCCTCTCTCTCTCCGTCTCCCCCCTCCCCTTTCCCAAGCGACTCGCCCGCGCTCGGCGCTGCTCAGGACTGAGCTGATGGAAAACCCGGCCAACAAATATTGAAATCCCCGGGCGGGACGTGTATGGAAAGACAATGCAGTCCGCAGCTCTCGGCGCTGACGCGGTATTTTTTTTTCATCTCCATCTTAACGTCCCCTCTTATACACCCCCACAGCGTCGTGAAAGATGTTTTTCATCGCAAGCTTCTCACTCTGATACCCCGTGCCAGCCTCGCCCACTCTAGCCCTTAGAAAAAGAGAAAGAAAACAAAGTGCGAGAGCGATAAAGTCACTATAGCCCTTCCTCTTGCCCTCCCCACCTCACCAGAGGACACCCTTTTCCCCCCTTACACCCGCCAGAGAGGCGGAGAGACAGAGAGAGAGAGAGAGAGAGAGAGAGAGAGAGAGAGAGAGGGGGGGGGACAAAAACCTTAACTTCACGGTGTAATGTTGTGCAGTGCAGACGTGACTTGGTGGCAAAAAGTTTAACAACAGAGCCCCGTCCGATTTTTCCGGTTTGTCAGACTCTCACTGGTTGTACAGCTGTATATTTCAGCGCGACAACTGGCAAACAGACACGAGGAAAAGAGGACAGAAACAGACAAATACACCTAGAAAATAGTTTCTTGGTTCAAGTGCACGCTAACACAAGATTAAATTCACAATTTAAACAAGGCAATAATGTTTTTGGAATAAGATTTTTCTTTTATTCGAAAGAAAATATCAGCTTGATTCAAGAGTAAATTTGATATTGTGTCAGCGTGCACTTAATTGAAACAAGGAAAGATTTACAAGAAACAAAGAAACTATTTATCTGGGTGTAGATCGTGGGGCGAGGAGGAGCGGGCAGACGACAGCGCGAGAGAACAGAATCCGAGATAAATTCATTCCACCCCTGTGACCAATAATACGGCGGGTGCGGTCCGGGTTTGGTCCGAGATAGGGGAAGGAGGGGGGGGAGGTAGAGTGTACCGGGGCGAGACGGGAGGCCGCGGGACCGCGGGGCCGCGCGGGGTGGAACGGAGCTCATGACGCATCACTGCAAAACAGCAGAGAGCAGAGAGCCGAGCTGAATGCAAGAGAGCTGGCTGATCTATAGGGATTGGACGAGGCGGTTTGGAGAGCGGAGGGGGCTAGGGGGGCGTTGTATTGTGTCGCTGAATACACGATGCCACCATGTACCGAGCGAGAACCATGTCGACGAAACGAGTTAACACCTCAGTAAAAGGGCCCCCTTGTATAGCGCATACAACCCGCCGCCCCCCCCCCCCTACCTTTTCCCCCTAACTCCCTGATTTGCGTTGCCCCTAGTGTACTGGGCTCCCTACACTATGTAACTGCTAAAAGTACCACACGTTCGAGAGTGATTTCAAAACAATTCCAAGTTGAGTCAAACTTTCGTTATATATGAAAGATTAAATATTAAATTCACAGCGTCTACACTGGACAAACAAAGGTACTAACTCCTACCTTTAAAAGGCACTGAGGGTTTAATGCCTTTACAAAGGCACTAAAACTGCCAAAGGCTCCAATTTTTGTCACCTTAAGGACAATTTAGTGCCCTGTTTAGTACCTTTGTGAGGCACTAAACTGAAAATGTGTTTGGTGCCCCAGGAAAGGCACGACTTAGCATCTTTGTTGTACCAGTGTACGTAACGTTTTCCTCGGCCCAAAAAGAAGGGCCTTCCTGAGCGGGTAGCGGTGTTCACACCTTACAATCGCCTCCCCCTCTCTCCCTCCTCCCCTCTTGATGTGGTGGAGTGGGTGGATCGGCTGGCCTCAGCCACGACCACGCACCGGAGGCACCCCCACGGCAGGCACGAAGGTTGGCGTGCCACCTGTGATCGGCGAGAGAGAGAGAGAGAGAGAGAGAGAGAGAGAGAGAGAGAGAGAGAGGAGAACGTGAAGGGGTAAAGGTGCTGAGGAAAAATCTCGATGGGCTTTAGGTCTCGCATCCCCCGTCGCTCGTCATGGAGACTGAGGCCCTATAAGGAGAGTTGTTTCCTTTCCCCAACGGTGCGCCCGCCTACGTCGCGCGGTGTGACTTTCAGAAATCGGATCAGAGGGGGGAGGAACCCCGCGGCGCTTTGGAGAGAACACAGCTCCGGAATGGGAATCATCATCGCCTCCCTCGACGATATCCGCGACGCGCGATTTCAGCAACAAAAGAGGAGACACAAGGGGCGCAGAAGTGTGTATTACCAAACAGTGTACTGGGCTTGCGTCGGCCATGGCGATGGCCATCGACAGACTTTGGGTGGAGGGAGACGCCGGTGGCCGGGTCAGACCCCAAGGGGGGAAAGGGGGGGGTCGAGGCGAGTGTGTGTGTATGTGTGCGACAGGGAGAAAGAGAGAGAGAGACGGGGAAGAAAGCACGCCCCGCCACGCCTGGGATTTGGAAGGTTAACGCCTCCTCGGTCGCCTCCAGCAGCACGGTTCCCACCCCGGTGCCCCCAGCGGCTGAACGGCGCCGTCCGTCCCGGCGTCCCACCGCACTTGCGCCCTAGGAGCATTCGAACAACACCAACGCCACGCAGTAGCCGAAGACAAGAAGAACGAAACAAAATAAGGGGAGGAGAAAGAAAGACGGAGACCGCGCAAAACGATGGTTGTTGTCGTGTCTGCTTCCTTTTTTTTCTGTTACCTTTTCTTCCTTCTTTATCTTCTCCCGAGCAGAGCGGTGTTATGGTTACTTTTTAGCACCCTTTTCTCACCTGGCGTGCTGCCTTCTTGGTCTTGGGCCGCCCCGCCCCGCGTCTCACCTGAGCCGCGCGCTCTAGGGCGGCCTCATAATAATTAGAGTGCCGAGAATTACCACTGCCCCCACCACGAGCGGAGAGGGGGGGTGGGGGTGGGGGAGTCGGTGCCCGGGAGAGAGGGAGAGACCGAAAGACAGACAGAGAGGCGGAGAGACAGAGAGAGAGAGTGGCGAGAGAAGAGGGAGGGCAAAGTTAGATAACAAGAGCATCTCGCACTACTGGGAGTCACTCCGGCTCCACACGGACTTTGCCCTCTGTCGCCGCGGAAAGGTCCGAGAGCGCTAAAGGGACATAGGGTTGGAATACCTACTCCACGCAAAACAACAAAAACCCCACCCCGAAATAACCCACATAGCCAGACCGTCAATAATTATGTGTAAGGTTTACTTCAAGTACAATGTAATCGTAGTTCAAATCAGAGGAGCGCGAGAAGACTGAGGTTTACATACTTTCCGACCAAGCAGCAACCCTATCCCGAGCAACTGCAAAAGATGGACGGTGGGAGATTGTGCGCCACGGATCACACGATCGCGATCCTGCGGTGGTGGAGGAGCAGAGGAGGCCCGACCCGAGGAGTCTCTAACACGGGGCATGAAACCACCACGCGGGCGGCGTGAGGCGCGCCTGGGCGGGGCGTCGAACCGAGCGGTCGCGGGAACAGCCTCACCCGCCCCACCCCACCACGCCC
>NW_026267131.1:4630115-4630867 GCF_000697945.3 Frankliniella occidentalis | reverse complement strand
GGGGGAGGGAGAGGAAGGGAAATGAGCAAGAGCACACAGCAAATTATGACACGACAAGAATGCATTTTTTCCCAGCTCCGGTTTAGTACTCCCCTTCCACGAAGCGCACGCAGCGGCTGACCCGAGTGCGGAATTGCTAGGGAGTCGCCCGCGCTGATAGTACCCAAAAGGAATCGTTCAGAAAGTACGACCGTTTTTCTCAGATTCGAATTATTACGTGTTTTTGGCGCCTGCGACACTCCGGGGTAGGCCACACCGCTGTACACGCGTGTTTCGCAAGCAAGATGTTGCCTACCTACCAGGCGCCCCGAGAGCTGACTTGACTGATCGCGAGGCCACTGTTGGGCCACGGTTGGCCCAAAGGTTTCTATGATCAGGCCGGAGCCACCCAATAACTGGGCAAGAGACTAAATGGAGCTGCCAGGGTCTGCCAACGACGAATGGCGGTCGAACTTATTCAGGTATAGGCCGCGAACGATATGGCCATTAACGACACGCACGAGTAAAAAAGATGGATCCTTTACAAACGGGGCACCGGAACACGAACAATAGCAAATGTAATTGCCTTTTATTTTTTTCCAAAGTTCATACAGTCACGGTATATACGCGCCGTTGTCATTAAGTGCATGCCCCTCCCCTACTCGCTGCTGCAGCTGCGCCCGCCTCCACAGCACGTCAAAACAGTGGGTCATTTCTGAGCGACAAGCTGCTAGGCGGGGGCGTGGAGAAGGGCTAGGTGGAGTGGAGCCGGG
>NW_026267131.1:4629069-4629806 GCF_000697945.3 Frankliniella occidentalis | reverse complement strand
TCGCTGTGCACGCCGCCCCGAGCTTGCAGTGCGCTTGTGCGTGACCGCTCGCCTCGCACGGTCGCCGGACTGTCTGTCGCAGGGCTTGACACCGGCTTGACGCCAACTGGTTCGGGCTGCCCCTGCACTGACTGCCACACCACCTGACCTGGCCAGCCCCGCCCAGCCTGCCCATTTACACCGGCGTCAAACGAGTCTGCCGTTTTAATTATAACGCCGACGCGCAGCGTCGGGAATATATGTCGTCTGAATTAAATTGTGCGGGTTTTTGCGCCGTGCATTTTCAAACCTGTCAATACACGATGTCAGTCTTGACAGCATGACAATGAGTTTAACACTTGAAGATGCAACTTTGTGCAAAACTGTAATTTCTAGAGGACACATTTGCTTCCTTTTAGAATTCTCTTTCACATGTGACAGGGTAAGCGATTTATATTGACACATGCACGCTTACATAAACGATTTCCTTACATTCATTTCTAATATTGCAAACCTGTTCTAAGACGTATGCAAACAAACGAAATGTAGGCTCGCTTAAGCGAAACACTGGAAAAACTAACGTTACCGGTCTTGGTCACATGATGAAACGTTACCATGGTAACATTAGTTTTTCCTGTGAAGAGATTTTTAGGACGAAGACAACCTCTTCTCCACCCCTACTCACACTTACCCCTCCACTCCGTTCCGCACTCACGTCGTTTGAAAAAAAGCACGTGGCAAAGTTGAAGGCATGCGCC
>NW_026267131.1:4627283-4628351 GCF_000697945.3 Frankliniella occidentalis | reverse complement strand
TGGTCACATGATGAAACGTTACCATGGTAACATTAGTTTTTCCTGTGAAGAGATTTTTAGGACGAAGACAAGGGTTGTTCTCAGATATAATATATCCCCCCTCCCTCTTCTCCACCCCTACTCACACTTACCCCTCCACTCCGTTCCGCACTCACGTCGTTTGAAAAAAAGCACGTGGCAAAGTTGAAGGCATGCGCCTAAATACATCAGTGTCAGCCGCGGAAAACTTTTCACCAAAACTTGTTCCAAAAACTGCAGGGGTAAGTGGGGTGGGGCAAAAGAAGGGAGAGGAATGGGAGGGGGAAAATGCAATTTGTGATGTGAATCGAACTCGACGTCGGCTAGAAGGAGAGAAGGGAGAAAATCAGAGCGAAAAAATACAGGAAAACACAACAGAAGTGGAAAGCGGAGAAAACAAAACACATCAAAGTCCAATGTGTACCGCCGCCGCTGCATCCTGAAGTGATTTGCACTCGGGAAAGAGACGCGCAGGCGAGGAACAAACAAGGGGAACTGAGAGCCACCCTCGAAAACTAGGCAGGGGATATACCCAACTTTTATATTTCAGGAAATAGTCACAGATTTTTGAGTATATTATATAATTTAAAAACTTATCAAAATAAAGCTGTAATCAAACACAAACTTTTGCGACATCGCGAATATTGTTGTCATTTTCACTTTACAACCACAACGTTAAAGTTACAACCTTGCAGAATGATTCTGTTTAATGGATAAATAACGTCGTCTATAAAACGGGAAAAAATACTGTGTAGGAGCGAAAAGGTCACGCCGAGCTCTTCAATTGAATCATGCTCAATTCATGAGTCCGAAATACAGGTGCCGGTTAGGCCGTTAGCGGGGCAGGGGGAAGTTAACCCCGGGCGGAGCCCACCGCACCGCAGGGACACACACAAGTGCGTGCGAATCGATGGAGTATACAGCACAGTGGTCGTCAACTAGACAATGTTATCGTACCTTGAATCTATATCGATGTTGCGAGCGCGCGCACCAGGGAGAGGGAGGGAGGGGTGAACGGAGGGGTGAAGGGAGAGAGGGAGGGAGGGGTGA
>NW_026267131.1:4622650-4625779 GCF_000697945.3 Frankliniella occidentalis | reverse complement strand
AACGTTACCGAGGTAACGTTTCTTGACGCGACCACACCAGGTAACGTTTGGTGATGCAACCAGTTTGTGATGGCCCTATCCTTTTGCATGGGGTAGGTCGCGTTAGGAAACGTTACCGGTCTTGGTCACATGATGAAACGTTACCATGGTAACATTAGTTTTTCCTGTGAAGAGATTTTTAGGACGAAGACAAGGGTTGTTCTCAGATATAATATATTTTATTCAGTTAGGAAATTACAGTACGAACTGGAGAACTCATAAGGCCAGATAAGAAAACTTTAAATAAAAAATGTGTTGTTGTTGGTGCGTACGTGCGTGCGTGTGTGTGTGTGTTTTACTTTAACACGTCTTAATGGACGTTGTAAAGTTTTGATTGCACGTATCGCATATTACAGTGCCCCACGAAGACGCGGCGACGGCGCCACCCCGACGGCCGTGTGTGAACGGCGGCTGAAACATACATGAGATAATTCCCCCTCGTTACGCCCTCTAAGGCCGCCGATTAACATTTCATCCCGCGCCGGTCGGATTTAAGAAGAGGCTCGCGTGTGCGGGTTTTAGCGGTACAAAGGCCAAGCGCCACCATTTACCCTCAAAGGAGAGGAGAAAAGCGTTTAAAAAAAGTTGACTGTTAACATTGCAGCAGCAAATAAGGTTTCTCAAACCGTTGTTAACAGTGACATCGACGGGCCCCTACATATTATTTATAGTGACGCGTCTGGTACTTTACGAGACATAACATCAAATCAATACTCACAAAATTATTCTTGGATTCACCTTTGCGACTTTTATAAACTTTTAATTATGTAACTGTAACGAGTTCACTAACTGAAAATGCAGGAGTCACGCACTTCGCTCTTAGAGGAGCGGTGAGTTGCTTCCATTCGGGTTGTCCTCAGCTTCTTGGCCAACCTTGAAAATTAACACTTCTAAGTGTTTTTACTGCTGTGCTGTGCACTTTTTAGTATTTGAAATGTCCAATTAAAACACTTTGAAGTGTGCAACGTAGTGTTGAGCACTGCTTGCGTGTGCACGCCAGTTGCGCAATTTATCAGTGTCATTGCGACAAAAAGATACCCCATCGCTTTTTTTTTTTTTTTTTTTTTTTTGACATCATTCCAGCATTTTCAGAACTGCAGCTAACAGGGAACCCTTTTTTGGTTGTTGTATGCAGTGCAGTTTGGTGGCAGTTTTCTTTTATCAGTTGCGTTATTTCGCGTGCTCGACGTCCTCATAGTGAGTGGAGGGGGCGGAGACGGCATACTCACGGGTAAAACAAGTGTGCACAATTTTCACACCAACGTGTGCAAGTAATGATTTTGCACATTACATGATGTTTAACTCAAGTTGCACACTTGGACACACGCGGTGCTATGCTATCAACAAGAACCATACGGTGTGCAGCTGCTATACTATTCCTAAGTGTCGAAAGTATAATACCAATTGACATTTAACCTAGTTACCACAATGTAGCGAGAAAATGCACACTTGAACTTACACATCAATGGACGTACAAAATTATACACTTGTTTTACCAGTGCTCTGTTTATTCAAATGTGTACACTGTATGCTTTAAATAGAGTGTACATGGCATGTATACTTTTTAAAGACAATGTACGAATTGGACTTGACAGAGTACATATGGAATGGACACTACCTCTCTGCGCCAAGCCAGAGAACAGCGGCGAATGGAGAAAGAGATAGAGAAGGTCGGGTTAAAACGATTGGAGTAGCGAGCGAGAGAGAGAGAGACAGAGAGCGAGAGAGAGAGAGAGAGAGAGAGAGAGAGGGGGGGGGCGGGGCTGTCAGCAGGCCGTGGACGGACCGCAGCAGCCCTGTCAGATATTCCAGGGGCGGACGTGGGTGTCATTCACAACAAGGAGTAAACTTGAACTCCCCTCTGAAGGGCGGGCAGGCCATGGGCGCGGCCAAAGGGGTCCGGCAAGCAGCCAGGCCTGAGGTAGGCCCATTCGAACGCCAGCAAAAAAAAAGGGAGGGGGGGAAGAAACTTGTGCTACTAAACAAAAAGGGACTGATGTGTGCGTGAGCGTAAGAGAGAAGGGAGAGGATAGGGAGCGAGGCGTGCACCGTACACACGTCCACCACACCACACTCACCTCATTTCCTCCAGCCGACCTTTCCAGGGCTTAGAGGTATACGCTCGGGGTTATATACCGCGATTTATAACAACTCGCTCACCGAGGAAAACATGAAGGGTTGGAGGTAATGACTGAAGCAGGGTGGGTGAAGATTTAACACACACACATCAAAAAAAAAAAAAAAACACACACAAAAAAAACTAACGTCCGCTAGATTGATGTAGAACACAGTGAAAGGACCGCCGTAAATTTTTAACAAATACGTAGGGCCCCGTGCGTTAACATTATGCACGGGGTAGCTGAGCGAAGTGCATTAATATAACAGAAGACGTAACAAATATTGAACAAAACTATAATGAATGAGGGTCCGCCTAGTAGGTAGGCAACCGATTCTGCTCCTTGAACGTGAGAGATGGGGGAGGGACCAGCCGGGCCTTAAACCGCGGCCTGGTCTGGTTGGGTCGCTGTATTCAACTAGAGTTCAAATCCCTTGCACCCCCCCCCCTTCTCTCTCTCTCTACAACAGGTACTTTTAGTGAGTAGTGAACTTGAGTAATTACTATGCAATAGAATAGATTTGGAAGTCCACTAGAAAAGCTTGATACTGGGATGTCTGGTTTCTATTCATCAAAATACATGGTTGATTTGTTTTGGTAAACACACAACTGTTACAGTGGCTGGACATAGAGGGGTGTGGGGGTGGGGGCTTAAATTTATGCGTTCCTGAAGTTCATACAGAATATGTCTGCTACTGTCCCTTCCTTTCCCCACTGCCCTCCCCCTACTCAATTTACCCGTTTCTGTAATGCCACATGATGCTCCCATTACATTCAATTCATTTTATTTGTGAAAGGTGAAATTCTATTAGGTTGCCTCTGGTTGAAGTGAAATTAAATACCCCAATATTTAATTTAATTTCAAAATACATTTAAAATTCTCACCTACGACAAGTATAACTTGTCGCTCTTTCATTCATTTTTATCAGATCTCTCCGAAGCATTTGAAGGATCACAAGTCGCTGAAGTATATT
>NW_026267131.1:4618300-4621655 GCF_000697945.3 Frankliniella occidentalis | reverse complement strand
GACAGACAGACTCACGACCGAGACAACGCCTGACCCCTCAGCAACTTGGACTGAGCTTCGCTCAGCGATAATACTTCCAATTACTGACGTTTCAAAATGTAGCCGTAAATTTACAAAAACGGACGGAAAAATTCCTATAAGTTTAATTTCGCTGAAATGCTAAAATTTTTCATTTCTTTTCAAATCGAATTTGATCATTTAAATTCATCATTTGGGTTCTTGCATCTTGTAAACAATGGAAAGGTTTCGTGTGAAAAAACAAAACAATGGTGACTTGGGAATACCTTTTTCGTTGTAAAAAAAATCAAAACAAACAATTAATAAGGTCAGATACGAAATAGAAAACTAAGGGATGGAACTACTACAGTAGGGGTTAAAGTTGGCGAGGCTGGGTGAAAAGAATAATGGGAGCAGGGAGATGTGCATAAGACGCCAGGCGACCCCCCGGCCCACCCGGCGGCGGCCCGCGTCGCCTGCAGTGGCTTAGCCGCCGGAGGGGGGCCTCCCCCCCTTTCGTGGTCCCAGCCCAGTTGAAAAACTCTGCCCGGCGGCCAGGGCAGGGCGGCGGCAGCGGCTGTCTTGGGCCAGTGGCCTAGCCTCGGGTCTGGCGTTGCGAACGAGTGCGAGAGAGCACAGTGACGGCCCGGCAGCTCTCTCTCTCTCTCTCTCTCTCTCTCTCTCTCTCTCTCTCTCTCGCACTTGCACGGTCTTGACGCTGATCCCCCCTGGACCCCGCGGCGGGCGCGCCATTTAATTACCGTGGAGTGCCGCAGCAGAAATGAAACAACATTGTCACTCTCAACTCTTTGTCGTTGTCGTCGCTGTTGTTTGCCGCTTAATATTTTTGTTCCTCTTTCTCTCTCGATGCGTCTCTCTCCCTCCGGCTGGTCGTAACATTTTCAACAGGCACGGTATGCACTCCAGTGCATCCTCTCCCTCGATCCCACCCTCTCTCTCTTTCTCTCTTTCCCTTTCTCACCCCTCCATTCCCTCGTAAAACGGGTAGCGGTATCATCGCGCTCTCCGTGCCCGAATCAATTTCACCGCCACAACGCGAAGGGGAGACGGCTTCTAGAACGCTTGGATGTATGGCCTTCTCCTGTTCAGCCCGGGCAGCTCACAGCGCGGCTCACGGCGTGGCTCACGGCGTGGCTCACAGCTCGTGGTGCGGCGCACGCACCCATAACACCGTGCTATTGGTTTCGCGCCAAAAAGTTCTTCCGATGTTTCAGAGGATTTTTATGTTAAGCATAACGGTACGGCTCTCGGTGCGGCTCACGGTGCGGCTCACGGAGCGGCTCACGGAGCGGCTCACGGAGCGGCTCACGGAGCGGCTCACGGAGCGGCTCACGGAGCGGCTCACGGAGCGGCTCACGGCTCACGGAGCGGCTCACGGAGCGGCTCACGGAGCAGCTCACGGAGCGGCTCACGGCGCAGCTCACGGTGCGGCTCACGGTGCGGCTCACGGTGCGGCTCACAGCTTGTAAGCGCCCCACTTTAAGTGCGCCACGTTTTCGCGCGCCCGTTGAGTTTACGGGGGTGTGAAGGTGTGGCGGCGTCGAGGCGAAGGAGGCGTCGGTCAGAGAGGCCGCGCGTCAGTGCTGGCGTTCTGGGCTCGCTACAGCAACGGCGGCGGTTGTGTGAGCGAGAGTGAGAGAGAGGGGATGAGGGAGTGAGAAAGAGAGTGAGATAGAGAGAGAAAGAGAGAAAGGGGGGAGGGGGCAACCTGCCCGCCGCCACCGGACCTCGGAGCAGGCGTGCCAACAGACCGACCCACCACACACCCAGACGTGCGGGGAATATTGCGGAGCAAGGGGAGATAGTGGACCGGGCTGGACCTGCGCACGCACACGCGCGCACACACACACACACACCAGCGCACTAACAGCTAATGTGCGCACTCTCTCCTTCATCTTCATGCTAGCTCTCTCTCTCTCTCTCTCTCCCCTCTCTCCCTCGCTCCCTCTCTCTTCCCCTCTCTCCCTCTCTCGCCGAGTGCGGCGGTGACCGGATGCTCGTAAGAATTTGTTCCGCTCGGTGCTTGGTAAAGCGGTGGCATCCTGGTGCCCGGGCCCCGGGGGGGCGGCGCGGCTGAAGCTGAACCGAGCTGAAGTCCGTGAGGACACGAGAGCAGAGCAGGAGGAGCGGGGAGTGGGGGAACGAAGCGTGAAAACAACGTTACAGAAGCTCCGCTCGGCTCAGCCCCGTGTCTCCCGGAGCCAGCCTCGGGATTTCCCGCCTTTTCAGCTTCGCCTATCGCCTCTCCTCCGCTGCACTCTCTTCTCCTTACCCTTTTCACCTCGTTTTCGAAAAACACGCTGCTGTAGTTCGACAGTGGATGAAAACAAGGAGAGAGAAAGAGGGGCGATTGAAAGAGGAGAGCGGGAGAGGATAGAGAAAGATCAGGATAGGCGTTGGAGAGAGAGAGAGAGAGAGAAGAGAGGGAGGGAGGGAGAGATGAGCCTCAAAGGGGAATAATTAGTGAGGACCTTACATTACTTAGCTCCACTCCCTCCCCCTTCCTCACTTTCTTTGCTCGCTCGCCCCGAACCAACACGAGCAATAGAAAATTATATTTATTCCTGAAAATGCAATTTTGGTTCGCAGCGTTTAGTCCTCCTCCTCCTCCTCCTCCACCTCCCGGCCTGTCTGCGCGGCTCGGCTTCGCTCGGCTCCGCTCGGCTCCGCTCGGCGTGTCGTGGCGCGCGGCCTCAAACTCCCGTAATGACTCTTCTTCCCTCTCGGTGAGCTCGGCAAACTGAATGGAGGACGTCGGTGCCGCACGGCCTCTACCAGCCCCCCCTCCCATCACTGCCTCTCCCCCTCTACCCCCTCCTCCCTCCCTCTCTCTGCGTCTCTTTCCCTCCCCCCCTTCTCTCTCTCTCTCTCGACGGCAGAATACATCTATCGCTACACACGGCCTCCCTTCCCGACCGCATTGCGACGGTTACGGTCACCCTGCTATCATTGGTCCAAGTGATCGGGGGTGTGTTTCGAGGAAGGCAAGGAGACACCATGCCATTCGATTTGGATAACCTACCACAAACAAAGCCTGCAAGAGTCTCCATCTCTGTTGCACAAAAGCGAACCCCACTCTCTTGCACTCACACTCAATAACGCACACAGCAGGTGCGTTTTAGGTTCGTTGTTTGTTTTGGTTCTTTTTCTTTATTATCTGCGATCCGAGCCTCGCGCCTCGTCGCATCGGGGCGTGACACCGACCACACACGTCACAGCTGCGGCCGGCTGAATTTTTCATATGATCGGGACAATTAGCGGCCTGATGTGCGATGGTGTGTGTGTGTGTGTGTGCACCCAGCCGCGTCGTTATTCGGAGATTAGGAGGGGAGGGAGG
>NW_026267131.1:4616408-4618173 GCF_000697945.3 Frankliniella occidentalis | reverse complement strand
ATCACTACGTTTACAGGTCCCACGGACACGACGTTCTCGCACAAGCATTTTCGTACCCGCTCCCTTGCTGGAAAGGGCCTTACTGGAAGGGGAAGGGAGTGGTGTCCTACAATCCCCTCCCCCTCCTCAAACCTCCCCCTTCGCCCGGACCGACTGAGAGAGGAAAAAAAACATTCCAATTTCGATATGGCTGAGACTGTATTGCTCAATTCGGTGACAACCCTGCCCCTTTCCCTCGTCCCGCTCCGCCTGCCTTCCGTCGCTCGCTGCTTGCCTTTCAACGTGTCTCCAAATACTACGCCTGCGACCAATCATTCTCCCAAACGTTTCCACCGACTTTACCCTCCCCAGCTCTTTTGCAAATACTCTTAAAAAAAGAAAGACCACGAAAGTTGTGAAAAAGCGGGAGTTTAACGGAGACCTGATCAGTATTTGTTTTATGCATACTGCAAAATGCTTGCAAAGAATAGGTTCGTATTGCAAACTATTTTCTTTGCAGCTTGCCAAGAATTTTCAAGCTTTGTAATACGAACTAGTTCTTCGCAAGCTTGCAAACTATTTCTTTGCGATACAAACACAGTGTTTGCAAGGATTCTGACAGCTTCCGAAGAACTTCTTTGCGATACGAACTAGTTCTTTGCAATACAAAGCTAGCAAATTCTTTGCAACGATGCAAAGAATATAGTTTGCAAGCATTTGACAGTGTGCAGGTGTTTTCAATTTGTTTCTTTTCATAAATTGTGTGGTGTGGTGTACTTTGTACGGATCTTGCCTTTACTAACTCCTCTGTGCCTCTCTCCAACAACAGACCATCAGCTACCCGGATACCTGTTTGTCCGTCTGTCTGTCTTTGTGTCTGTCTGTCTTCGCTCTCTGACAGTCTGTTCGCCCGTCTTGGCGTGCTTTGCCAAGCCTTGGGTGTTACATTCGCGTGACGGGGCACAACTTGCGTGACGACTGTGACGGCCTGGTGCGGCGGGGATGGCGGAGGAGTTTGGGATCGCATCATCAGGGACGGGGGTGTGGAGGAAGTGGAGCGCGGGGGAAGGGGGGGAGGGGGGAGGTTTACATTGCGGCGAAAACGCGACGTGGGCTGTGAATAGGCGGCATCATCAACAGCGCTAATCATGCCACGTCACCATCACCCGCGAGGTGACCTCAGTATATCACCAGAAACTGTACAATCACCCGCATGACACTCGGTAATATTGGTATATCGGTAGCAGAACCAAAAGTGTGGTATGAAACGATATTGCACTCTGAAAATTGTACAGATCAACGTCGTGGTATCGGTTTATGTAACAATAACGCGCAAATCGATTTGAATAAACAATCAAAACCCCCAATGAGGGCAAAATGTTTTAACAAGCACCATTTCTTGGAGTTTCCGTGATAGATAATAACGCGCGCTAGTCCTCCCCGGAGGTGTCGGCGCGATGCTCGACTACCACTAAACACTGCAAGTTGACTGACTGAAGCGACACGCGACGCCGTCCCGCGAAAACAACGTGCCAAGGCAGCCAACGAGGCGCCGACAGGCGGGAGGCGAGAGAGAGGGGGAAAGGGGGGGGGAGGGGGGAGCATGCACGCATTGGGCAGCAAAGGGACTCCCTGTGTAAAGGGGAGTAAATTAGAGAGACTCGAACGAACTCTGCTTGTGCGAGAACCAAGAGAAACAAAAGAAGGAAAAAAAGTTTTCCTTGCTGTTTTTTTATTGTTTTTTTTTTTTCAAACTTTGGCGGTGGTGGTATAGTGCGACACGAGC
>NW_026267131.1:4608463-4615818 GCF_000697945.3 Frankliniella occidentalis | reverse complement strand
GGGGGGGGGGATGAAGAACCAAGAGTAAACGTTGGGTTACAACCAGCGTTTCACTGTCACTTATTCCCCTGGGCAGGCGGTCTCATAGAGAGGTCAAAAAAGGTCACGGGGCAGAGCGGGCATGCAGTCATATTACACAGAATGGGCGTGTTGAGGCGTAGCTCGGAGAGAGGGGGCGAGGGGGGCTTGTTCTCCTGTCGTGCTGGATCCGTTCATGTCGCGGATTTGGCTGAGCAGCAGCATGGGTGAGGGGAGGGCAGAGGGCTTCCAAGGTGAACGGATGAATCTGGGAGCAGAAAAAAAATGACCTCCGTTGCGATCAACGCGAGGGATCTTCACCTTTCTCGAAAATCAGAGGGCGATGGGAGCTCAGTTCTTATAGCAAAGTCAACAGGAAAAAAGAAAAACGAAGGGCGGTGTAGAAAGAGGACTGTGTGTGTGACGTGCAGTTAATTGGGTAGCGCGTCCTTGAGGAGAAAGAGAGGTCTGGGAGCCCTCCTGGGAAACAAAGTCGAGGGGATAAAATCACTTAGGTATGAGGAAAAAAAACCAATTAAAAAGTAGCTTTTTCGGTGGAATTTTTTTTTTTTTTTGCAGAGGTGTGTTCAAATTTTCTGTCTAACATACGTCTACGTATGGGGAACATCGCGTTGCACAGTACTAGTTGCAAGCTTTACCAGTATGCCGTACTGAAAAGAAAAATCACGGGTTCCATAGCTACTACACTGAACAATCAAATGTGCTTCATGTCTTTTTGGAGGCGTTAGTGAAATTGGGTCTTCACAAAAGTGCTACTGGTCCCCAAAGGTGCTGTTTTCAGCAATTTTCCAAAGATATTCGTGCAGTAGCACCTTTATTCCCACGTATAAAAATGGCAGAAAATAACATACCATCCTTTTAATTTTATGCCTGCTCGGCGCTGCTCGGTCTACTCTAACTGTCGCTGCCACGCGCTGCCAAGTCAGTTCGCCCAGTCTCGGCCCACACAGCGCCACCCCCGCCCGCAGCGGCCTTTAAACAAAACGCGCCCAAAATACTCCTGGCCCTCTATATGGGGAAAGAAAGGTATGATGAGATGTGGAGAGCAGAGAAACAGTGAAAGAGAGCAATGCAAAAGAAGAGTGGAGGGAGGTAGAATGGCACAGCGAGCCGGAGAGTCATCAAAGGGAAACTCTCGCTCTGTCTGTCGCGTCCTTCTCTGTCTACCTCCCACGCGTTGTAAACGTCTCTCACACGGCAGTAGTATTCCCGAGAAACAGGAAAACATTCGGCTGGCTGGCCATCCCATGGGGCTATAACATGACGCGGACACGACTCGGGCGGGACTGCTCTTCAAACAATAAAGTACTTGCAACTTGAGTTAGAAGCGATGAATACAAAGATAAACACAATTATCAAACTATGTAAGCCGGATCTATTTTTCCCATTTTCGTGGGAGGGCAGATTTTTTTTTACGCAACGTAAGAACGTGGTCGTGTGCGCGCGCCCACAAGGGCCTGGTACAAGGGCGTGGGTCAGCATGGCCGCACGCGCACGCTTGAAAAGCTTTGGCTGCACGTCAGATACAGGAGTGCCGATTGCCCGCCATAAACAGTTTTGAGTAGTATACACAAGGCGCGTACAGACTTCCCCCATTTACATCGCCCAACCGTCCCGGCTACAAGGCGGAGCAGCAGCGCTGCCTTAGTTACGTCCATTGAGAGACTTCCATTTTATGAAGGGCGAAAGGGGGGTCGTTTCAGTAAAGTGCTTTGGAAGCAGCATGAAACTGTATGATCGGAGTGACCCGCGCTTGGGGTGGGGTGGGGGGGGGGGCGTGGCCTGGGGAAAGGGGGGCACGCTAGCGCCCTCAGGGGAGCGGGCTCACGGTCTCCTTGTGGGGGAGGGGAGACAGGAGGGGCACTCTTTGTAATGCGCTGCCCATCCCATCCAGATGGACGCCCCCGCTACAACTACGGGCCGAGATAAAAGACGTTACAAAAAGATAACTGGATGAGAGGAGATTAAGAGATAAAATTGTAATACACTGTAGGAGAAGCAGGTATGGAAACTCTCACTGTACTCTCAGTTCCTTACAAAGGGTGGTCTTCATATTACGAAGAATTGGGTCTGTAACGTACAAAGGATCTGGAACCACCATATTTACAAATGGATTTTCTTCTTATTACAAAGAGCACCAGTTTGTGAACACGCGAACTCTTCGGAATACAAAGCCGAGCCCTTCGTAATACAAAGAATTCGTTTGTATAACAAGGGTTCCAAATCCTGTACGTTACTAAGAGCAGTTCTTCGTAAGAAACTTTCAGTGTGGTATCTGGAGTGTTCAACGAACTTGTAGTTCCCCACAAACAGGAGAATCGGACTTCGTGACGTACAAAGGATCCAAAGAGGCCATATTACAACCGTCTTTTAAAAATAAAAAAAATATTACAAACAGACTGCTTTGTGGTAGAAACAGGTGTCTTCGAAACACAAAGAATTTGATTGTATTACAAAGGGTTCAAATCATTGAACGTTTACAAAGAGCAGAGGTTGTCTGTAAGAAAGTTACAAACAGAATATGCGCATTTGGGTTGACGATTTTTTAGCAGATGATACCTTAAAAACCTTTTGACTAAACATAAAGACTATTTAAGTAACTTTAAGGTGTCAGCTAGCTTTTACTCTCGATGAGTACAGAGAACCAAGCGCAGACCAGAAAACAATTTCTTTGGCGCCGGGGGACCGAGTGAGTGGCTGTGTGGCTGTCGCGTCAGGCACCTACCCTTACTCAGCCTAACAATCTAACAATACTATTGGCTCCCCGTCCCTGCACAAAAATACTAGCCCACTGACGCCGGACGCTCTGCCTGCGCCTTATCTCCCCCTCAACGCCGCTTGTACGCCGAATCACAAAATTGCAAGTCACAAGCAACCATAAACAAATGACAGCTAAATATGAGGGAGAATTGGAAACAGACCTATTCTTTTCTTAAATGACTTGTATCATCTGCTTTCAAGATAGATTCTTGATTTATTTTCTCGACGACGGCAAAAGAAACGCCGCTCAACCACGCAAAACTGCGGTACCGTGGTACGGGTGGAGGGAATGAAATGAGCCATCCCCATGTCCGGGGTGCTGGGGTGTGGGAGGGAGCGAAGGACCACGACGGCGTAGGTTGGTGTCCCTGGGGGGTGATGGAAGCCGTGCTCTCTGATGGCTACGCTCACACGCCGTGATGGTGCACGATATGGCCTGAGCTGAGCGTGACACAGCGGTAACGCCTGGATATTTCCTCATGTCAAAATTATTCATCATGAGATTTTGATTGGACAGCGTACAAGCAATAAACGAAACTTCGCACTCACTTTCTGCGGGGAGCTAGTAACATTGACGTCACGCCATGCCCAGAGTCCAGAGAGGATATCGAAACGTACCTGTAACACAAAAACGACATATGAAACGTAAATCAACCCTGTTTCTCCTTAGACCACGCACTAAGACAAACAACTGTCAATTCTGGCATGAGAATAGAGCTCACTTTTTTGAAAACCTGGGCGTCAAGAAAAGAATGCAAGTCAGGAAAAGTGACCCGACAAGAACAGTTATTGTGCAGACATACAAACACGCGAAATTTGTGATTTCTGTGCAACATCGTCGTTTGCTAATCATAGTTATAAGTCTCACTCAACACAAAATGTGAATTGAAGGAGAACTGGGCAATGTAGGGGGGAGGACGGGGGGGGGGGGCTCATGCAGTGATGCTGCAGAGCCTCTCTCATTTGCAACAGCTGAAAGTGCGAGGGAAAAATTACAGAACAGCGGGAAAACAAAACAAAAGCGGTAATACTGTGAGCTCCCTCCCCCCTTTTCTCTCCCTCTCTCTT
Source organism: Frankliniella occidentalis (assembly GCF_000697945.3). Lineage (NCBI taxonomy): Eukaryota > Metazoa > Arthropoda > Insecta > Thysanoptera > Thripidae > Frankliniella > Frankliniella occidentalis. Next base: position 4,611,951 of record NW_026267131.1, on the reverse strand, counting down.
TCTCACCACCGCGCCGGTGGTGTCTGTTTTCATCCCCCTCCCTGCTCAAGCCGCGACGCATACAACACCGCGTACATTTAAGCAGAAAAAAATAAAATAAATTCAGAGTTAATCATGAGAATGCTCTGAGCGGTCGAGGGGGAGCCTGGCCTAGAGAGGCAAACACAGGGGCCACCGCCAATCAGTAGAGAGGGGGGGGGGGGTAAAAGACCCCTACAGGGGACGGGCGGCGTGTCACCTTCGCAGCGCAAACTAATTAATTAGAGGGTTTGTGGACCAAACGTGTTTGAAAACATGCTCAAGACCTCCGCAACGCGTTTAATATCCCTTCCACCGAGAAGTCCCCTGCTTGTATGGTGTGCCGCCAGTCCCCTTTCCGCCCCTTTTTTTTCTGCGCCACCCTCTCGAGCCCCCTCTCTTGTTCACTCCGCTGAATATTTCATTAGTATTGCCTTTGGATCAGCGCGGCCGCGCCGATGAGAGTGGAAATTATTCCGTCCACGTGAGTATACCGCGCATCCGCATATATCTCACGCTCCCCCCCCCCCCACACACCTTTTCCCCTTCTTCCCGCGCGTCCTATATGCTTATTCTGGCTGGACTGAATCACGGAGCATAAACCATGCATTTTTAAAGACGCGGCGCCGTTTTGACGTTTTCCCCACGTGCGATGAAGCAGCCCCGCAGATTTTCTACAACCATATATAAATATGCCTAGTATTGGCGGTTTTTTTTCCTTCAACATTTTCCCCCCTACCTGTTAAAGGGGGCGAGAGGCGGAAAGAGAAACAAATCAGTTTGGCGGTGAAGCACCACCGGCGGCCCAATTAGATAGGTGAACAACAAGGAACCTTACTGTGGCGGGAAGCCCTTTCCGGGGCAGCGGCTCCTTGCTTACTATCTCTCTCCCCTCTCTCTCTCCTCTCTCTCTCCTCTCTCTCTCCTCTCTCTCTCCTCTCTCCCTCCCTCCCTTTCTTCCCTCCCCTCTCCTCTCCTCTCCTTCGCTCTGCCCCCGTTTTACATTACTTTTGTGCGTCCCTGCGTGCGGGGTGCGGGTCAAGGAATTGAGGAAGGGAAAGAAAAGTGGTGAGAGTGAGAGAGAGAGGGAGCGCGAGAGAGACAAATAAGAGCGAAGGGAGGTAAGGTAAACCCTGGACGGAAATTGAAAAATAAATTGCATTTCCGTGACGCTGCCGCATGCTGCTAGCCACTGACCCAGTAAACGCCTCTCTCTCTCTCTCTCTCTCTCTCTCTCTCTCTCTCTCTCTCTCTCTCTCTCTCTCTCTCATCTCCCAGCCTCCCAGCCCCGTACAATCCCACTTCCCCTCTGGGATCGGACAAAACCCTCAAGACCAGCTGTAGCGGCGGCCAGCAGCGCCAGCGGGCCGGGCGGCTCCAAGCACGAGGCTGGCGCGCGGCCGCCCCGGGGTAACTGAACTGGCCTCAGACAAGCCCCCGCTCCCTCCACCCTCCTCCGCTACTTCCCCGCCCTCTCTTTCTCCCCTCAGGACGGTGGCGGCGGCCGTCTGCTGCCGCTTTGCTTTCTTTACGAGTTTTACCGTTCATCGGGTATCGGTTCGCAACGAGAGCGCCCTTGCATACGCTGGGCTATCGACATGCCTCGGTGCCATGCCACGGCACAGCAAACTCTATATACTCTGTCTCTTTCTCTCTCCCCTCCTCACTTGGCCACACGGACGAGGACGAATTACACATTAACGTCACAGAAACATGAAACGTATGACGATGAAGTTCAAGAGGGCTCCGTTTTGTTTTCATCTGCAACCCGCCGCTCTCCCTCCAGGATGGTACAACACCTTACTTGCCCTCAGGCTCAGGCCCTTGCTAGAGGTCGGGTGCGCACCGTTGGGGTCCCTCTTACCCTCGCGCCAATAAGAGACCCGCCCGCCTCGGTCCCCCCCGACTAACTCTCTTTCGGACCGGAAATGAACGTATCGATTGTGTCGCGAGCGACCAGGAGCGAGCCATTAAGGACTACATCAACGCACCGCGCCAGCGCCAGCGCCACCCCCGCGACGGCGCGGTCACATTTTAATTCTGCGGCGGGCGCATTTTAATTTAAGGGACGCGGACCATTAGAGCAGCGAGGCAACCGTTCACGGCGAGGAGGCGTTCCAAACTAGGCGTAGTAGTGTTGAATTTAGAGGGGCAAAGTGTTCGTGTGATGGGAGTGGGTGTTATTACTGATAATGTGCCGCGTTTTGTGTTTTCTTTTGTATTATTTCCATGATTGGTCACATGAGCAATGAGCTTCGAACACGCTCTATCCTGGTCTCTCTCTCTCTCTCTCTCTCTCTCTCTCTCTCTCTCTCCCTCTCTCTCTCTCTCTCTCTCACTGTAAAAACTATCCTCGTAAATACGACTGACATTTCTTGTAATTTCATTTATAAAATATGTTGTAAGTTCTAAACATACGACAGCCCATCTTTGCTTATCAACTCTTGCGTCTTACGCGCTGCAGAGTGCTTGGGGACCACAACTCTCTCTTTGCTTGTTACATGATACCATTGAATGTGGGGATTCACAGGATTTTAAAGATTTCTTACAGAATTTTTAAGTAATTCAGTCTTAAACCTGACACAAGGTTATGTCTGATTGAAAGGATTTTACTCATAATTCCCAGACAACTTCACAAAATTCCAGCGGATTTTGGGCAGATTTTACATAAAAGAAAGTGGATTTCAGGCAAAAACGTACTGAAGTGCTGCTGCCCTGCTACTGCCCTGCTACTGCCCTGCTACTGCCCTGCTACTGCCCTGCTACTGCCCTGCTACTGCCCTGCTGCTGCCGGGCGTGCTGGCGCTGCAGAAGGCCCCGCCGGCTACGCCCCGCTCCCGAGCGTGACGCCCTGACGGATGGCGGCCAGACAAGCCTCCTAATAAATGACGCCTGCATACATCACGTTATACGCCAAGGCGGCCGAGTGGCGGGAGGAAGGGAGGGAGAGGGAGAGAGGGAGAGAGAGAGGGAGAGGAGGGGGCTTGAAGGAACAGGAAGTGGGAGAGAGAGGCAAAGCATATCAGCGAGAAAAATGTCGGTTCGGGGGGTCGGGGGTGTGGGACTAGTGTAAGGGCGGACATCGTACGTCATGCGCGGCGCTCTCAAACAATCACCTGCTTATTTGCGGAGCAGCACAGCTCCAAAGACACACGACGTGCCTCGTGAAGAAAAGAGGAAACAGCAGGTGCCCGGCACTCCCTTACCGAATACAACTTCTTGTATATTGCTTCGTCCAGCAGCTCCACTTCCTCCTCTCTCTCTCTCCCTCCCGTTTCCGTGACCGCCCGAGTAAAAATTATTTCGGCTCCACCGAATGTATTATTGCCTGCCAGGCGGCCAGCCCGACGCCTGCGCCGCCACCCCGCTTGTAATTGAGTTGTGATTGTGAATCATTTCTCCAGCAGAGGGCGCCGGAGAGGAAAGGGGAGTGACAGAGAGGGAGGGAGAGGGAGGGAGAGGGAGGGAGG
>NW_026267131.1:4605500-4608413 GCF_000697945.3 Frankliniella occidentalis | reverse complement strand
GGGGGGGGAGTTATCTGATCGCTTGCTCGGAAACTAGGTAAACGCTCGCGGCTGGAGGCGGAGGGCGTCAGGGAGCCACCGCGGCCGCTTGCCCCCCGCCCCGCCACGCCCCGCCACGCCCCGCGCAGCCCGAGCCACGCGATGCCGGAACACAAGTTTGCCGCCTGCCTGCCAAAACCAGCGGGTGCAGCTAAAACCCCTGGTTTCCTATAGTCCTTCCTCCAGGGGGTTGCTAATTATCCAAAGGCGACGGGTTGAGAGGTTCAGGGGGTTGTAAAAGGAATGTGAGAGGGTAAAGACTACCCCGCCCCCTCCTCCTCTCCCCTCTACTCTGCTGGATCCTGATATGACCCGCACGGATAATCGCAGAGTGACATGTCCCCACGAAACGGGACAACAAAAATCCCACCAAGTGACCAAGTGGTTGCTCATTTTATTTTTGACCTCATTCATCATGAGGACGCAGGGGCCTATCCGGTGAAGCAACGTCTGTCACGGTCGAGCACAACACTATTAATCTGTATGAAAATTTCGGGCCCGATTTAGAACTGGAATGATCAAGCTGCGCGGCCACTACGTTGTTCAGTCTAGAAATAAATAAAAGTCGAATTATAAGAAAAACAATGACATTGGTAAAACAGGGCACATTTTCATCACTGACTAGGTAGTGCCTTTGTCGTGCGGAACCGGGGTGATTTTGGAGACCACCCATAGAGACCTGCGCCGGCCTTCGCCTTAAGACCCGAAGGAGATGGGCTTTAAAAGGACGGCCGGGTCGAACCGGACGAGCCTTAAGGCCGACACTGACAGGCGGCGGGGCTGGACCCCTCGCCCTCCGCCACACCAACGCGGTCGTAAATATTGTTCTGCTGGAGAGGCACACACCCCCATCGCTAAGACATCCATCATGGACGTGTGCGAGAGGGGCCGAAATGGGCTTCGACACAAGACTCTGCTTTTAGGGCTCGCGCTGCTGGAAGAGGAATTCTGTAGCCATGAATCACCCTTGACTTGACTCGATGATGAATCGGAAATTTTACATATTACCTATACATGTACCGTACAAGAAAAAAAGGTTTGGAGTAATCCTAAAGAATATCTTGACCACATACAAAAGCACAAAACTTTAATAGTTACTTGGCCAATTTTCTAGTAAAAAGTAAAGTAGTTTAAAGAGGGCACTCGTTTGGTCACCGGCGGCGAGCTGTGCGAGCGCCTGCAGTCGGGGGGATAGGCCATCCCGCCGCGCTCCGGAGCGTCGAGCTCGCCTCGGCGGCCTACCCCCCGCCCCTCTCGGGCGCCCGGCGACCGCAGCCCTGGCACGGGCGAGTCGCCATATCCTTACTGCCCCGGCCCGAACCCGCCCATTCCGCCACCCCATCGCTGTTCCATCCCCTCGCCCCCCACCGTCGGCTCACCTACTTTATGGAGCGGCCCCAGGGAAGTCACCGGGAGATCACCTCCTTTCCTCCACCTTCACCAACGCCTCTGGCTCCATTCATTCTGCTATTCTGCACCCCCTACCCTCCTGCGAGTAGCGGAGCGCCTCTCTCTCTCTCTCTCTCTCTCTCTCTCTCTCTCTCTCTCTCTCTCTCTCTCTCTCTCTCTACAATGGCCCCTTCCTTCACATCACCCCTCAGCTCCCCCCTATCCCTCTCTCGGCAGAGTGACCCCGCCCCGCCCCTTCTCCGCCACCTCAACAAGCACACCCTAGGCGCTCATCGGTACAGAAGCAGCTGGCGCCACAAGAAGATGAGAATAACCTCATGAATATGACAAACTAGTGGCCAACCTACATTAGGGTGCGTGTGTGTGACAGAGAGGGTGAGAGGGGGGAGAGAGGGAGGGAGAGAGAGGGAGAGAGAGAGAGAGAGAGAGAGAGAGAGAGAGAGAGAGAGACGGATCCTATAGCAGGGTGAGGAGTCTGCGAAGCAGAGAAGATAGAGATTATCCCGGACACAAGTTCCTCCGCTCGTATAACAACATGTGCAGAGTAGCTTTATTCTCCCTCTTGCACGTGAAAATTGTGTCAGGGGAAGGAAATTATTCTTCGGCTTCCTCATGAGGACAGTAGGATCGAAAAATATTTCACGCCCAAGCAGAGTAATTCACAGTAAAAAATAATCGCAGGTATGCTGGTTTTACAGGAAACTGTACCACAAAAATATAGTGGAATTGAATTTAAATTTTAAATTTACGAAACGAGGTCTCTGTTGACACTACAGATCAACTTGGTTCCGTTTAACGAGCAAGAATGGGCGGGCAATCGTGACTTTTTCGATATCAAGGAAATTAAGAAATTTGCCCAGTTCTTTATTCAGCGTTTAGTTGTCACAGTGCTAAAGTGCGCGTAGACTATACGCTGCGGAGATATCGAAAGAATAAAATACCGCCAGTATAGCGGTTAGGGAGGAATATAAGAAGAGGTCTGGCAGAATGAGCTGAACGAGCGGCGGGCGGAAGGGGAGCGGACAGGGAGAGGCAGGAAATGATCCTAATGTTCGAGTCACCCCATCAGTCTGGCGGGCACGACACGGCTCGGCCGGGACCGGAGGCGAGGAATAGAATCAGGAAGGGACCGGATGGGGGGGGGGGGGAGTAAAGGGCAGAGGACCGGAAGGCAATCCGGAAGGGGGCGACTAAATGGTAGACGGCGGGACGAATCAAACTAAATATTATTCCCGCTGAGAGGCTCTGGGGGGCAGGTGGTCGGAGAGGAGCTCGGCAGAGGCGTGGCGGGGGCGGGGCGAGGTGGGCTGGAGTGGGGGAGAGCGCCCTCCAAAAGCCCTCCTCTGCCCCCCTTCCAAAGTCACCGGTCGCGCACTGTTAAAAATTTTGTTGTAAATTTACAACACATTTGATGTAAAGTTTGATAGCAACAAATGTTGTTAAAAAACAACACATGTTGTAATC
>NW_026267131.1:4603733-4604525 GCF_000697945.3 Frankliniella occidentalis | reverse complement strand
GGGGGGGGGGGAGCAATCCATTTGATTTGGTTGTACCCGCGCCACTAGAAAAAAGGAGGGCCTATCCGACGTCTTTCTACATGCCAGGATTTTAGCACAATCACGGCACAGCTGCCCCTCATTGTCTCTTGTGCCCCAGGCCACCATGTTAACCTCCCAAACGCACATTGCAAAAAATAAAAATACAAAACATTATAAAGCCAACTCGCTTCTGGTGTGGCGCGACCATAATGCGTGATTGCTCGCAAGCCCTGGAAAATATCCTGCAGCAATCCTAAAGATTTTTCTGATCATATGTATAACAATAACTAATCAAATCCAGCTGCCACCGTGCGGTGTTTCTACCGAGTACCCCGTTGTCGAGTGTTCCGTTTGTGTTACTCGGGGCAGCCTCGGCGCGGCGGCTCCAGAATGGGAAAGGGAAGCGGGAGAGATGGAGAGAGAGGGGAGGGAGAGTGGGTCAGGACAGAGAAAGGCGAGAGGGAGAGAGAGCGAGAGAGAAAGAGAGCGGCTAGCGGTGGAGAGAGAGGAAATAAAGGCGGAGTCCACGCCGCCGCCGCAGGTGAGGGCGGTCTGCACTGCAGCACTGCGGCTTAAACGTACTTTGTCGCCAAAAGGGTTTCATTCACACTCCCCGCTCCGTCCAAACCCGCCGTGCCCCGCCCCACTACGAAACGCAACGCAAGCGACCATTTCAACGCCAACGTCGCGAACACAAGGGAAGCCACTTTAATAAGAGCGCCAGTGACTTCGTAGGAGCAAGAGGGGCGGAAAGGGCAAAGAGCAGAGAGC
>NW_026267131.1:4596902-4603018 GCF_000697945.3 Frankliniella occidentalis | reverse complement strand
GAGAGAGAGAGAGAGAGAGAGAGAGATGGGGTTTGGTAGGCAGTGAGAGTAGGGTCTAGGAGGGCAGACCAACCGCATTGCACTTCATTTAATCTTTATGTTTTTTTTTCTCTACCCCGCCAGCAGCAATCTTAAGAGAGTCGTTTCCAATTCCGTTGTGCCGTTAACAATAACCTGGAGAGGCCCTTCCTTCCTTGCGCTCCCCGCCCGGAGCCTTGCTCCGAGGCTCGCCCCGGTTCGCCGTTCCGTTCGAGGACCCTCCTTATCCCTGGGCCACATCTTTATGTGGTGCACGGGCTCGCTGCCTGCCTGCGCACCGCACCAGAGAGGCCTCCCGCTCTCGCTCTATCTCTCTCTCTCTCGCTCTCTCTCCTGCAACTGTGCGTTCTCTATGCCCCCCCCCCCCTTCCCTTTCGTTGTCGTATGCAGCATACCTAGCTGCAGCGCACTCCTTGTCGCTCAGCATTTCCATGACGTCCTCCAGAGCAGTCCTCCAGGCCTCTGCGTATCCATGGTTGTACGCACGGTAGCTGCCTCCAGGATGCATGCATCTTCTCCTCGACCACCGTACTATACACCGCCTCAATAAATTACCTTTATGCAGCCTCCTCCTCATCGCCATAGCAGCCCTTTAAATTATTATTAAATTATAACCATAACGTTGAAATTCCATTACCAAAGTCACTGCACCTAGGGGGTCTCTCTCTCTCTCTCTCTCTCTCTCTCTCTCTCTCTCTCTTTTACGCACACACATACACAGCTCTTAAAGGTTTCCCCCTCCTCCTACAGCAGCATATACAGTACATACATCAAATTTTATGTTCCCCAGGTCCCAGCACCCGCCGCTACGCGGACAAAAAAAAAGAAGCCTAGAGTCAATTTTGTAAAAATAGACGTCGTATTTAAAATTAAAAGGTGAAAACCGTGATATCCCGCGTCGTTAACCCTATGATTGACGACTTATCAGTTTTAAACTGCGTTAAATTCATTTACAGTTTCACACTGCTTGTTTAATAGTAGATTATTTTTACTGTCGTTAAATGCTCACTGATTGATCCCCCCTCACCCTCACCTTACATTAGTCTAGCACTCCGTACACCCAGAGGACTATTTCGTTGATTAAACTAAATCAGGGTTGTAAGAAACAAAATTTAGTTTCTGAAACCGACTAAAACATAGTAACTCCATATTTCTAAACCAAATACGATCGCACCAATCAAACTAAGTTGACTGGACACGATGCACCAAACGCTACTATAGCCGTGTTGATTTCCTTACCCTTGAACGTGAGTTTAAAAGTGGCATTTCTAGTTATGAATGCTCAAAATGGATTGTTCAAGGAATCACCCGCAAGAATCCGCCGCACCTCACAAAAAAGGGAGAGGGAGGAATGGGGGGGGGGGGGCGCAGAGACAGATAGAGGGGCCAAGGGGGAGAGAGGGAGAAACATTATACTTACGGCGCCCACCCCTCGGCCGCGATTGTTACGTATGCTAATCGGGAAAGAGAGGGCGCTAGACAAAGCCCTTTCTGTATGAAGTATACACCGTGCCTCGGGAGGACAAAACGTCATCTCCAAGTCAGTCGTTCGGCCGGTGTAGTAAGGTGGGGCGGGTGGGGGGAGGGGGTGGAAGGGCAGATACGATCGGGAAATGTAATGTGACGAGGCGCGGGAGCGCAGGAGGCGGTAGGAGGCGGTGGGTTCAGCCACCTGAGCGAACGGGCCGCGGCGCTGGAATGGGGAAGGAATGAGGGAACGGCAGAGGGTCGAGCCGAAAGGAACCGAACGACGGACGAGTGAAAGTTGCGTCAAACGACTTTGTGTTTCAGTCCCGGGTCGGATGGGAGGGGGGGGGGGGGGACGAGGAGGGGGATACCAGCCGCTCGCTGGACCCGCGGAAGGCCGTCGAGAGGGCAGGGGGTGGATGAAGAGAAGGGGAAGGAGGAAGGTGAGGGGAAGGGGTAGGGGTAGGCGACGGCTTAAGTCTGCCGACGCCCGCGGCCGCCAACCGACCCGAGCGAACCATCACTTCCAATCTCATCTTGCGAGTAGAGATTTCTTGTTGTCTCGTTTGTTTCGAGTAGATCTGGCCAAAATAGAGCAGCGTCTTACAGTCTCAATAATTTTTTCCCTAGTGTATTTTTGGTATAATTTCACTGAGCCGATACCGGAGGTTCAGTAAGTCTAACTGCATATTTTGTTTAAATGATACTCTACTGTTACATGAAAAGGGCAGGAAAGGAGTCGAAGGGGTGAGACAGTTTCACGTCAATAATGGCATTAGTATAGTGAAGCCCGAAAGTGAATACTGTTTTCTGTTGTTGTTTTGGCAGCAGTAGATGAAGGAGACACCCTTTCCCTTTCCCCCCTCTAGTTTTCCCAGAGAGTAAGGCGCCGTGGTGGCAGCAAGGGAAAAAGTAAGCTTACTTATATAAGTGGGCGCTGCAGAGGAGAGGGGGAGGAGGGAGAGAAGAGGGAGAGAAGAGGGAGAGGAGAAGAAGAGGAGAGGGAGAGGAGAGGGACATAGAGAGAGAGGCAGGGGCAGGCACCAGCCCATCGAGCAGTAACGAACAAACAACAGCAAAACAAACGCACTACAAAAGCAATAGGCGAAACACACAGCAGACCTCCCTCGTCTCTCTCATCAATTTCTCTCATACCTTTCTCTCTCTCTCTCTCTCTCTCTCTCTCTCTCTCTCTCTCTCTCTCTCTCTCTCTCCCCCCCCCACACACACACACGCACACACACACTCTCATTTCTTTCGCCCTCTCTGTTTTCCCTTTCAAGCCGGTGATGTTTTTTTTTCAATGTACGTCATATACACACTCGAATAGAAAATGGTAACTGTCGAGCAGCCACAGCCGTGATGGAAAAACGAGGGTGGGACGAGGAGAAATACAGACAGGGACGCTGATTCTGAGTTGACCTTAGGAGGTGTGCGCTCTCTCTCCCAACCTCAACGTCGAAATGTCGTTTTTCTCCCCCTTTTTTTCTCTCACTAGCGCTGTGGTATGTGCGCGAATGTGTGCAGGTGTGTGGGTGTGCAGGTGTGTAGGTGTGCAGGTGTGTAGGTGTGTGGTAGAAGGTGAGGGGCATGCAGGGGCTGCCGGCTGGGCTGGCCTGAGCCAACAGGGCGTCCCGACTGTAAACACCTCTTAGCCCCCCCCCCCCCTCCCCTCGCCCCGCATCACGTCTCTCACCTGGGACCTGCTGGGTCCGCGCCAGGAAGCTGCCGGAAGCGCGGGGGCCTCACACCGGAAGTGGGACGGGCCACGACAAGTTTATTAATAGACTGCGCTACTTTCCGTCTTGAAATAATCATCCCATCAACTGATAGAATCCCTTTCCCTCTCCGTCGAGAAAAAGTGATTTTTTTCCCCTGACCCTCAAATAGTTATCATAATATAGCGTCACGGCCTTAAAAACAAGAAGCCTTACTATACAGAATGGTCCGATAATCTTTGAAACAGTGTGATCCTTAAGTCTGAACTGCACATTATACTATGGAGGAAAGTTCTTTTCAAGTCTAGTCAAGTCTTTGTCCCTCACAAAACCAGTCGGACAGATTTTGTCCATGGTATGAAAGTACAGGACGATCTGTTTGGATTGTTTTTATGGGTACAGACTTAACAGGGATCGTGCCCTCAAAACTGATGCTTTGAAATTACAAAGAGCGTTCGTTTTGTATTTCGTTAATACGGAGCAATATACTGTGAAGGTCTCCACCGTTCTCCACTTAAAACTTATTACTAGAAAATTTGCTTAGGAACTTTATTTTGTATTGCTAAAATGTTCCAAAGTAATACAATTGCGGTACTAGGAAAAGGTTCAGTGATACTAGAAAAACTTTTAGTAACTTTCAGTTATACTAGGAAGAAAGTAAGGTAATAATAAAGAATTTCTTGTTGCTACTATATAATAACAACACAAAACCCACGCAGTTACTAGGCAGATTTTCTAGTAAAATGTTTTACGTTTTAATTTTTAAGTTAACTTATGAGTGTCGAGTGTGAACTTTCCTGGAAATGTGGAATATTACACATTTGTTTTCGTACTGAGCACAGGTAATTTTAATTTAGTAAATTCTGCTACTTCCACCCCTTTATTACCACCCCCTCCCCCTTTCCTTTAGAAAACCAGCAGATATTGACTGATATTGTATTATTTATTGGCATTCAGGATAAAGATCATTCCGCCAATTATTTCGACGAGTCGGTTTGTCAGTCAGTCACTCAGCCAATCGGGCCGTCACTACTCCGCCCCACCACGTCACGAGGCGCCATCGTTTGCGCGCGCAGGTTCAAAACACTAGCTTATGTTTCCCGCCGTAAAAACCAAAGGCGGAAAACCAGAACAAAAAGAAGCGGCAACGCGATGTTTCACGTCAGCCATCGCCACGCCTTCTCGCACCCGCCGCGCGCCCTCGCGACGTCCCTCCCTAACAAGACCAGACCTCCCCTCTCCCTCCCCGAGCCAACTTTACTGCGCCAGGGACGGGCGTCAGGGGCAGGGGCACGGGCAGGGGCCGGTCGGGGAGAGACGGGGTGCGGGGTGGGGAGAAAAAGTTTGTTTTATTGTTATGAAATGCAGGAGCGTATTGTGGCCTCAAACGTAAACCGGTTTACTGGGGGCCCTAGCGGCCGGAGGGGCCGCGGGGGCGGAGGAGCGGAGGCGTCGCCGGGGCTATAGCACAGGCAAGCTGCTACCTTTGCGCGAGCAGAGAACCCCGTCCCGACCCACCCTCACCCCGCCCCTCCTCACCCCGACTTGTGTTGCTTGTTGGGTGTTGCCCGTACCCCTTATTACGGGACGGACACTGGATATACTGATAACTTACGACGATCTCACACCAGCTCACAGCTACGAAAGAAATTATTAGCGGTAGCTAACCATGAGCTCAATGAGGTACAACTAATTATTAAGGTAAGTAGCTCTTAATTTAGCTATGCAGCTACACAGCGAAATTTTTAGCTAGATAGCTATTTGCAGCATTGCTAATTCTTGAGCTACATGGCTAAATAATTAGTTATCCCCTACATAGCCAACGTTCAGCAAAAAAGCCAATCAAATATATACTTTCCGTGTGATATTTAGATTCCTCATGAAAATTTGGATTTGTGCCAAATGTAAGGGCTTAAGGGAAAGCAACGGTTTTCCCACAGAAGAATAATGTGCCTGGTTTATAATTGAGAGAGAATGCGAAAAGGCAACTTATATTTAACGTGTGAGACACGCAGATCCTATACAATGTAGGACAAGTCAAAAAGAAGACCGTCTCAAATCTTCAGTCATCGCGAAAAAACTTTGAGAAGGACGGTTGGTTGGTTTATACGGTTGTATACGAGAAACGCAAAGCAATATATGAACTCAAAAAGAATATCCTACAGTGTTTTTTTCGACTACATTTTATGGAGTACTAGAATCTTTATAACCGCCATCAACAATCCACGCGCGACCCCAAAGCTCCAGTTCACAATCGAAGGCATTATCCCATGAAGGATCCACCCGCTACAGCGGCCCCGGGGCACCGGCCGACGCGCACCAGTCGCGACGCCATCAAGGTCCTCAAATAATATCAATTTGTCTTCGAAAAAATAGGGTCGAGGCGGAAGCAAGCAGCAGCAAAAGAAGAAGGGGAGGAGGGAGGGCAATAATTCAATCGTAAAAGATTTTAACGCGCAACGGGGAGAGTGGCGTGGAGATTGTGTGGATAACGAGGATGGGAGGGGGCAGGGCGGGGAGCGGCGGGGTGAAGTGGGGCAGGGTGGAGCGGGGTGGGCTCACGACCAGGACGTCATGCATAGTAACAATGCGTTTATTTATGTCTCTATTGATTCAGGAACCGAAAGTGCGTGGCCATGCGGTGAGAGAAAACAAAAGAGAGTTTCCTAACTACACAAAACATTGTTCCCTCTGACTTCAGGATGCAGAAAAACAAAATAAAACAAAAAGAATAAAATCATACATGCAGGAAGTGTCTATTCTGGAGCAGAGAGGAGCCAGGGTAGCAGGACGAAAGGACAGATAAATAAGAGTCAGATGGACGGGTCAAGACAACGATTGAGAAAGAGACAGAGATAGTAAGAGGAGGAGGGAGGGAAGGATGAGGGGGGG
>NW_026267131.1:4594950-4596667 GCF_000697945.3 Frankliniella occidentalis | reverse complement strand
GGGGGGGGCGGCCGGTGGGTGCCACGCGTCACAACAAGCGACCCCCTCAGCCTCCCCGCCCCGGCAACGGCGACCTGATTTGCAATGTAAAGGAGCGGCAGCAAGCCATCATTTGGGAGTCAAATGCCGAAATTGAAGAAATAAAATATGAAAAGGAGGAAATTCACGGTTGCCTTGACGGTAAAACAGATGGATGCCATGGTGGCGTGACCCGTACGGGCCCGTATGGGCAGCGGGGTGGAAGGGAAGGCGCTTAAGCAGTTGGTCACTTTTTGTAAAAGGTTTCCAGAATTCCTTACGACCGGACCGTTATTGACAGGGGTTTGGGCTTGAGCTTACATAGTATCGGTATAACTAGAACCAAACAAACTGAAGAAACTGTAACTACATGAAAAAGGTGAGCACAATATCAAAGTCTTGCAAACGATTTCTCCATCAATACGACTTCGCCTATACTTCTGCAAACACTTTTTTTTTCTGCAACAGAAACGTCATTTGATTTTATTCCCTTGCTTTATTTGCCTTTTAGAAAGGAAACGGTCATAACGGTATGACGCCGCGAATCCCCTGCTTGCATAAGAATAAAACCAGAATTATCGAATGAAAGTATTATATTTTTTGCAGCGTTCAGTCAGGCGCCGTTGAGAGCGCGCCAGAGAAGACAAAGCAGGACGGCTAATAAAACATTGATCAGGTTTATTGTAGCTGCTGGCTGCCCGTCCGGAACTGCCCTGATTGGAACAGGGATCCCAGTGTTTCGGCTGCCTGCAACAACAGTCCCCCGACCCCCTTTTCTCTCCCTTCCCTTCTTCGAAACGGATTAATACCTCGCATTAAAGCTTTTTAGCTAATTTCTTATTTAATGAAACACAGGAAACCATGAATTATTGTGCTACGGTCAAAAAAAAATCGTCAAGACGCGTTCAGTACCCTCTGTCAATTATCTTCTTTTTTTTCCTCGGAAGTACCACTCTACGAGTTTTTTGCTTTTTGTTTACTCCGCACAATCCCTTTGCTGCGAGACAGCGCAGGGGGATGACTTAGTTACAGCCCTAGAGCCTCCTCGGACGTCCTGGGACGGCGCCGGGCTGCGCCGAGCCGCGCGAGAGTGAGGGGCGAGGGATGCCAGCTGGTCTGCCTTGTGTCTGCCGTCCTCGGGGAGCCTCCGGAACCCTCCCCTCCGGACCGCGGCGCGTAGAGAGTTCGGCGGCGGCGGCCGAACCGCAACGGCGAGCGAAGCAACGGGGAAGAGTCCTGTAGCGCGCCACAGAGAGGCCCCGGCAGGCGTCCGAAACCGAGAGGGGAGGGTGAGAAGGGTCCGGTGCGAGCATCTCACTCCCCGATATCGTTTTCGGGAGCAAGCCAAGACCTCTGTGGTTCGCCCTCCACACAAGGCTTTGAACGAGCCTGGGGCTCTGAACGAGCCTGGGGCTCTGAACTGCCGTTAGGGCTCTCGACGCTGCTCCAGGAGAGTTCTCTGAACAGCTCTAAGGCTCCTGAATGGCGAATGGGGAGGAATCGAGTAGAGTTTCGGAACGGCAAGCGAGGGCGCAGGGAAAGGCATTACCAACTGCCGGGCCGAGCCGGGCCGGCCAAAACAGAAACAACTTAACTCGCGTTCATTATCATCAGCAGTGGCATGGAACCGCACGGAACGAATCTCTCATCTCTCTTCCTCCTATCTCCCTGTCGCTCGCCCCCCCCCCCTCTCTCTCTC
>NW_026267131.1:4592690-4594475 GCF_000697945.3 Frankliniella occidentalis | reverse complement strand
CTCTCTCTCTCTCTCTCTCTCTCTCTCTCACTCACTCTCTCTCTCTCTCTCTCTCTCTGCCCCTCGTATGCCCACTGGGGCGTACCGGGAGGGCGGGCGCGCGAGCAGCTCCCATTGTCATCCTCAGTACAACATGTCGTTCGCTCTTCTGTCCTGAGCGGGGCCGCGGGGCTCTCTGGCGCGGCAGCCGCGTTGTGAAAAACAAACTCGTGCGCGCCGTTTGATTTCACTGGGAATGCTGGAGTGACACAGTGAAAAATACTGTCATGAATTTAGGAGGTATTTTGTAGTTTATATTAACAAAATATGTTGTTGTAAATTTTTAATAGACCCCAATCTTGCTCGTTGATAAATTCCAAATAATCTAGTTCTGAATTGTAATTTTACGACAAGCTTCACAATTGAAAATGTGCAACCTATTCTGTCAATATTATTAATTATAAAATATATCGTAAACTTACGAGGATATTATTTACAGTGTACTTGTTTTCACCTGATTCAGCACGACCCACGCACCATCACGTCATCGACGGCATCTTCCTCCTCCTCGTGACACTCACCTGCGGCACACGGAAAACAAAAAAACTGGGTTAATTCTTTATCGAGGCCGATAGAGCGACACTCAAACAGTTATTAGTAAAGATCGCGTTGGTGTCGGCGACGCATCCATTCGGCATGAGGTACCCGACACGCCGAGGGCGGAGCGCGCGGAGCGGACGGGGTGCCGCGGCGCACTCAAATATTAACGGCCAGCAGTCGTGATAGGTCAGCTCCTCCTTCCAGTCCGGCCCCTCCTTGCGGGGGCCTTGGGCCGCCCCGGGGGGATCCTTTATGCACCGGCACTAGGAGCACCGCGACGGGACGGGTGCTCGACCAACCAATAAACTAATAACACTACTCGCGCCTACCTCCGGGCCTCACTCATATGATGTACCACTTGTTTGTGTCTCAAACATGTTATTGTGTACGCTTAATGAATAAGAATCCGTAAACGCTCGTCATGCGATGCTACCAATATAAAAGATTCAGCGAGCTTCAAAGAAAGTTGACATAACCACTATGTATAGTCTCTCTTGCTAAACTAATCATAACTAATGGCTTTTCTCCGAAAGCATTTCATAAGTAGCGTGGCTAAACGACCTCGTTTGGCGCACGGTAAAAAAAAGTTTCTTGAATTTCAAGACCCGGTCTCATGGATCGTATGGAGAGCAGCAGCATTAACGTCCAAGGCTAGGTCTTGAAATTCAAGAAACTTTTGTTACCCTGCTGTGCTGGACTCTGCGGTAATGCACAGAGCCGCCACAGTTAGCGCGCACAGGCGGCGCAGTGCGGCGCAGTGTCCCCGACACAGAGTGCAGGTGGGCCTGCGGTGAGCAGCGCTTGCGTCAGCAGAACACAAACCCGGCCAGAATTATGATAATGCTGATAACACAATGTGCGTCCAAACAACATGTACAGCGCGGCGCAGTCAATAGCAACAAATGCAGCTGGTGGTACACTGGAGAAATTGTCGCCATTTTGTCGCATACGACTTATTATGAAACGACATAATTTTGTCCATTCATCGAATGGACGTGTAAAAGCATTGCGAGTCCATGAGTGGTACTTTACTCTGTAACGCAAAAGTACCGAGGCCCGTCTGATTATATTGACCAAAATCAAAGATTACCTCATTCTCCCGCTACCAAATTACCCCCTGGTATTGACGTCGGGCCGTGACTGTTTACTTTGAAAGGGGGTGGGTTTGGGGGAGGGGAGGGCGAGCACGGAGAGCAAAAGGGATGA
>NW_026267131.1:4590294-4592624 GCF_000697945.3 Frankliniella occidentalis | reverse complement strand
GGGTGGGTGTAAAGGGGGGCAGACTTAAGACCTGACGGTGACAGCAGAATATGCTAGGCGATCTATACCGATCGGAACGAGCCGGGAGAGAGAATATTACTTTTATGTGACGCCACGTCGTACAACAACAACAACAGCAACAACAACAACAATGACAACCATGCACACTCAACTTTCTACTAGAAAATTCTCTCATTAACAACCAAAGTTTTGCGCTGTTGTATATTATTGAAGAAATTATTATTATTGCAGTACTAAACTTTTTCCTGCTGGAAACGTTTAGAGTTATACTAAAGAATTTCTTGATAATGTACAACAGAAAGAAACTTTGGTGGCTTGTAGGCAAATTTTCTAGTGAAAAGTTTAGAGTGCACAACCAAAAGCACAGCAGTCTCTTTAATGAGGTGTGGAGTGAGCCCGCCTGCGCGCTAGGCTACTCCCTCGCTCAACGTCCTTGAACAAGACGTACCATCGAGCCAGAGCGAGGCCGGGCCACACACAGAACACAGCAGGTAACGAACTCGATGACGTTTCCGTGATGGTCATTGTCAGCGCCAAGGTCGATTCAACTCATAACAGGACAGTTTGCCAATTCGACAAACAACTTTAGGCACGCGCGGTTTCGTTTGCTGTTACATTAAACGATATTTTTAAAATTTTCATTTATGCTGGTTCATCACTTTATTCTTTACACGACTCTTGCGGTTGAAAAAAAATACGGCACACTGCCTGAACAAAAGTCTTCCCGTTTTTATAACAGGGCAGGAAAGCAACTCCTTCTGCGGTCCCGCGCCAGTCCCTTCCTCCATCCGCCCCCTCGCTTGTGGACTCTACTCGTTTGCTTCGCCGGGTCCGCACAAGGGAGAGGGCTGGGGGGGGGGGGGCAGGGGTTTGTTTCGTTCAGGAGCAAGGGTCAGCTCTGCCCAGCCCCGGCGCGTGGGGGGCGGGGGTGGCGGCAATAGCAACAAACAGGTAGCCTATCCCCAGCGCCCGACCCTTTCCGTCATACATTGCGCAGAGGTACACAAAGGAGACACCGGCAGTCTTGGCGAAGCACTCAGCAGGGATGCTCTTACGTTAGTCCATATATAACACTAGAAGTTTTACGACGTTTCCGCGAAAAAAGTTCCATTTGGGCGCCCTTTAGGTTGGTTTTGAAAACAGTCTTGCAGTTGCAAGATCGGAGGAAGAAAGCGGGCTATATGAGTAAATTACGTTATTTTCTTTTTCATTCACACCCCTCATTCCCTTTCTTTCCTTTTATACTCCCGCTCCTGTCTTTGTTAGTGATCTTCCCGGCTTCTGTTTCGTGCCGCAACCTGCATCCCCCCCGCGCCACAATGGATCTTGTTTAGGTTTAATTTCGAATGAGAAAAGGACGGAGAGCGAAGAGAGGGAGGGAGGGAGGGAGGGAGGGAGGGAGGGAGATGTTTCCAAACTAACTGAGTTTGTCTTTTGGCCGGGTGGACCCTGCTGGCGGATGGGCCAGTGGCCGTGCTCGTGGCTCAGTGCTCGAGCTGCTCTCGCACCAATGCCGTTTGCTTCGGACCAACAAAAAAAGCTGCATGGCATGATCGTGTTGCTGTCACGCGGCACAAAAAGAAAATAACATCTACTCTTCTTGCCCGCTTCTTGCTCTGCATCTCTTCTCTGGCCAGTGCGGTCTTTTACACCCCACCTCACCCCACCCCGCTAAGCCCACCCCTATACCGCTCTGCGCAACAAATGGATACGCCTCCACCCCTCCCCCTCCCCGCCTAGTACCCCACCCCTCTTCCCGCTTTTCCCCCCGGTGTGCGAAAAGCCAGATTAGCAGTCATAACACTGCAACAAAACTCTAGTGCCCGCCGTAACGTGGCGCGGCGGGACGCGCAGGAGGACGTTCCGCGGACGCGATGACCTCTAACAGCGCGAGGGGCAAAAGCAGACGTTCTCCTGCGGCGGGAAGACTCTGCGCAGCATAAAGAAAACTAAAAGATATGGAAAAGTCACAAATGTCAGAGCAAGCGAGAGTGAAAGAGTTATATGCGGTATGTTTAAACACACATACATCCTTATCAATCGCTTTCCCAAACTAAATTTTCTCGATCGACCTAACAGTAGCTGTACACTTCTAGTTAAAATAGACCTTAATACGAAACACATACATTCCATCATATTTCAAGAGACTTGTTTGATATACTGACGAACTAATCCATTCAAAATAATGAGTATACTGGTCTCTAAAATGCACAATAACAGGTTGGACCGTATGCAGGGATAGGAAAGTTTCTTTTAAAAATGCAACTAGTTACAGTTGCAGTTAGTTTTGCCAAAAATGTAACTAGTTT
>NW_026267131.1:4587881-4588839 GCF_000697945.3 Frankliniella occidentalis | reverse complement strand
GGAGGGGCGTTACGTTCGCAGTAACGCCGAATAACGCGAGCGCTGCCACGCTGCGCCACGCCTCCTCCCAGCAGGGCGCTATCAAAGTTTACAAGACCGAGAGCCAGAGAGACTGGCGCGCTGGTGCTGCTCTCGCGGCCCCCCGGCGGGCGGCGTGCAGGGGGCGGGTCGGGGGTCTCAGCGCGGCCCGCGGCCGCAGAGGAGCCCTGAGGCCGGCCCAACAGCGGACTGGTCACGAGGATGCGCACAGCGCTCTGCTGTAGCGCCAGCGAGAGCGAGACAAAGCTAGCGTCTATGCGCGTTATAAACGTGCACCACGTGTATAAGGGGCCATCAGTATTCTAAACCGACGGCACTCCCCTGGGGGAAGCTGGAGGCAACGGAATGTCGCAGCGAGCAACCCCCTCCCTTTCTCTCTAACACCCCCCCCCCCTCCAGTGCGACCGCATAGGCAGAAATAATGGAGGGCGCAGATGCTGCTACTGCACAGTAACACCGCCGAAGTGTGCGACAAATACGCCGCATGCACGACACACTGAAGTAAATAAAGTATTACTGTAAGAATACATGAGTAACCTGGAACGAAACCGGTGAAATGAACATTCGGCTGTCATTTAAGGACACTAAAGTAAAAAGTCGTATCAAATGATTTTATTTAACGTTTTGTTAACTTTGAAAAGACAGCAACTTTGGAATGTCCACTTTTATCATTAGGACCTAACCTAAGGTAAGTGTTGTTTTTCCTGTTCTTGTCGTCGTCGTCATAGCAGAGGTCACACCACCACCAACACCACCACCACCACCCACCACATCACCGAGCCACCTGCCTCTCCGGCAAAAGGCATTGAAAGGCAGACTCGTCGACCTGGTCGAGACAGTGGTCGTCTCGCTCTCTCGCTCCAGTTTCTACCTCTGCTGGTGGTTGCCTTCGCTTTCCTCGTTCTGCTTACTCTCCCTC
>NW_026267131.1:4576136-4586100 GCF_000697945.3 Frankliniella occidentalis | reverse complement strand
CACCCCTCCTCCCCGGTCTGCGCAGAAACACTGCTAGTTTCCACGGAGCAGGAATAATCTAATACGCCATGGCGTCCCTTTCTCATTTACACAATGAGCCCCACTGTCCGCCCCGCCCGCAGCCCGCAGAGAGCCCGAGCAGCACCTCGCCGCTATACACTGTCGACAAAAAATAAAACACAAACAAACAAAAAACCGAAACGCACGCGCACATTCCTTTTTATTTGACTCATTTACGGGTGTTTTTCGACTAGAGCTTTAATTAGCCGCGGGCCCCCTTCCGAGTTTTTTGCCATCGCGCAGTCTCGTCTCGTCACCCGCACGCCGGTCGGTCTCGTCACTCGCACGCCGGTCGGTCTCGTCACCTGCACGCCGGCCGGTCGCGTCACCCACACGCCGGGGAGTCTTGTCTCGTCACCCACACGCCTTCCGGTCTCGTCACCCGCACGCCGCGACCGACCTTTGTGGCTCCGGCCTCTCCTCGCCCCAACTGCTTCTCCGAAACAATTTTTTTAATTAAATAGACACCAATTTTTCCCTCTACTCTGGTGTCTCGCTTTGGTGTTTTTTTTCTCGTTTGTTCTTTGCGTTCTTTCGGTAGTGTGAGTTGTTTTTTCTTTTTCTGTATCAAATAGACCGCCGCGGCGTGTTGACTTTGAATCGCGCGGCGCGACGCAACGTATAGACGGTGTGAGGTGTGGCGAGGTGTGGCCACACAGACGGGGCGGGGTGGGGCAACACGCTGACCCACAGGGCGCCCGCGGTGAAACAAACTGAACAAACCTCCCCCGCCATGCCCGGCCCGAAGCCCCGGCCGCCAGGTAGCCAGTGATTGTTTTCGCTGCTCATTGATTGGAAGCAACCGCCGGTGTGGTGCTGTTTGTTGCTGCAATTAAGGTTATTGCACAGCGTAGGTAAAGGAAAGGGAAATGGGGGAGGGTGAGACAGAGAAACACAGAGAAGACAGAAAAAGACAGAGGCAGAGAGAGAAAGAGAGGGGGGTGGTCGTGTATGGTTGGTCGGCGGTAGTGGAAGGGTGCGCAGGGCATGCCATACGTCTACAATAGCGAGTGGGGTTGAAAGGGAAGCCCGGCCACGCGACAACCAACCACCACTCGGGCAACACAACAGATTGAGTTTGTGTTTGCACAGGATAATAAGAAACTTCGAAAGAGGATAGAGAGCCGGGATTGAGTATGGCGCATGGAGAGCTTAGGGACAGGTGGGGCTTAGGGTGAGGGGTCACACACCGCGGAGCAGAGCAGGTGGGGCAGAGGGGGGGCGTATGGGGCGCCGGGAGGGGTGCGGTGACCTTTTTACCGGAAATAAGGGTGGGGGGGCGAGAATTTTGACGACTCACCCTAAGGCGGGCATACCCTTAAGGAATCATACCGAATGTAGGGGCGCCATTCGACGTAACGAAACTGCACCATTAAGCAAGCTCACCTATAGCGCCCGATAGGTAGGCAACATCGTGCCTGCATTGCATTCGTGTATTGCAGGTTGGCCTACCCCGAGTCTCGCAGGCGCCAAGCTCCCGTAATGTGCCGAAAGCAAAAACGGGTGCACTTTCTGGACGATACGTAGCCAGACTACTCGTTTTTTCAAAGAAAGATAGAGACTTTACAATAATCTGCCAACTACTAAACGGATATTATATTGCATATGCAATATATTATTATCCAAGTCCTATAGAAGCAGCGAGAGCGAGGGGTGAATAACTCCTGAATTGGGTGTACAAATTTCAAAACTTGAATTTGAATTAGCTTGAATTGGCTTGAATTGAATTTGAATTGGACTGAATTGGTTGAATTGTTTTTGAATTGGTTTGAATTATTTCGATTTTTTTCTACTGAATTAGCGTGAATTGACTTGAATTGGCTTGAATTGACTTGAATTGAATGTAAATTGGCTTGAATTGGACTGAATTAGTTGAATTAGATTGAATTGGTCTGAATTAGTTTGAATTGGGCAAAATTAGAGGTGTACATTTGGCAGGGGAGTTATCCACCCCTCGAGCGAGAGGCTGCTGTGCCCCACACGGAGAAAATGATTCGTTGAGATAACGAAATTTTAGTTGGGACAACTAATATTTGAGTTGATTTGGAGCGGGTTAAAAAAATTCGTTGCGAGTACGAACCTGTAGCTACTGGAACGGAAACATTCGTTGCAAGCACCACAACAGTTTCGCTCGAGGTATGAATTTTATGTGAAAGCTTTAGCGAAAATATTGGGGCTGTAAGGACAACCCTTTTTGTTTCATATGCTAACTAACCCTGCTGAGGTAGCAAACTGTATGCGCTAGCATGACCATTAACAAAATCGCTCACTGAACTCAGTATTTTGTTCCGCCAACTAACAAGCACTCGACGTCAAGTGTTCGTTAATTCGACGAACGTTTTCTGTTCGCACACAATTGATGTAGAACGTTGTGTCGATCTATTCCCTTTAGTTCAATCTACGAAAAAAATCGGCTTCTTCGCAGGTCGATGCCCGACCATCTAAATCTTCACATCGCGTCCACAGCGAGAAAATTTCGATGGGGTGATCGTGTGTGTCATATCTGGGCATTATGATATATATTGTTAAAAAATCTGCTAGGCAATGGGACACGTGCCGAGTCGTTCTATACAGTGATGATTTTTTAAATTCAAACATGATGTCGCTGTGTGGTGTGGACCGCCCGCGCAAAGCAGGCACGCCAAAATTTCGAAGCGCCATCTATCGGCAAAGCATTTCTTGCTGCCGCTCATAGAGTGCGCTCTGGGGTGTGACTGAAAAACATTTGCGCGGGTGGTCCTTCCAGCAGCAAGTATATGAGCAGCTTGTTTGGCGAACACACGTCGTGCGTTGGGGAGCGTAGCGCTGCTTTCAGATGTCGACTCGACTGATGTCGTTAGCTTGGTTTTTAAGCCTCTCCATTTTTGACTTTGACTTTACATTACATCAAAACCGATTCACCATTAGATGTACAAATTTGTGAATCTCAACCATTTCTTTCTCTTGTTTAATTAATTAAAAGACGGTTCCACAACTCCGTGCTTGGTCAAGCCCACGAAGTCTTTTCGTCCGATAGACATACCTAAGAAAGGTTGGTTGAACTAAAGGCACATTAGTTAAAGACTGACAAAAACGCGTGTTGTGGAAACTAGAGATTTTAGTTGTTAGGACTAATAAGCTAATGCTTTTGACGACGTTAGGCGATTTGCTGTCACAGCGACGATATTTACGCTCGCTCCAAATCAACTACAAAATTAGTTGTTACAACTAAACATTTTTCTCCGTGCATGTTTTATCCCCTCAGGATTATTTACCAGTGGGTTGTGCAAACTCGAAAAATCTGTGCCTCTTAATTCGGCTCAAATTTATTTTAGCCAGCCATAGCCAACACTCTGCACGGCAGTCACCGCAGACAGTCGCCGTGTCGAGTCGCCCCGCCCCGCCGCGCCGCACCCCTCCCTTCGATTGAGCCATTGAGCCACTCCACCGCAGCAGCAGCAGCAGCAGCAGCAGCAGCAGCAGCAGCAGCAGCAGCAGCAGCAGCAGCAGCCCGGCGCGGCAAGGCTAGGCTCAGCCGCCGAGAGCCGAGGTCAATTAGATTTGCCTCGAGTTTACCTGCCGGTAGTGGCGGCAGTGCCAGTCACTGAAAGGTCGCGCCGAGAGTGCGCCGCGCGCCCGACACGTGTCTACTGTCCGCGCGATGCAAATTATTCTCTTCTGACGAGAATTTAATTTGGCACCGCCTGACTGAATAAGTGACGCGACAACGCCGCGCAGATTTGCTCAAATTCGCCCCTCCCCCCCTGCTCAAGCGGAGAGAGAGAGAGAGAGAGGAGACCCAGCCGCGAGAGATGACCTGTCTGGCTCAGAGCATCCGGAGGGTCACAGAAGGTCAGGCGAGACCCCACGCGCCGCCGACTGACTCGCTCACCGAGCAGCAATTTGAGAGATGGCGCCAGACAGGGAGACGACCTTTCTTTCCACCCTTGTGCCCTGATGTGGTGGTGCATATCTCCCCCCCCCCCCTCGCTCTGTCCACATCGTCCACTTCGCTGACGAGGACCGAAATGTGCGAGGGTCGTTGAACCCGCGCGCGACTGGCTGGTCGGCAACTCTCTGCGCGTCACTTTTGACATCACACTTTATTTTAAATACCTTCTCTTTTTCTCTAAAAAAAGAACCGAACTAAAAAAGAATAGCAAAATCCAGGCGTTCAAATAACATCATTATTTTAGCAATTTTAGCAATTTTACACTGTGAAAAATATCGTCGTAAATTTACAAAAAATTTGTAAACCCGAATAATAATTTAAGTTGTAAACTTACGAGAACACATTTTTTACTCGCCAATAAATTTAAGGTCGATACGAACTATATATTTTCACGATAACACATTGTAATTTTACAACTTCTGTCAAGGAAAATTTTCCTGTAAACCTTCCTAATATTTTTCAGTGTTATTACAAAACGCCAGTATTCGATATTACTGGTTTTTAAAAGAGCCCATTGATTTTACATTGACGCATGCCTAGTTACAATTCCAGGGAAGCGCGAGAATAAGGGGGAGAGAGGTGTGGAGTAGAAGGGGGGCACGCATTGCAGCCCGCTCACTCCCACACGCTGCTCGGGGCACATCTGGCTCTCCGCCAGCTCTCCGCGCCGGCTGGGCACCACCGGCTCACCGCGCTCACCCTCATGCGGGCGTGGGCCGTGGGAGAGCAAGGGTGCGGCCGTGGCGCAAGGCGGGAGGAGAGGGAAGGGGAGGAGAGTAAAGTCCCGAGCTCTTACGCCCCTCAGCGCAGCACGCCCGCGCGCCGCGACACCGCAAGCCTCTGTCAAGATAGCGGCTGACGAAATCCTGCGAGGATTCACCCCCCCCTCCTGGAGCCAAGCCCCGTCCAGCGGCCGGAGAGAGCACCGCGAGCACAGCCAAAACTGGACGGAGGGACGGAGGGACGGAGGGACGGAGGGACGGGCGGACGGGCGGACGACGGATGTGCGTCCAACGCAACGCCGTCACACCGTAAATTGAAGTGAGAGGACCAGAGGGAGATAACGTTTGCGGGCCAGAAGCCCCGCAGGGCGGTACGGCTGAGCTCCGGGCTGCGTGGGCTCCAGGCTCACGGCTCCAGGCCCGGCTCTAGGGCCCCAGCGCAGGGAGGCCCTGGAGGAGGCCGTGAAGGCCGTGGCGGCCGTGAAAAGAACATTAAGAGCGGAGCGGGAATACGGGGGGCAGAGGAGGCGTTTCTGCAGTGTCACGAAAATGCGAAATAAAGCTGTTGCTGAAGCGAAAGGGAGAGAGTTTGTTTCAGAGGGAGAGGGGGAAAGAGACGGAGAGATGGAGGGGGAAGGGGGGGGAAGTATGGGAGAGAGGGAGAAAGATAATTTTGCAGCCTATGCATCCATTCAAAACCACCCACTATACCTACACTGTAAATGCTACATCTCTAGCAGGTAGGCGACTAAGTCGTCTGATGCCAAAAACTGGTCAACTACCTGTTGGACACCTTGGTGCCTTTTGCACGGTCTTGACTATATTACACTCACATGCACTGGATGTCGGTGGACCATGTCATGTGCATGGAGAGAGAATATATGTGGTATTGACGTAATGCCAACAGTCAGGAAAGTCGTCCATTGAAATCAGACATCTGAGGTTTCCAGTGGTCCGACTTCCAACTAGGTGCCGAGTACCAGGACAATACCAGCGGCAATAGTCAATGTGGCAACGTTGCGTCTTTTATTAAACAGCGTTCAAAGCAAGGTTTTTGACCAATATAAAAATCAAAAAAAAACTCTAGAATGACCAAAAAGACGTTTCATGTTATTTGGTGTACTCTACGCGGGTCTCCAGCGGTTCTAGCAGAAAGATTTGCGACGTTGCCACGCTCAGAGTCACATCGTCTATGGGGAAAGTGCCCGGGATGATAATATATCTTCAGCATAGCACCCTGTATAGGACAAGAGTGCCCAGCTATGAGACACCTCTAGTAGGTACTAGGTAGTAAAAATAGACATTGCCATACACAAGGCCATACAGCATGAGTTTAGTAATCCTCAGGCCAGGCATTACCAGGCATGGCAAAATTAGAACAGTCAGGCACCAACTGTGCAAGTAATTGTGATGTTCAGTCGTTAAGGACTCACCGACACTGGTGTTCTGTTATATTCAGCTGTGCCATAACCTCTCAGCAGCCGTCAGTGTTGTTTACAAAACAGCACACACAAAAGGCCCAGGTAAACCCAGGCTCTTTCTTCCTGCCATCGATATTAGACGACCAATTGACGCACAAATTTGACACATGGCAATCTTCTTTTAGTCACAAAAACACAATCCTTTTTTCCGAATTTCACAACACCAACAACCAACAACAACAACCGGAGAAAACAAAAGAGAGAGCCGTTTGACTAGCCGAGAGTGGAGCGCTCTGGCGGCGACTCTGCAGTCCAGTCCAGTCCTGACTGCTAACCGGAGCGAACCACAAGCACTCCGGGTATCGCCGCGCAACTCGGCTATCTGCCAATACCCCTCGATACAGGGCGCATGACAGCAGGGAAGAGAGTTTAATAGAAAAGAAACGTGTGCCATTTAAAATCGAATTCCGTGAAGACGTCTTCACACAAGCGGTTCCTGTCACTTGTAAGTCAGTCACTTTATCGACACTTACTTTTCATTGTTTTTTGGAAACAACCAGCTGTATAACAAATTACAAACGGCGTAGTCGTAAATTTACGATAAGGGTTGTAAATTTATGCATAAAAAATGCATCAAAAAAAAGTATTGAAGACTGTGTAAAAACAACAACTTACATTGCAGTTTTATCTTGATTTTCACCATGGCATTTGAACAGAACAGAAGAGGGCGAGCGCCTCGCTGAGCTTCTCCAGCTGCGAGCGGAGACCGCTAATGCACCTCTACCCTACCACCGGTCAGAAGACCAGACCGCCATCATTAGCCTCCCTTCAGGCCTGTCGCCCCCACCTGCCGGCCCAGGTGGGGCGGCTCCCCGCCACCCCTCGCCACCCACCGCACCTCTCTCAAGAGCTTCCACCTGAACAACATCCCGCCGCGCCTGCAGGAGGACTCGCGCGCGTTGCTGGTCGGCCTGCGCGCCCGGCCTGCCTGCCTGCCTTGCTCTTGTAATTGCCGCAACTAACGTTTCGGGCTGTTTGCGGCGGCTGTTTCGGAGGATTTTCGCCGCAGTAGGTGAGAGTCTGCCTTCTCTCCGCCGCCCCCGTCGCCCCGGCGCCCCGGCGCCACCTTCCTCCAGCGCTTTGCGACTGACGCGCGCGCGCACGACCACTCGCTTCCATAATTGTCTCTCGCTGATAATTATTTTCTCGTGAGGTAAATTTAGCGCGCGTCGCCTTTCTTAGCACATCGCCCCCGCATCAGGGCGCGGGAGGGTGTAAAGAAGATGAGGGTAGGGAGCGAGAGGTAGACAAACAGATAGACGGGGCCGCCAGACACGCAGCACATGAGACCGGCGCGGCGCGGAGCGGCGGAGCAGCGCAGAGGACACGGCGCCAACTTATTCAATGAGTCGCGATGAATTTCACACGAGGCTCACACGCACACGCACACAGACACAATCACACACGCACAGTTTCTCACGCAAGGGAACGTCTTCGCCATCTTCTCCTCGTCCTCTCCACCTTTCTCTTTCCCTACGACTTTCCCCTGTCTCTCTCCCTCCAAATACACTCCCCTCCGTGCCTCGATATCTCTCTCTTCTTCTTTGCACTGCTCCCCACCCCACTCCCCACCACACCTCCTCCTATCCGCGTATTATACCTTTTGTCCCTCTCCAAAAGTCATATCCCCCGCAAACTCACGACACGGGCGGATTCTCAATAATTTACAATCTGCAAGTGACATCTTTTCCTACATGGATAGCGGGCCGCGGAGCAGACTCTAAGTAAGTTACGATCAAAGGCGGGGGAGGTGGGGCCCGGGCGGGGACCGGAGCTGACTTTGACAACTGCGGCAAACTTTGACAACCCCTCTAAATCGCAACACCCCGGCTCGGTGTATCTCGCGCCGCCGCTCCGCCAGGCCACACTCCGCCCCGCCCCGCGCCCCGCCCCGCCAGCGAGCTGGCCTTGTTTTACCGACGCGTTGTTGCTTGACGCCGCGCGCGTTTCGCTTCAGGCGTGCTTCGCGGGGCGGCCGCTCGGCGCGGCCAGAGCGCGCCACACGTCCCCGTGCGCCCCACCGCACCCCCGCCGCACCCCACCCACACCCCCGCCAACAGCCCTCCAGGGCCACGTATCGCCGCCCCCGCCACGCCCCGCCACACCACCGCATCGAGACGCCGTTCGCATCGTTCGCATCCCCCCCGTATATATACCTGTGGGAGCGAAAACAACAAAGTTTAAAACACACCCGACCCATCGCCCTCCGGGCTCAGCTCACGTACCTTACATCGCTCGTATGTTTACTGCCGACAGAAAAAAATGCCAAACAAACACACACACACACACACACACACACACACGCACGCACACAGTCGACCAGAACACACAATAAAATAAGGCAACCTATTTTTTCATTTATTTTTTACTTTCATTGTAATTTTTTAATCCTTTCTTTTTCACTTGCGGGGCAATCTCCATATAAAGGGCGTGTGTGGCCGTATCTGATTGCGAGCTAATCTGGCACAATTAGGCGCATATCACACGAAGGTGTGGCCCAGCAAGGCCCCCTACGCAGCAGCTCGCCTGGTGCGTTACTGGACTTCCCGTAAAAAGAAATATTTTTCCCTACGATTCATTTTTTTTACTTTTGTAACGTGGTTCGATATGTCTATGAAGTCAAAAGGAGGGTGGGGAGGGGGGTGGAGGTGGGGGTGACTGGGGATGCTAGAGTGAAATGGAGAGACAGAGAGAGACAGAGGAGAGCGAGAGGGGGGAGGGGAGTTTTCCTGCATGCACTGTAGTATACGTACCAAACCAACCTCGTGCCCCCAAGCGAGCCGCCCGCATTACACAAGAAACAGCCATAAATTCCAAAATACGGAACGACACATTCCCCCCACCCCCTCTCTCTGTGTCTCTCTCTCCCTCTCTTTCTCTGCCCTCGCCCCGTCCCTGGGGGGCGTGCTGCGTCCTCCTCCCCCCTCCCTCCACCCCCAAAACCGGGGCGACCAGCAGTAGCAGCAGCAGCGCGCCGTGCGAGCAGGGGGTGCGAGTGAGACAGCGCGGCCGGAGACGTGCGGACTTGCATTTCGAACAGGGTCAGGGTCACTGCAGGCCCCGGCCCGGTGCGGTGCGGTGCGGTGGACAAGGCAGCGCGAGAGAGACAGATGCAGTGGCCGGTGTGTGTAGGGGAGAGGGAAAGAGAGAAAGAAAGAGAAGAGCAGCGGGACGCGGAGTGGCGCAGAGGAGCTCCCTCCCCTCTTCTGAGGTGAAAAGTGAGAAGCGATGGGCACTCTGTGCGTGGGGGGCGCGCGGCGGCGGTGCGGGGGGCAGCTGGGGGGCGGGGCAGCCGGCGGGGGCGTCGGGACACCCGAGGGGCAGTACGCGAAGCTCCCCCACAGCCACCCCCTCCGCGTCGTCCCCCGGCCCTCGCGCCCTCCCCCTCCGTGGGGAGCCTTACTCCGGTGCCCCGCTACGGGGCCCGGGAGGCTCGCGCCGGCCGCCCCAACCCCCGCACGACTTACACATGGGCGCACACACATAGTTGTTGTCTCTGTCTCTATTTCCTCGTTGTGTACGCCCCCAGCGCACAAGCACACACTTACACGCGCAAGCGGAGGGGGCCTACGATGGGTCCCGGGCCCCCCGGCACCAGTCCGCACAGTCTGGACGTTGATGTAATCGAGAGGATATGAGTAAATTAATCGGCTTATCAGAACGGTCGATCTCTGCTCCCCAACGGGCCCCTCAGGGGTGGCATGGTCTCTACACTCTTCCAACCGACCTAACCCCTGTCGACCCCCATCCTAACCCGCTCCCGGCCGCCC
>NW_026267131.1:4574747-4575826 GCF_000697945.3 Frankliniella occidentalis | reverse complement strand
AGGAGGGGGAGGGTGGAAGGGGGAAAGCTAGTCCGTGGGGGAGGATGCCTAACCCATTAGCATTCGAGTACCTAATGGTTGCGTCCGCTCCTGGCGCCCCACCACGCCCCACGGAGGCGGGCGCAGCGCGCGCGCGCTCACACACACGCGAACTCCACCCCCACCCGTCCTCTTTCTCACTCTCTCCCCCTCCCTCACAAGTGCGTATCCATACATCACCGCTGTAATAGGCGCCACGGCTGTCCCGCACTCAAAGCATTTCCACTCGATAAATATGTTACATTTTTGTACAATTAATCGCGATCGGACTTGGTGAGGGTGGGCTATAGAGCATGGGAATGTAGGCCGAGTTTGTACTTCGTGCTAGAACAGCCTCAAATACTGAGCGTATAACAGAAGAACAAAGATAGAATGCATGGAGCCCACCTGAAAAGCTTTCACACGAGAAAAGCTGGCTTGCATTCGATATTTGTCACGTTTACGTCAGTCACCCGCCGACGAGTTTTCTAGCGTGCCCCTTGAATAAAAATAAACCTCAGAGACACTCAGTGACAGTTAACACATTACATACAACAGAACGTGTTATCGGTCACCCCTCTCCGCCAGATACTACTAACGCGTGGTGGGCAGTACACTCCATCTCTCTCGCACTGCGCACACAAAGACGGCGACAAAGAGAGGGCACACGGAGGGAAATAAATCCAGCACGAAATCCATCCCCACCCCCCACCACCGCCGCACCCGACTTCCGCGCGTCGGCCGCGTCGACAGCAGCGCTGCTCCCCCTCCCCCCCCCGTAGCGCCTGCAGGAGCCCGGGTAGGCCACCCGGCGCGCGCCGTGGTGGCAACGTTGCCTATCCGGCTAGTCGCGGGCGTTCCCTCGCGGAGCTCCCGGCGTGGAGCCCCCTCCCTGCTGGTCCTGGTCCCCCCCCCCCTTCCCCTCACGGCCTCGCACAGCCCCGTCAGCGGGCGGCGTCAGCCCACAGGGCATTTGACTTATCTCAGCAGAGGCGAGAAAGGGGAGGAGAGGGAGAGGGGGGTGCATGGTCTTATCTTAGCCCAGGGGTGTGAGGGGTGAC
>NW_026267131.1:4569530-4573402 GCF_000697945.3 Frankliniella occidentalis | reverse complement strand
CCTCTCTCTCTCTCCCTCCCCCCTCTCTTTTCCTTCCGCACAGGACACCTGGTGTCTTTTGCCGTGTTCTCACAGGGGCGGTATGTTGGCTTCTAAAAAGGTCACCGCTTCGTCCCTTCATGTGTGTGTGGACTAAATAAGGGATTCGTCCGGGCCGTCCTCCGCGTGCCTGGGAGTCGGCCCAAGCTCAGCTAACCCCGCGGTGGTCGCGATGCTTTGTCGGCGAGGGTCGGTCGCACGGTCGGTCGACACGCTCCGGCGCCGTGCACGCGGCAGGCCGCCGTGGCCGAGGCCGACGCCAACCCTGTGGCCGACGCCGTGGCCGACGCCGTGGCTGACGCCCAGGTCGACGCCGCCCAGGATGACGCCCAGGCCGACGCGCAGGCTGACGCCCAGGCCGACGCCCAGGCCGACGCCCACCCTAGGCCACCCCACGCCGGGATGAGGCACCAGCCGCCTGGCCAGCCGGCCTCGAGTACATAATGAATGATTACAGCATACAGCAGTCAACGTGTGTGGGCGGCCGTGGCAGCTGCTCCACTCCCCGGCTCCATATGCTCGCGTTATGCAGGCCACCAGGCTGCCCGCACTGAGAAAAAAAACTACTGCGAGGTGCTAACGAGGACAGCTGCAACACCCTCGACAGAAATTTGCCCCAGGGGAAGCTACCGAGAACAATATTCTGTTGCTAACCGAGTGACTCGGCTAAGATGAAGTACATTTCTTCGTAGGACGAGGGACTGTGGTACAACAAACAGTTCTTATTGAGACAGCAACATGTCACTTTGACCGTAACATGTCCTTCGCACTGTACGTATTTTTATCTTTCAGTGCGATACTAGGACCGGTTGGTACAGGATCGTCCCCCCCCCTGCTGTCCTCAGTACAAACATAAACATGTTCGCAAAATCGGTGCTCGAAAAAGATAAAATGCGACGTCTTCTTACGTGAGGAGGAAACGGATTTCACGCGGTGCTGCAGAAGAGGCGTTGCGAGTAAAAGCACAGGTAGCGAAAACTCTGAAGGGCTGCTGATCAAAATGTTTGGACACGTCGTCAGTGTCAGGTGGCGGTGTGGCGCGGCGTGGCGGCGAGCGTGTCGAGGTGAAAACTTTATCCAACCCTTTCGCCCTTGGCCGCGAAACTTTGAAATTAAGTGTGTGTGCGCGTGAGTGTGTGTGTGTGTGTCGTTGGGGCCGTGTGTATGTGTGTGTGCGTGTGTGCGTGTGTGCCTATTAGCATGGTAGCGTGAGAGTGTGAAGTGATTTGAAGCTTACACACGGAAAAAAAGAATTTGCTCCCACAACTAACGATTTTGTTAACATAGACATAACAAATAATTTTTAGTTGCAGGAACAAAGAAATTGCTATGGGAACCAAAATTCTGCTGCCACAACTAACGCGTCGCTATGGTCGGCTATGGTAACAACTGCAACTGTTCTGGTTACTAAACGTTGATTTTTTCTTACAACAAACGCATTTGTTACCATAGCGACGCGTTAGTTGTGACAGCAGAATTTTGGTTCCCAGAGCAAATTCTTTGCTCCTGCAACTAAAATTGTTTGTTATGTCCATGTTAACTAAATCGTTAGTTGTGAGAGCAAATTCTTTTTTTCCGTGCAGCCTCCTGAGCGCAACCTAGATCTCTCTAACTCTGAGCCCCACTACACGACGCGGTAGACAGACAGTCGCCACTCGAGGCGAGCAAACCGATGGACGGACAGTTCTTGCTCGGGACAGAGCCCTCGTTCTCCGGGCCGCGGGGTCATATAGGCATAAGTTATTCCTGTGCTGACATTACAACAGACGAAGAGGCAGAGGGGAAGAGCGCGGCGTGGCGGGGCGTATGGGTCGGGGAAGGGTCGCCGGCGGCGGGGCGGACGGGAAGGGGCAGCGCGCGTCCGCGCGAGGCCCGGTCGAGAGGAGTGACCTTCCGTCACCTGCTTGCGAAATGTCGACGCCCGCTCCTCCTCCCTCCCGCCTCTGGCCCGTCCCCTTTGCTCTCCTCTCCTTCCGCCGTGCCGCCCTGGTTAAATATAAAGAGTCTCCCCGTGTGTCGCACGCCCCGGGCCCGGACCCGATATAGCCGCGGCGGCGGCAGCCCAAAGAGATTCTTCGACACATATTGGTCGAGCGGCGAGCGGGGGCGAGGGCGCTAGACGGCTTCGGCGCTTTATACCGCGGCCGCGACCTTCGGGATGATATTCAGAGCGGAAGCGAGCGGGCAGCGGAGGCAGGAGCGCTCAGCATGCAGGCGAGGGGCGCGGCGGCTCCCATAGGGAAACCTATAGAGTGACTCGTACGGGAACCCATACCGTGACCCGTAGATAAACCTGTAGGGTAACTCACATAGAGTAACCCAAACTGTATAGGATAAATCAAACCATATAGGATAACCCAAACCATAAAAGATGATCCATATGAAAACTCAACCCACATAGGGTAACCCACAGGGTAACCCAACCCAGATGGGGTAACCCACACAGGACGTAACCGAGATCGTGCATAGCATAGGGTATAACCCATGGGACGTAACCCACAGGACGTGACCCATAGAGGACGTGACCCATCAGACGTAAACCCGCACTCCTCACACACACACACACACGTCACGTCACCTCATTCCGAAGTAAACAAACAGCAGGGGGAGACATAGGCACAAACACGCACGCACGCACGACGACGCGCGCTCCCAGACGATACGCCCAACCGGACGCGAGCAGGACGAGGTTTTGAGGAGTAGGGGTGAGGGGTAGGTGTGAAGGGTAGCGGCGAGGGGGTATAGGGGCGAGGGGTGGGGACGAAGGGGGTAGGAGCGAGGGGCTGGCGCGTGGAGCTCGCCGACGGCGCGGCGCGCGGCACGCCCTTGCCTCGCATTCCTCGCGCGCCGGGGCCGCCGGAGACGGCCACTTTGTGGTGGCGGCGAGGAGCGGCGGCGGCGGCGGCGGCGCGGCGTCTGGCCTCCGTCTCGGGGCACGCACGCACGCACGCGCGCACGCACACAGACGCACGCACGCACACGCACGACTGGGGACGCGCACACACCAGGACAACATCAACAGCGACGAAGCACTAACAAGCGCACACAACTGTTGGTAAACACTCTCTACACGGCGGCGGGGCGGGAGCGGCGGCAAGGGCCGTCAGGACAACACACACACACACACACGTGCCAGGCGTGTGTGTGTGCCTGTGTGTGTGCGTGTGTTTGTGTGTGTGTGTGCGACGGCCAGGAGAGCTCGCAAACGGAGCGCGGGTCCAAACTGGAGAGCCTTGCAGGCGGGAGCAGAGGGACGACGCGGACAAGGTAGGTCAAGACCGGCGGTCAACACGCCCTCGTGGACGTGGACGGCACGGGACGGGCCGCCGAGGCGGGCGCGAGCGAGCGCGCGCGAAGTCCTGGCGCCAATATTTACAGTCCAAACGCGCGCCTGGAGAGGGGCCCGGGCCGGCCGTGGGCGCGCGCGAAGGGAGGCCCTTGACGGCGGCGCCGCTAAGACCCCGCGCTCTCTGCCCGGCCGGCCCGTGACCCCGCGGAGGGGCGGGGGCGTGGCGGGGCGCGGGGGGCGCCAGGGCCGCAGAGGCAGTCGGGCACCCAGTCACTCACCTGCTCTGTCGCGCTGAGTTCCGGGGCCCGCTCCGTGCACCGCACCTGCCGCCCGCTGCACTCGGTTGCGGCCGCGAGGCTGTGCGTCTGGAGCGCGCGGGCAGCGCGCCTCCTCGACGGGCGGGCCTCTTCTTTTGGCGCGGAGCGGAGCGTGTGGCGGGCGCGGGACGAGGCCGGGGCCGGCTGGCGTGGGGGGCGCGGGCGTACCGGCTGGGGCGCGGGCTCCGGGCCTCGGCCGCAGCACGACTGAGCGGCCCCCGAGCGAG